>NC_051071.1:30263366-30594395 GCF_004664715.2 Peromyscus leucopus | reverse complement strand
GATTTTAAAAAGGTTTAAGGAGGCAATAGTATCTTATGGCATGCATTCCCCATATGTAAAGCAAATGTTAAACTCTTGGTCAACATATAATAGGATAGTACCACAGGACTGGCGGGACCTCGCACAAGGTGTTCTGGAACCCAGCCAGAGACTTCAATTTCTGACTTGGTTTAAGGAGGAGGCTAAAAACATAGAAAAACAATGGAGGGATAAAGGAATACAAGTTTGCCAGGATCAGCTTATGGGCAAAGGCCAATATGCTTCAGCACAAACACAATGTTTATATGATGTCCAAACCCTAATTTTATGTCGAACGGCAGCCTTGAATGCATGGGACAAAGTTGAGGAACCAGGAAAAAAATCTGAGTCATTTACAAAGGTGAAGCAAGGCCCAAAAGAGTCTTTTACAGATTTTTTACAAAGACTGGCTTCAGCAGTAAAGAGAATGGTCTCGGATTCAGAAGCTAGTAAGGCAATAATTGAATCTTTGGCCTTTGAGAATGCGAATGCAGCATGCAAAACAATAATCAGGCCATTAAGGGCAAGATCTGCACCTATGGAAGATTGGATTAGAGAAACAATTAATGTTGAAGCTGATGAGCATGATGATACATGGTAGGAGAAGTAATTTCAAAAGGTTTGAGGAGTGTTAGATGTTTTGGATGTGGAAAGCAAGGACATTTGAAAAGGGACTGTAGACAGGTCATTCCCAGAAACAATGTTTCTTCAAGGAACAATGGCAACAGAAGGCCCCTTCCTTCTGGAGTATGCAGAAGGTGTGGTAAGGGAAAACACTGGACCAACGAATGTAGATCAACAAAGGACAGACAGGGTAATCCTTTGCCTCAGTCTTCGGGAAACTCCCAGAGGGGCCTCGCGCAGGCCCCCAGTGCAAATCCAGTTCAAACCTTTCCTGCAGCCATAGAGGAAATGCCTGCTCTGGAGAGCGATTAAATAACCAAATGCCTATTGGAATAAATCATGCTGGTCAGGATGATGAAACAGAAAGAATAGAAAATTCAGGAGAAAACATAAAGAAAATTTTTTGGCAAACTTCTATTAATGAACAAAGACCAAAATTAACAATAAAAATAAATGGTGTTTTGTTGTCTGGTCTGGTAGACACAGGTGCGGACGTTACCATAATTGCACCAGAATTTTGGCATCCAACTTGGCCTCTTCAGGAGGTAAACGTTCAACTGTTAGGAATTGGGACATTATCTCAGGTGAAACAGAGTGCAAGATGGCTCGAATGTATAGGTCCAGAAGGACAGAGAGGAAAATTAAAACCATATGTGGCTAACATAACTATGAACCTGTGGGGTCGAGACTTGTTGCAACAATGGAATACTCAGATTAACATCCCTCCAGTCTCAGAAACAAATCATAAACTAGCACATATTACTGAGAGAAATATTAGAAGATATTGTTCTAATGAGTGGTCACCAGCCATCCATATTATACAAGAACAGGGCACAATATCTGATGATCTTCCAAAGACACCAACAGCTCTACCTTTAAAATGGTTAACAGACAAGCCTGTATGGGTCCAGCAATGGCCTTTAACAACAGAGAAACTCCAGGCTTTAGAAGAGCTGGTAGAAGAACAGTTAAATGCTCAGCATATTGAAGAATCAACCAGCCCTTGGAATTCTCCTGTATTTGTTATTAAAAAGAAATCTGGTAAATGGAGAATGGTAACAGACCTTAGAGCAATTAACAAAGTAATTCAGCCAATGGGCTCTCTACAATCTGGGATGCCTTTGCCTACTCTGTTACCAAAAGGATGGCCTCTCATAGTTATTGATTTAAAAGACTGTTTCTTTTCAATACCCTTACAAGAAAAAGACAAAGAAAGATTTGCTTTTACAGTGCCTACTTATAATAATTCTCAACCGGTTAAAAGATTTCAATGGAGGGTCCTCCCACAGGGAATGTTGAATAGCCCAACTCTGTGCCAATATTTTGTGCAACAGCCATTGGAAGTGATACGTAAAAAATTTTCTAAATCTATAATTTATCATTATATGGACGATATTTTACTAGCTGACTCAAATGCAGATACTTTAGAAATAATGTTTGAAGAAGTAAAGAAAATTTTGCCTTGCTGGGGATTACAAATTGCTCCTGAAAAGATACAAAGAGGAGATTCTATTAATTATTTAGGATATAAAATAGAGCTACAAAAAATTAGACCCCAAAAGGTGCAAATTCGGAGAGATAGACTACAGACTCTTAATGACTTTCAAAGATTATTTGGAGACATTTCTCATCTACGAACTATTGTTGGGGTAAAAAATGATGAACTGACTAATTTGTTCAAAACCTTAGAAGGTGACAAGGACTTAAATAGTCCAAGAGAATTATCACCTGAAGCTGAGAAAGAATTAGCCTTGGTAGAAAAGAAAGTGCATGAAGGACACGTGAATCGTATTGATCCAAAGCTGGATTGCATTTTGGTTATCTTACCTTCTAGGCGTTCTCCTACTGGAATATTAATGCAGAGGGAAGATATTATATTGGAATGGATATTTTTACCAAATAAACCAAATAAAAAATTAAAAACTTACGTGGAAAAAATCTCTGACTTGATTTACAAAGGAAAATTGAGACTTCGTCAATTAGCAGGCATAGACCCAGCAGAAATTGTCGTACCATTAACTAAGGAGGACATTGAAAAATTATGGACAGAAAGTGAACCTTGGCAAAGAGCTTGCAGTAATTTTTTGGGAGAAATTAACAGCAAATATCCCAAAAGCAATAGAATTGATCTTATAAAGAGAGCTGAATGGATCTTGCCTCAAATTGTACGGCAAAAACCCATATCTGGAGTTCGTACATTTTATACAGATGCCAACAAAGAAGGAAAGGCTGGTTACAAATCAGAAAATTTAAGTAAAGTGGTTCAAAGTCCGTATAATTCAGTTCAAAAATCAGAATTGTATGCTATTCTGTTGGTATTAATGGATTTTTCAGAACCTCTCAACATAGTAACTGACTCTCAGTATGCTGAAAGAGTGGTGTTACATATTGAGACTGCAGAATTTATCCCTGATGCTTCAGAATTAACTTCACTATTTATTCAATTACAAGATACAATCAGGAAAAGGGATCATCCTTTATATATAACTCACATTCGATCCCATACTGGTCTGCCAGGCCCTCTGGCACAAGGCAATGATGAGATTGATAAATTATTGATAGGAAATGTGCTGGAAGCCTCAGAATTTCATAAAAAACATCACGTCAATAGTAAAGGTTTAAAAAAGGATTTTTCCATAACCTGGCAACAAGCCAAAGAAATAGTAAAGAAATGTCCTACTTGTTCCGTCTACAATCAAACGCCATTACCAGCAGGATGTAACCCAAAGGGTACTCAGAGAAATGAAATCTGGCAGATGGACGTGTTTCACTTTGCAGAATTTGGAAAATTGAAATATGTACACCACACTATCGATACTTATTCAGGATTTCAATGGGCAACTGCTTTGAGTTCTGAAAAGGCTGATTCTGCAATCACTCATTTGCTAGAAGTTATGGCCATCATGGGTATACCTGCACAAATCAAAACTGACAATGCTCCATCATATGTCTCTGTTAAAATGAAACAGTTTTTTGCTTATTACAATATAAAGCATATTACAGGCATACCACATAATCCTACAGGTCAAGCAGTTATAGAAAGATCAAACAGAACTCTAAAGGATATGCTAAATAAACAGAAATGGGTAACAAAAACCCCAGAAATAGACTGCATAATGCTCTTCTAACTTTGAATTTTCTGAATGCCAATGAGAAAGGAACAACAGCTGCAGAGAGACATTGGATAATAGAAAAAACTACAGAATTAAATCAGCCTATATACTTTAAGGATGTGCTGACCTCAGAATGGAAACCAGGGTATGTATTACATTGGGGACGTGGTTTTGCTTTTGTTTCCACAGGAGAAGATAAGCTGTGGGTACCATCAAAATTGATAAAGGTTCGATTTGAACAAGAGAGACCTCTTAATTGAGGAGGTGATAGTTCATCAACCAGCATGAACATCCAATTTAAACTAACTTGTATCAATAAAACATGCCTTTTCATTTAATCAGATAATAACTTGCCAAAAAGGAACATCCCAAAATTAGTCTTGGGGAAAGGTTTTTGTTTTTGTCTTTTAGGAAAATGAAGGTTAAGGAATCTGAAGAACACTGGACAAATGAAACAACTGAAGAAAAGTGACAAATCATCTATCCCAAGAAACAGAGTGAAACGGTGTATGGGTATATATTATCTAAAAAAATTTTATGTCTTCCTAAATGTTTGTTTCTGCTTTTCTCTAAAGATTTAACACTATTGGTCTTCTAACAGTCCCAGTTCAATTAAAATTTAAAGCTGACTTTGGAGTTGGAGAATGGCTCTCTCCTTCTTTAAAATCAAGCATGTTGTTAAAAGGAAAATGCAAACTCCCTGTATCATGCCAGAATAAGAGCCATCTTCTGCTATGGTACAGGACGAAAGCAAAATTAATTAAGGGACTATTCTATTACTAATCTCAACTCTTTTGATTCTATTCTGATTCTTTAAACTTTTCTTAAAGTATAAATTTTATATCAAAATTTACAAGATTAATATATATATATATACATTTTAAACTTTGTTAAGATATGAATGGTCACATAGAGTACTAACTAATTCTAGAAAAAAGGCTAGCTGCATATATATGTTTTTGTGCTCGAGTCTCTTACCAGTTTTCTGCAGGAAATCACGGCCAGGCCTAACATCAACTGAAGTCTCCAGAAAGAAGATGGGGCCCCACAACAACAACAATTCCACGTGGACAATAATAATATCATTAAGCTGACAAACATCATCCATAGATCAGCTTTGAACTACAAGGTGCTCAGAGCAAATTTGAGATGACTAGCTGAGATGATCCAGTCGCAAAGACTACTTGAATAAGGACTTGAGATAAACCCTGAGCTTTGGCATTATATACAGACTGGATAATGAAGGATATAGTTACCTCTCCTAGAATTTGACAATTAACCTAAAATTTTTCTTTCAGGATAAAGAAAACTTCGCCCATACCCAGCAGGAAGCAATTTTAAGAATACGACGCCCACATTCCCAAAGAGGTGGTGTGGGGCGGGTGGTTTTTTGGTCTTTTTAATGGGTTTTGGGTCTGGGATAATTTTCAGTATTTAGGGGGTTGGTTACAAGTTATTGTCAAGGGTTAGGAAAAAGGCTAAGCAAAGGAGACTAGATTTAAGGTTCTTGTTTTAAAAAAAAAAAAGAAAGAAAGAAAAGAAAAAGACAATTACTAATTTTAAATACTTTACATTGGATTGAATTGTTTTATATTGTATACAAATTTGAAATTGATATTGTTAGAAAATGCTATATGTATATTTCTAATTGTATTTATTCCATCCATTTAACAATGTAATGCAAATTTCTGATCCTTGAATGTTATTATTATCAACTATTAGGATATAAAGAAATGAAAGCTAGTAGTTAGACATTATCATAGAACTTGTAGTCATATTAGATATGTTTTAAAAATTGAGCAGAGATGTTTTAGACAGGTCATCTTCAAACCCTTCAGAGATCTACAGAATATGGCATTTAAAATGTTTTAATAACTTAGAAAATTTTTCTTTTTTGAGACATGTCGGCTCCTGGCAGTACCAATCTACTTTAGAGAAAATATGGGCATTGAAGAAACTGCATATGGAGTCAACTTTCATTCTGGCAAAAGTTAGCCACTGGACAACAAAGTATCCTCGAATCAACAGGACAAAATGGACAGACAGATCACGAAACAAGGGACTACTGATTCTTGCCAAAACAAGTGTGGTTATGGCTTTATCAAAAGGCATCTTCTGAGGCCAGGACAATATGGCCCCATCCCTGAAGTGGCCTTCGCATCCGGAAAAGGTACAGTGCCCTTTTCTTTGAAGGCAGCTTAACAGGCAGAGGTCCGATGGATTCTGTTGTACAATGGAACAGCAGCTGAAAGCTCATGCCTCTCAAAAGTAGACTGGCATTTAATAGAGGGATGTGGAGAAGAAAGGGATGCTGAGATGAAGCCATATATACACAGCCAAGAAGAATGGACAGCTGAATTTAAAAACTGTCAACAATTTCCAGAATTTAAAATCCTGAATCATGACAGGACACTAGTGGAATTCAGGTGTTTCTGGTACGTGGACTGCTCTCACCCAATGTGAGGTTGAACTGTTGACCTTGTGTACATCCTACTTCACAAATGAGTCTGTCAGATACACTAAGCCTATAGGCTGAAGATGATGCCCCAACACTGCGGAGAAACCTCAGGTGACTGCCCAGGCAGCTGGCTGTTTCTGTCAACTCACAAAATTTTTTGGAAGTTGCTTGCATGCACTTCCTGTTTTTATTTTTGTTAGCTAATATTATTCCCTTCTTGGGTCTCTGAGGGAGTTGAAGATTAGTTAGTTATGGTTGAAGATTAGTTAGTTATAGTTGAAAATTAATTAGGATAGAAAATGCATTAGATACATCTTGGATTTACCAAAATAGGATAGAAAATGGAATTATTTTCTCTGATTTGTCAAATACCTGTTTAGGTATTTATTACTTGTATATATTGTATATAGTTATTGTACTTTTGTATATAGTTTTTCTTTTGTTAGTTATAACCTTTTGCTTTTTTTCTTTTTATTAAAATAGAAAAGGGGAAATGTGGTGGTAATCTAATTGTACTGAAATATTATTTTGATTGTATGTTAATAAATAAAGTTGTCTGGGGTCAGAGCTATTAGAGCCATAGCAAGAGTGTGGCGGTGGTGGCACACGCCTTTAATCCCATAAGATCTCTGTGTGTTCAGGGTCAGAGCTATTAGAGCCATAGCAAGAGTGTGGCGGTGGTGGCACACGCCTTTAATCCCATAAGATCTCTGTGTGTTCAGGGATACAGTCAGCATTGGAGACATATACCTTTAAGACCTAGGGGGCTGTACATTCAGACGGTGACGAGGCAGTCATGTGTTTGGGTTTACAACCAATGAGAAGGCAGAACAACATACTTTAAAAAAACTAACCGACAGGAAGTAGGTCTCTTTTCGCGAAGCTGGGACAGCAGGAGGAAGGGTGAGATTTTAGCTCTGAGCTCTGACCTCTTGGCTTTCTCTTTTACATTGTTTCTGTGTTTCTTATTTAATAAGACGGTTGGTTACATCTACAGTGGTGTAGATATGTGAAGATATATCTTGTAAGATCTTGTAAGGCAGAGGATACACTGTTGCATCTGACAAGAAAACCAAGTGTAGATGGATTTTTCTTTGGGCCAGCAGCTCATAAAAATCAAAAAAAGAAAATATTGTTAATTATTATTAAAAGCTCAGCCTATAGCTTAGACTTGTCCCTTTAGCTCTTATAATTTAAATTAACCCATTTATACTAATCTATGTTTTGCCTGGTGGCTTTTTACCTCTCTTCCATCTCGTACCTCCTGTTTCTTCTGTGTGTCTTCTGTCACTTTCCTCATACCTCAATTCATCTCTCCTTCTCTCTCTGCCTGGAAGTCCTGGTTAACCTCTTCCTGCCTAGCTGTTGGTCATTCAGCTCTCTATTAAACCAATCAGAAGGTGCCTTGGCAAAGACACATCTTCACAGCATACAAAAAGTATGACAACAGTCAAGAAAGAGAAATAATGCCCGGTAGGCCTCTTTGGATTTCGGAATGTTGTGGCATTTTCATCTGCCCCAACTACAAGTGACCTAAGCTGCTGGCTTTGAGTAAGGCCTAGAACAGAAGGAAGGCTCCAAAGTAGATTCCTGTGGGTATGCAGGAAGCTCTGCCACTTGAGAAATAGGGTCCAGTAAATTCTATGGGTTTTCGAAGCATCTTGGTAGATAGGAATGCTACCTGGAGGTTTTGGTTTTGGCAGGCGTACAGCATAGGTACTTGAGATTTTTGGAAGCCCTGCCACCATTTTCCACTGAAGACTGCTTGTGTGTGTGTGTGTGTGTGTGTGTGTGTGTGTGTGTGTGTGTGTGTGTGTGTTTCTAGAAACACTATCACTGAACTTCACCCCTAATGACCTACTAGTAGAAGTTTTGATTCCAGCTCCTATGGCTTAATTGCTTTGATGACCACCTATATGATTGTTGGAACCCACTTAGGTTTCCTCGTGGCTTTACCCAGCAGGTCCGCATAGAGGATGATTAGGACCACCGGCCTGAGTGCAGGTGTCTGAGATGGTCTGCACTTGGCTGTGCTGGGGGGAGGTCTTTTGCTCCACCCCTTGGCATTTCTTTAAAAGCCCTTTGGTAGAGACAGTTAGGACCCGATGGATTAGGATCCAGGCCCTCTCGAGGGTATCCTGTATTTTCTGTTTCTCTCCCCCTCTATACTTCTATCTAATATTTCCTGCTGCTCCTGCTCAAGAGTACCCTGGGGAAAAGTGGGGGTGGGATGGCCCCCCACATATGTCCTAGCCCAAAGGGAAGAATTCGTCTTCTAGGAAACCCATGGAACTTTCATTGAGCTGGAAGTCAAGGCAACCTAGGGATCCTTATCCTTTCTAGCAACAGGCTAAAGGAATAGTGTGTTGTCTGAATAGTGTGTTTTCTGGGGTAACAGATCCAGGCTACTTAGAGCTAGCTACTCTACTACCCCACAGTGAATATAAGAGAGTATGTTTAGAGTACAAGTTATTTCATAGGATGCCCCTTAATGTCCCATATTTGCTGATTATGTCCAGTGGGAAACAATAACAATCCAGTTTACACTGAACTGCTAGGGCATAGAGACACTTCAGAAATGAAGGTTTGGGTCATCTGTCAAGGTAAAGAACAGTGGTGAGCCAGGATGCTTGCTGTAGGCAGAGAATTAGAATGGATAGTATGTACTTACAAATATGAGCTATGAGCACATAACCAGTTACAGAAATGAGGACTGTCATGAATATTTCCTTCATATTTTGTTAAGAATGCATCCATATATGTATGTTACGCAATTCCCTTTGCATTCCCTCTGCTTTTAATTCTTATAAGGTGGATGGACTTCCTATCAATATTTAAGCATTATTAATTTATATAATTAACATTTAAGTCATTTGGGTATCAAGCAGCAGTAAACATCACCCCAAGACTCTGTCTCCTGTTCTGGGGGGTAAGATTAGTTCACTTTAATGGTTGGAATAATTGCATCATATTTGGTGGGACTGTTGCCTGTCACCATGTTCATTTGTATACTGTGAAGATTAAAATGGCATGCACAACAGGGAAGTCACAGTGTTTACATATCCTACTCACTGGATGTAGAAATTCCTAGAAACTCGGTGAAGCATGAGTGCATGTATCTGTGAAGAAGTTAGTTCATACCTTTGAGTGGAGTACACAGAGAACATGTGTCCTCCATGTGGCCAGGTGCCATCCAGTTAGCAAAAGGTAGGGAGGAGCAAAGGAAAAAGGAAATGTCCTCGGCTCTCTGTCCTTTTGGAGCTAAGACTCAATCAGCCTCTCACAGAGTTCTCGGGCCTTCGGTGAGAGCTGTCCCTTCAGCTCCCGTGTTTATTAAACACCTGTGGATTTGCACTGAACCAGGCTACTGGTGTAGCAAGTTCTTCAGTCAACACAGTTTGTTTAACACCAAACCTCCACAAGCACAAACGAAGTTCCCTAATGCTGTGGGATGTTCTGTATGTCCTGTGGGAACCCTTCTTGGGTTCTTTGTGGCGTTACCCAGCAGGTCCGCATAGAGGATGATTAGGACCATGGGCCTGAGTGCAGGTGTCTGAGATGGTCTGCACTTGGCTGTGCTGGGGGATGGTCTGTATGTCAAGTTGCTCTGATTGGTCAATAAATAAAACCTGATTGGTCGTGGCTAGGCAGGATGTATAGGCAGGACTAACAGAGAGGAGAAATAAAAGAACAGGAAGGCAAGAGACACAGCAGCCGCCGCCATGACCAGCAGCATGTGAAGACGCCGATAAGCCACGAGCCACGTGGCGA
This sequence comes from Peromyscus leucopus, assembly GCF_004664715.2. Lineage (NCBI taxonomy): Eukaryota > Metazoa > Chordata > Mammalia > Rodentia > Cricetidae > Peromyscus > Peromyscus leucopus. Next base: position 30,584,411 of record NC_051071.1, on the reverse strand, counting down.
GGTATAGATTTGTAGAAATGCGTTACTTTAAGATATAAGAACAGTTAACAAGAAGCCTGCCACGGCCATACAGTTTGTAAGCAATATAAGTCTCTGTGTTTACTTGGTTGGGTCTGAGCGGCTGTGGGACTGGCGGGTGACAAAGATTTGTCCTGACTGTGGACAAGGCAGAAAACTCTAGCAACACCCCAACAAAGGCCAGCATGTGTTGCTTTATATAGCTGATTGGTTCTTTTTCTCTGGAGAAGCCAATTTAAGAATCCTCCCTAGACAGAACTCACAGGAAGCCCACAAGACAGAATATGGAATATAGAAAGACTGAAGGTTGAGGTCCAGATGTAATGGTGTAAGGATTAGAACAAGCCACATCCTGGTTGCACATCTAACTTCGCTTCCCTAGATATTCAAACTTCAAGGCCGTGGATAGAAGCACTTTCTGTGTAAGCCTGGTCTAGTCCCTAGAACCTAAAATGGAAGGAGAGAACCAGTTCCCAAAAGTTGGCTCTTCAGAAACTTCTTTCCACAGCAAGTACTGTTGGAATTTAGAAGGATACAATTGATGATTTTAGATTTTTTTTCTTAATTTTATGTGCATTTGTGTTTTGTCTGTGTGTATGTCTGTGAAGGTGCCAGATCCCCTGGAATTTGAACTTGGAGCTCCAGACAATTGTGAGCTGCCATGTGGGTGCTGGGAATTGAACCTGGGTCCTCTGGAAGAGCTATCTCCCCAGCCCAAACATTTCAATTTATTTTCTTATTCATGTGCATTTGTGTGCCTGTTTGTGTGTGTACCACACATGTTCAGTGCTCACAGGAGTTAGAAGAGTGTGTTGAATCCTCTGGAACTAGAACTAGAACCTAAGGTAGAGACTGGGAACTGAACCCACATCATCTGTGAGAACCGTAAGTGCTCTTAACTGCTGAGCCATTTCTCTAGTCCCCAGATTGTTTTTTTATTTAAAGCACCTCTAGTCCTGCAGTGAAAGTCATGTCTGGGCAGATTTGCCTGCCCTCCATACGTGGGCCCCTATCTTTTCTGACCTGGTGCAGACTTTTTCCAGAAGCAGCTTGCAGAAGATGCCTATGCTTGCCTTTTCCACACCTCACTAACAACCCATTTTGCATTTAAGGGAAGCATGTGTCACCATCCTGGTTCACCTGCATGTCACAGGGATTCTTCCAAAGCCTCTTCCAACTGCTTCCTTTGACAGTTCCCAGGACAGCTCCATCCCATCCGTTCCTCTGACATTCCATTAAGCCTTGTTCTACCACAGGATCCTGTTTTCCCCTTCCTGTTGCTAGCCACACTTACTCAGACCAAATGACAGCGCTTGCTGTAATTCCTTGCCATAAATCTCTCGCATGAGCTTTTTCCCTACCTTAAGCCTCATTCTCTTAAGGCACAGCACTCCAGCCTTTTCCCTTTCAGAACCCAGTCCAAAATGTCCCATCGTGGAAATAAACATCTCCAAGTTGGACCTCAGAAGATGATTTAACAACAACAAAAGAAACTGAAATATGGTATTTGTGCTAAAAGGGCTAAGGGAAGAGTTGGGTGACTTGGAGTGATGTTGAGCTAACACACATTTTACAGGCAGGCTGTGTGACAGGCATCCTGATGAGCACCCACGTTCCGGGTGACCTGGAACAAATCATGTGGCTTCTCTCTGTCTCAAGTTCCTCATCTGTGAAAAGAAACCTGATGCCTGCCCTCCTGACCTCAAAGGGCTGAACTGAGGGTAAAATGAAACCATTCATCCAATAAACGTTTGCTAAGGACTTACGATGTGCCGGGGCTACTCAGCACTAGGGATGTGGTAGTGACTCATGTAAAGCGTTGAGCATATAAGATGCAGCTGTATATTTGCATGTGATTGTATATGGTTCATCTCGCTGGTGTATAATGTCTTAATCTGTGAGCACATCACACACATTCCGCCACTATCTGTTCCACCACTGAGCATTGGAGTCGTCTATTAGTTACAAAACTTAGGAAGGCAGGATGACGGAAGGACTTTTTGTGTGTGGCTCACAGTTCAAAGGTATAGTCAATATGACCTGGTAAGAAGTGTGAGGTGTCACCTTGTAACCACAGACAGAAGCAGACAGAGACTATGCTTTCATCCATTCACTGTCTCCTTCTCAGCCAGTCCAGGACCCTTGCTGCTGGGATGATGAGACCCACATTCAGAGTGGGTGCTCCCTCCTCACGTAAACCTCTCTGGAGATTTCTCACCTTCTCCTATGCAATTTTAAATCCAGTCAAGTTGACAATGACCATTAACCATCACAGTTTCTAAGATTAGTCATTACAAAAATATAGATAGATAGATAGATAGATAGATAGATAGATAGATAGATAATAAAAATGCAAACACTCTGACATATGTCTTGGTGAACATATGTAGGCATTTCTATTCAATTGATTTCCTTTAATATTTCTAACTATGCCAGAAAGTCTTTGGTTGGTGCTGGTCGGATGTAACAACTCTGTGGCTTTCTAATGGGTCCTCAGAACAGACACACCGTCATCCCACTGTGTTATAAACTAAAGCTTACATTGTTTAATCTACAATCTGTGTGTGTGTGTGTGTGTGTGTGTGTGTGTGTGTGTGTGTGTGTGTGCAAGAGAGGGCTATACATGTCTTCGGTTTTTTGGTTTTTTTTTTTGTTTTTTTTATTATTGCTGTGAGGAGACACCATGACCATGGCAACTCTTATAAAGAAAACATTTAACTGAGGGTGGCTCACTTACAGTTTCAGAGGTTCAGTCCATTATCATCATGAAGAGGAGCATGACAGTGTGCAGACAGACGTGGTGCTGGAGCTGAGAGTGCTACATCTTGTAGGCAATAGGAAGTCAACTGACTGTCACACCGAGTGAAGCTTGAGAAAAGAGATCTCAAAGCGTGCCCCCACAGTGACACACTTCCTCCAACAAGACCACACCTCCTAATAATGCCACTCCCTTTGGGGCCCGTTTTCTTTCAAACTACCACAATGTTACATATATGTGTTTATTTAGGCAAGTACCACATGGAGACATGAGCCACCACCATAAGGATCCATGTTGCAGGGTGACTGGTGAAGACTCTGTCTCCTGTGGAACTTAAAGTCAAAATAAGCTCTTTCTTCCTTAACTTGTTTTTGTTTGTTTTTTTGTTTGTCTTGTCAGGGTATTTTATCACAGAAACAGAAAAGTACCTCATTAAAAATTCCAACTGGTTTCTTCCCAGGCCAAGGGACTCAGTAATAGAGTGCTTGTCTAGCATGTGATAGGCCTGGGGCTCCATTCCCAGTACCACAAAGTGAAACAACCTCCTGGTCTTTGCCAATCATCCTGCAGCATGGCTCCTTAGGATGGTGGCTCATGTCTCCACGTGGCTAAGCTCAAGGCTGGTGTCTCTGACTCACATCTCTGACTCACATTGCTTGATAGTGACGGTGTGTTGCTTTCTTCATTTCTCAACTACCACCCTCCCTTAGTTCTTCCCAGTCTCTCTCAGGGACTCTCCCTCCACAGTTCCATCTGAATATGTTGGTGAGTCCATGTTGTTACACATGGAGTTCACTCTGGTCAGTCTATGGTTACTTCTGAGTTCACTCCCTCCAGCTCTGTCAATACCTCCCTCCAAATGATAACTCCCCAAACCCTGTTTCTACCCCAACATACTCTTCGCTGTTTATTTCACACCTGCCCATTGGCCCTTCTCAGTACATGACTTATAACTATTATCACTTTGAATAGGAATGGCCTCCATACGTCCATGTATTTGACTGTTTAGAAAGTGGCACTATTTGAAAGGATTAGGTGGTGTGGTCTTGTTGGAGGAAGCGTGTTGCTGAGAGTGGGCTTTGACGTTTCAAACACCCAAACCAGGCCCAGTGGCTCTTTCATCCTGTTGCCTGTGGATCCAGATGTAGAACTCTCAGCTAATTCTCCAGCACCATGTCTGCCTGCATGGCACCATGCTCCCTACCATGATAATAATGGACTGAACCTCTGAAACTGTAAGCAAGCCCCAATTAAATGATTTCTTTTATAAGAGTTGCCATGGTCATGGTGTCTCTTCACAGCAATAGAACACTGATGGAGATAGTCACCCATTCTACAGGATGTCAGTATTTGGGGCCTGAATCTCTAAAAAGCAGGTAAGATATAATACATCTAAAACTGAATGTCTTCCTCTCCACCTCTCCTCCGAGTCTGAGCTACTCTTACTTGAGGCCAGATCCAGAACACACCTTGGATTGCTTTCACTTTTCAACTTCATCTAATCCATTTGAGAATACTGGCAAACACGAGGGGAGAATGTATTTGTAAATCACCTGTCCTATAAGTAACCAATATCTACAATGTATAAAGAACTTCATGAATTCAGCCACAAAGTAGCAGCCCACTTCCTGAACAAGCAAATAACCTGAAAGACGTTTCTCCAAGAAGATATACATGTGTCCAATAAACACATCATCCATCCTTAAAGAAATGCAAAGCACTGTAACATCACACCACTACTTGCTCATTAGAATGGCCACATTCACCAAGACAGAAAACAGCAGAAGTTGGTAAGGAGAGGAAAATTAGAGTACTTATGCTCTGTAGGGAGGAATGTAAAATGGAGTAGCCATTTTGAAAAAATGGCATTGAGGTTTCTTAAAAATTAAAAATAAAACAATCATAGAATCCCAACATTCCTATTTCTGAATATATATGCTTTTTCAACACAGGGTTCCTCTGTGTAACAGCCCTGGCTATCCTGGAACTCACTTTGTAGACCAGCCTGGCCTTGAACTCACAGAGATCTGCCTACCTCTGCCTCCAGAGTTCTGGGATTAAAGGTATGTTCCAGTACCACCTGGTGATCTGAGTCTATATTCTGAAGAATTGAAAGCAAGATCTGAAAGAAATATATGCATGTGCGGTTTTTTCTATACACAAATAGCTCTTTCTATTATGTTCATCATCAACTTATGCATACATATTAATTTCATCATTACTCAGAGTAGCTGAGAGATACAGCCGGGCATGGCAGGTCACGCCTTTAGTCCCAACTCTGGAGAGGCAGAGGCATTCTTGAGTGAGTTCCAAGCCAGCCTGGTCTATTATCAAATTCGTAGGGAAAATGTAATGGTTCTTGGCAGAAGATGGGGAAGGGAGGAGGGGCATGTTAGCTTCTAATGTGGACAAAATTTCGGTTTTTGCAAGATGATAAAATTCTTAAGACTGATAGTGGTTATGGGTTACAGCCTGTCTCAAAAGGGGAAAAAAAAAACATTTTAAAAGGTATTTCTATGGTGCCAAATAAATTCTCAGGTTTATGTACCTTAATCACTTTGGGAGAGCTATACTTGAACCCTCCCAGCAGTCGGCCCCGCAGAGCCTGTGCAGAGGAATAATGGGAGTGGATAAGAGCAAGCTCAGGTCCTGATCTCCTTCTCCTTGGTGCAGCAGCCTCCAGGGCAAATGAGCCCAGCACCTCTCTCTCTGCCCTAATCCCTTCCTTATAGCCACTACCGAACTGAATACTGACAAGGAGCAGGATGTTGACGTGTCTCACATCACTTTAAAATAGAATGTCTCCGCTGCTGGACAAAGAGAGACCGGGGCAGCATAAAATTGGGAACTAACACTTTTTTCTGTGGGGCTCTCCCTAAGTCAGGTACCTGTCCTGTGGGTATGTCGCGCATCCAGGAAGAGTGATCGCTAGGTGGCGCTCGTTCTCCACTGTGCCTGTCGTTGAGTTCTGGTTTCTTTTCTTTGCCGGGCCGGCGAAAGCTAAGCTCCAAGGGAAAGTGTTTTCCGTGGGGGTCATTCCTTTGCATCTCAGACTCGAGAACACTATTTTGTCTCTGAAGCCAGTGGGTTTCTGCCACCTTGCTATACATCCTCTCCTATGTATAACCACGCATAGTTCGTTGATTATTATCATTTTTTAAAGGGTGTTCTCTCTTCTTTACTAGGTTTGGTTTCAACTCGAAGGCCTGAGTGAGCTCGCCGCATTGTCAAATGTCCAGAACAGAAAACATCATTAGGTTTGCGTGCTTTCTTGGATTTCTCTGGGTTCAGAGAAGCCATTTTTAGAGTGAATAATTAATCAGAAACAAGTAAGGAGACGTTTAACGAGGAAAAACACGAAGGTTAACGAGAATAACCAGCTAGGTTGAGAAAGTCAGCTTGATTGGCATTATAGACAGTTTTGAATCCTGATTTAGCCGCTCACCGAAGGCTTGGAGTCTGCTTCCCATGTATAAAGTAGGAGTAATTTTCCTCTCATCACACCCGCCTCCCCCCCTCGGTGATATGTACTTGGCATAAAGCAGTAATTTCCGACTTCTTGAGTGTTGGCGGTACCTTGGCCTCTGCAGTCTGATAAACCAGAATGCTTTGAGTGAAAACCCCTACTGGGGGCCGGTTGACTTGGGCCCTGGGGAACTCGGTTTCTGCTGATTTGACCCGGGGTGCCTGCGGATGAGGACCACCAATCCGCAGAGCGAACCCTAAAGGCTCCTGCGAGCCAGCAAACGCATCGTATCCCTTCTCCTTTGCTCCCGCAGCTTTATAGCCAGCTGAGAGAGCCCCGCTCTACGCTCGGTTTTAAAGGGCTGGAAACTGACTCCATCCAGGTCACAGCGCCGAGTGTGGGTCCTGTGGCCTGCAAGAGTAGGGCCGAGTTTTGACTGCGCCCTGCACCCTTGTGCTGGAGGGGAGGCCCAACCTCTGCTCCCCGGGTCAAGAGAGGTGCGAGTGCCACCCAAAGCGTGGCCTCTGCAGAAGATTCCCCCGCGGACCAGCGCTCCCCAGAAGTGCATGCCTGTGCGTAGAAGCTTGCCGCGAACGGTTGAAGCTGGGGGTTCTCCCATCCCAGCTCCCCTGGTGTTCCCAATTCTCAGTGCATCGCCCCTGCCCCGGGTGGAAGCACCCTAGCCCAGCAGCACGTCAGGCCTAAGCTGTCTAAGGGACTGAGGGCGCCACACGTAGGGGGCGCGCGGGAACCAGACTGCAAAAGAAGTGCTGGACCCGTGCAGCATCCTGGAGAGGAGGCCGCTGGAGGAGGCTGAAGGAGGAACGGATGGAGTAAAAGGAGAGTGTGGGACCTGGGAGAGAGGAAGGGGAACGGCCCCAGAGACAGGCTCAGGGTGTGGACAGATTTTGTCTCAAACCTCGGCTGCTAGCAAGTCCGACTCCGGGGTCCAGGCCGGAGCTCAGAGCCAGCGACAGGCCAGGAGCCACACGGCGACTACGGGTTTCTGAAGCTAGCAGCCTAGCCTGGAGGCAATCACCCCCATTGTCCTCGACTGGGGACCCGGGTGTGCCTGCGCTGGCGCGGAGCACTTCCAGACCTTCTCTGTGTGCCCGTGCTGACCTCCAGAACTGACCTTGACTCAGGATATACTCAAGGTACTTCAGTTCTTCCTGGCTATCTCGGCGCATAGCCCCCAACGCCTTTTCATCCCTTCCCAAGCCGTGTTCTTTTTAGGAGCTTCCTCGGTTTGTAGCTCAGAACCCGTGTGTTTATCTTCCTCCAAACACCCTCCTCCTGGCCCTGCCTGCAGCCGTCACTCGCTAAACCTAAAAATCTGTTAACCTCTGCCAGCGTCCTTCTCCCAACCCCTCCTGGAGACCCAGGTTGAAATCACTTCGTTATTCTCATGCAAACCCAATCAGCGCTGACAGCTTCTAAAATCGCCCAACAGTGGCTTTTCCTGCATGCTTTGAAAACGCCTGCCACCTCTTGTAGCAACTTGTGGTTTGGGTTTTTTTTTTCTTTCCGGTTATTTCCGCCAATAAATAGTGATCATTACTTCAAATAAGTATATGGCCCCCCAAACTTAACTCTCGCACCACTCAGTCCTCCAACCCTCAGATATTCTTGTCGGTCAGTAGGTCCAGAACTCACTGAATCTTGCCCCCACTGAGTCCTATGCCCACTGGCAAGCGCACACCTACTCTACACCTGCCTAACCTCATTTTTTTTTTTCCTGGCAATCTATGTCCCTTTGTCCTCCAGTGGTCCCTAAAGAAAAATAGCTACATACATTCTCAACACCCCAGCATGGGGCAGAGAGAAGAGGAAATCAATTTTAATAAGACATGAAAACATTGGGGAGGGGAAGACTTTATTTTGAAACCTCAAAAGCATTTTGTTGGGTCCCTTTCCTGGCCTGAAGACCATCGCTTGGCTGTTACACTTTTGAGACACTAACAAGAAATTTACATCTTTTCCTTAAAACTTACACAATTGTGAAGAGCTATGAAGAGCCCTACCTCTTTAAGGGAGCCCCACCTTTCATCCCAAGGTACCCATGCAGCATCTTTATAGGGCAGGAAAATAGGCAACCTATCACGCACGCATCACTGATGTCTACAAGCTCTGACTGTCCTCCCCAGGCGAACAAGTTGGAATAGCTACAACGACTTCTCTCCTGCTGTGCAGAACCAGCCTGAGAAAACTGCTCCAGGAGGCGTTCCTTAATTTAATGACACCAATGAAGCAATCTCCGCAGCTTATTAAATTAACATCACAATTATTTGAATGCATTCAGTGGTTCAAGTTTGTGTGTTGGATGTTGTTAAAGCTCTGCTCAAGTTAACGCAACAGTGAAATCTGTCACTTGAACAAACTTTTTATTAAAACGAAGTTATGTAAATAGTCAACATATGTTATGACATAACCACAATACTTGTATTCTGTATTTGTTTCCTTCTAATGAGTAAAAGGATACGATTCTTGTTTTTAAAGGCATTAAATATTATCAGTTCTGGGTCCAGATAGCCTCTTTAAAACTTGTCTATTTCTACTCAACACAGAAGAAACAGAATATTTAAAGAACACATTGAATGCCTTTTTATGTTTTTCTTGATGTAAAACATTGAACAAAGTCCAATTAAATTCAGCGTTGATTGCTCAGGGAGCCCGGCACCCAGCTCCAGAAACTCTCCCCAGGTGCTTCCAATTCTTCGCTTGTCTTGAGGCTTAACTAACATTTTTTTAACCTAGCTTTTTAATTCATCTACAGAAATCCATTCCAATCAAATGTAAGGAAAGAAATATATTTACTAGAGTGATTTGAATTATCAGATTATTTCAGGAAAGAGTATTAGCAGAGAAACAGCCGCGAAAGTTAAAAGTGAAAAAACGATTAATTTTGTTCTTCGACTCTGGGGTTCTTCCTAGAGAACAGAAACTACACAACACATATGGACTCGCTTTCCGCTGAGTTTTTCCCGAAGATTTCGACTGGCATTGGTATCTGGTGTTCCAGAAAAGCTCTGGAGTAGGTGGCTAGATGAGCTGAAATGAGAAAGGAGGTTTCGGGATGAGGGTCCCTCCTTATTGCTGAAGGATGCTGAAAGAACGAGGCTTAGGGAGGAAAGGGTTAACTCAGACCCTGTCTTCAGCTACTCAAAGTGCGTAGCTGTGTCTCTTAAAGTCAACGGCCCCAGTTGGAACCAGCCAATCCAGTGCCGGGAGAGCCCAGGACAGCCAGTGAAGGGGCGTGGCCTGATGCTGTCACTCAGCGGTGAGGAATGACACTCTGACGGGAGGGGGGGTACAGTGGAACCCAGGAGAAGGAAAGAGAAGAAACAGATAAAACCGGGGCAGAGGGTAAAAAGGTGTCCCGTTCGTCTCCAATTTTAGGGGCCTCAGCTGTCACCGCGGGCGCCAGAGGGGTGGGCTCCGGAAGAGCCAGCCCAGAGGGGAAGAGGGAGGACCCGCCAGGAGCGAAGCCCTGCAGGCAGGGAAGACAGAGGCGCAAAGAAAAGTGACTTGGGCGGTGCGCCGCCGCGGCGCTCCGGAGGCGACTGCAGACACCGAGGGGACCCTTGACAATTCTCACCGGCCCTCCCCGCGGGGACAGACCCCGGCTGGCCCCCGAGGGCCACGGGAGATGAGATAACCTAGCCCCGCTGCGGGAAGAGTGTGTCTGGCGCTAGATTCGGGGAGGGGAGGGGGTCCAGGGGAGGTGGGCCTGTTAGGTGGGGGTTAGGGTCGGCCGGGATCTTGGGACCGAGGGGGGCGGGGGCTGCTGAGCTGCGCAGGAGCGGGCTGCAGGGGCCTGGCGCGCCCCTCACACTCGCGCTGCTGCGGTGGTCGCCCAGCGCTCTCTGTCAGGCTCGAAGCTGTCCCCGCGACCCAGCTGCCCGCCCGGCTGCCGGCTCCGATCCGTGGCGCAGATGGCTGTGCGCGGCGCCAGCACCTTGACGCCCTTCTCCATCCAGGCGATCCTCAATAAGAAAGAGGAGCGCGGCGTGCTGGCTGCGCCCGAGGGGCGCCCTGCACCCGGGGGCACAGAAGTGGCGGTGGCCGCGGCGCCCGCCGTCTGCTGCTGGCGGCTCTTTGGGGATACCGACGCGGGTGCACTGGGGGGCGCCGAGGACTCTCGGCTGGCGTCTCCCACCCGAACCAGAACAGCTGTGGGGCAGACCGCGGAAAGCCCCGGAGGTTGGGACTCGGATTCAGCTCTGAGTGAGGAGAACGAGGGCCGGAGGCGCTGCGCGGACGTTCCGGGAGCCAGTGGAGCCGGCCGCACCAGGGTGACCCTGGGCCTGGACCAGCCGATCTGCGAGATGCATGCCGCCAAGGACTTGGAGGAGGAAGCCCCGGTCCGCAGCGACAGCGAGATGTCAGCCAGCGTCTCAGGTCTGCTGCGGGGGGTTTCTCCGGAAAGAGGGCTGGGCTGAGGGGTGGGTTAAGAGGTCAAGAACTCCAAGGCGGGGTGGGCCTACTGTGGGAACACTGTGCCCTGTTGGACTTAGCTCTGGCCAAGTCTCCAAGTTCTGCACGTTGGTGCTCACTGCCGCAAGTCTTAAGCAACCGAGCTTCTTGGAGTCGGGCGTCTTGGTACCATGTGCCCCTACAACCTGCACCAAGAGCTTTGAGTTCATCTGCAGTGCCTCCGCTGCATCCATTAAAAAATCTCGAAACTTAGCAAAAGGGGACTAGAGACCTAAGGCAGGCCGTAGCTTTTTCCCTGGCCCAGCCGAGCTAATGACTTCAGGTCCTGTCACAGCCTAAGAATAACGAATCTTTGGAAAGGGCCGGTTTAAATTCCCTCACCGCTGGACTGATAGAGCAGCCTTTGGTTGAGCATGTAGGAGCTAAACAAAACCAAACAAGCAGTTACCTGAAGGAGGAAGATGGTGGGGAGTGTAAGCCAGGTCGTCCTGGAGGCACTCAGGAGTCAAGCCTGTTTATCCGCCAGCGGGTGCATTTCTTGATCTGAAAGCCCCGCAGCTGGCCTCTATTGGGTGTACTCTGCTGTAGGCCTCACAGAGGCTCAAAGCGGGTCGCATCTCTGACCTCTCCGCTGGTGCGCTACAGGGAGCCCAGAAGAGGCTGGAAAGGGGGGTTCAGATCAGGGAGAGACCAGGGTCCTCACTACCCACTCCTTGCTTGATTTTCTTGCAAAGACGAGGGAGGTAAGTGGACCCCAAGCCTAGCTGGTGGACCCTGTCGCCATACCCCTGACAGCAATTCTGGGCTTATGGAATGAAGACTCTATATACCTATGACCTCAAGATCTGCGCGCCCCCACCCCCATCTTCCTCTTCCGTGTAGCCAACGGATATGTTTGAGTGAGTGTGCAGAGGTGTTCGGCCTGGAGCTGAGAAACAGAAATGTAATGTAGAATGCCAAGATTCAGAACTGAGTGCAAAACAGCTTGTGGATACTCTCAGGCGAAGTATCCTACATTACTGCAGGGAATCTGGGGCCCGGAAAACTCGGGGAGAACTGTTCCCCTACCACTTGGCATGCACCAAAAGGGATACAGATTTGAAAAGCGAAAGGGACAGAGTTCTGAAGCAGAACCCTCTGGAACTTCCCCTCCCCTTTCAGTAGGTTCAAAGCGGGTTTCCCTTTCCAGTCCTCCCTGAGAATCCACTGCGATTAAGACCTAACTTCCCCTCTGCGAGTCTGACGGGTTCTTTTTTTTCTCCCTACCGGAATCCGCAGGCGACCACAGTCCAAGAGCTGAGGACGATGGTGTCAGCCCCGGTGGTGCACGCGTGCCTGGCTTGTGCAGTGCACGGGGCAGCGGGGCTGGCGGCGGGCAGGCGGGCGGCCTGGAGGAGGAGGAAGAGCCTGCAGCCCCCAAGCCTCGAAAGAAGCGCTCTAGGGCAGCCTTCTCGCACGCCCAGGTCTTCGAGTTGGAACGCCGATTTAACCATCAGCGCTACCTGTCCGGACCGGAGCGCGCAGACCTAGCGGCTTCCCTGAAGCTCACCGAGACGCAGGTCAAAATCTGGTTTCAGAATCGTCGCTACAAGACCAAACGCAGGCAGATGGCCGCAGACCTACTCGCCTCGGCGCCCGCCGCCAAGAAAGTGGCCGTAAAGGTGCTGGTGCGTGACGACCAAAGACAGTATCTGCCGGGAGAGGTGTTGAGGCCCCCCTCTCTTCTGCCACTGCAGCCCTCTTACTACTACCCTTACTACTGCCTCCCGGGCTGGGCGCTGTCCACCTGCGCGGCCGCTGCTGGTACCCAGTGAACCGCTTGCGGCGAGGCAGCAAATGATACCTGCGCCCCAGTTTGCACCGCCACGGACAGGTGTAGAGACTGTACTCTGTGCGAGCGCGCTCTTCTGGGGGGGTGGAGGGGTTCTCAGGTGGGGAATGAAATCCTGCCGGAGCTCCCCTACCCAGGGTGACCTGGCAGCGGAAACTGAGACTGCCCAGAGAGGGGGCTTTATTCTGATTTGAACAGATGCGCCTTTTTGACCCCTGGCACTCTGCACACCCGTCACCTATCTGCAAGCCTCGGGACGCTATTTATTATCAGCACAACGTTGGATGTGGATTGTGTCTGCCTAGGGATGGTGTTTGCCCAGAGCAGAGAGGACTCACTCCAGGAGACCCCATAGCCCGAATCCTCAAATCTCGGGTCGGCCAGGTGCTTCGTGCGCTAAGCCACATTAGTTCATGGTATCCATGTTACCGATCTGTATCTTTAATTTTTGGAAATTACATTTGTGACAAAGGAGCGCAGAATCCTGACAGCTCCCGGCCAGGAGTTGATTTGAACCTCGAAGGGTTTGATTTTGGGGACCTCCACTCCACCCCTCGCGGGGTACCCTCCTGGATGCCGAATGTAAGAAAGGGAGCCTCTCCGCGCGCGGGCTGGCCAGGGATACCCTATACTTTCCCTTTCTGTAAGATCAAGGCCACACCCAAAGGGAGAGTGCCTGGGACCCCCAGAGAGAGGCCCGCCTCCGGGAAAGCCCCCTTTCAGAAGCCTGTCTTTATTTCTTTCTACTTTTTCAAAGGAGGTTGAGACTCGTAGCACTTTTCGGTTGTTTGTATTCAAAGAACGATTATTTTTGTATTCAATGTGAATATCTCTGGCCTGCGTTTCCACAGCTTCCTCCACTTTTTTCCCATCCCTCTGTTTCAACCCCCACACCCTCTGTGCCTTGCTTGTTTCTGAGACTATCTGTCTCATCAGCCTCGCAGCTTTTCGCCTCTTTAAGGGCACTGTGCACTCAACTAGAGATATCTTTAAAAGATTTGTGAATTTTGGAAGCTCTATTCGCTGTATTTTTTTTTCTTTAATTTATAAACGTTTAGTTCAACATACCCTCCCGGGGCTTTGTTTTCTCTGAAATTCTCTTGGTGTTTGGGACAAGGCGTTGGAGGCGGGTGGGAGGCAACTGTTGGAGAATTTTTCACCTCACTTTTTTGTCTTGGAGAGAATACTCAGGTGCCTAATCCACTGTCCCCAGCAGCCTTGCTTAAACCTTCAGAACAACTTCAGGGGTGTGGAAGAATCCCACTGAATTTTAAAGCGGTTGTCTAAGACTCCTTGTTTTTTCAGCCCTAGGGCCTCAAATCTTGGAGGTGCCTGGGCTGGTTGAACCCACAGACGATTTCCATCTAAAACTTGCAGATTCTTCTCCACCTCCCTCCTCACCGCTTTCGATTGATTTTGTCGGTGTTTCTAAGTGACTTGATCTTCTAAGAATGGGCTGGGAAAAACAAAAACAAAAAACTCAACTCGCTGAAATTCTAAATCTATTTGGGGAGAGTCAAGTGCCAATAATGTTCTTTCAGGGGAGGGTGTCCTGCTCCTTTTACTCTTACAGGTGCGAATTTTGTTCTAACTGAAACGTTTTCAAGCCCTTCTGCTCCCTCATGCTCTGGAGTCATTTGATCTGCACGGGAGCCCAGGTCCAGTGGAAGGTGAAATAGGCCACGTGTAGGAGTACAGACAAACACCCCCGCTCCCCTGCCCCGCCATGCAAGACCCCCCAAATACCACAGATTCTTCCCAAGCTAAACGTTCACCTCACCTTTGCTGTCCGCTTGAGCTTCTTGCCTAGCTAACAAGGCGAGAGTTAATGCCATAGTGCCATATCCCCAGCTCCTGTCCTGAACCGCCAAAACCGAAGCGGAAGCCCAGGCTTGTTTCAACTCACCTGTAGTAGAAAGGCTGGTTTGCCCGACTGTCATGCCTGGAAACCTCTCTCAGACTTCTGGCCTCTGGGCCTTGGAGTACTAAACGCCCAGGCAAGGAAACGCCGCAACCGCCGGAGTCGGCCTAGGCCGAAATAGGCAACCGGCGCTTTCAGTCCAGCTTCCGCAAACAGCGAAAGACCTAAAACAAAGTCCCAAGGCTAAACTCATCTTGGTGCTCTCCTTACCCCAGTTACCAGGTCTTTGGTTCTCGAGATCATTTTATTTCTATTTTTTTAAAACACGTTTTAAAATTCAGCGTTAATTTTATAATTTATCGTGATGCATTCTCCTTGAAGTTTGGAACTTCTCCGTAGTTGCTGGCATGTCCTCACTTCCTTTTTGCCCAAAGAATGTTACAATTCAGAGTGTTCTTGAAGGGGAGGGTGTTCTTCTGGGAACGGCTGTTGTTTGTCCTGCTTACTAAGGAGGCGGTTTATGTTCAATCCCTGCGGATTCAGGGACAGAGCTATAGAGTCTTTAGTGAAGGAAAACGAAAAGATGTCCAAGGTTGCACCCTTGCGGCTTCCTCTTCCCTCGCAGACCCCATTTTCAGCGGGTGGGTGGTGTCCTTTTTTGCCTCTCTCATTCCTGGGCTATCTGAAGCTGTCCCGGGAAAAATTATCCAAGTGAGTTCGATTTGATGGGTATTGGGGCAGCTGCTGTCTTAAGTGGTAAGAATACCGGGATGTAACATAGCCTTTGGGTCCAACTCAGCCTACCAGGATTCCACACCGCAAATAAGTCCCCGGACTCATGCTCTCCTGTTGGAAATACACAATATTACCATTTTCACTTACCTGCTTTTTTCCACAATCCACCCTTCTGTTCCCTTCTTTTCTTTTTCCTTCTTTTTTTTTTTTTTTTGTAAAATTAAAAACCTGCTCTCTTCACACACACACACACACACACACACACACACACACATACACACACACCTTGATCCTGGTCAAAGGCGTCTTGGTTTATATACTTCCCATTGGTTTTGCTGCCTGGGCCCCCTCTCCCAGAGCAGTCACAAATGTAGCCTGAGTCCAGGATCCTTTCCTGCTTCACCCTTTGACAAATTTGGCTGTTAGCTAACATAAAGCTGAGCTTGGGGGTATTAAGTTCTGACATTACACACACACACACACACACACACACACACACACACACACACACACATGCAGACACGCACACACATACGCAGATAATTAAATCAAAGAGAAGGAAATAAGGTTAGAAATGGGTTCGAAGTGTGCTTTTACGTGCACTGAAATCAATCTGGCCAGCAATAAATTTTTGGGGTGTGTGTGTGTGTGTGTGTGTGTGTGTGAGAGAGAGAGAGAGAGAGAGAGAGAGAGAGAGAGAGAGAGAGAGACTTTTGCTTATCTCAATATGTGTCCCCATTTCAACAGGTAGGTTTATGGGGCTATCAGATCTCCAGAAAAGGTCTTGGCTGAGTATTGATGGAGCTGGTGAAGTTGAGATTCTGTTCCATTTTCAAAAGATCAATGGCTTTCTGCACCAATGACTCCTCCATACAGCTCCCCAACACTGAGAAAGTAGGCAGATGGTGGTGAATATGACTTCCTGAGAGACAGTTCAAAAATATCTCAAACACAGTGTCCCAGTGCCTCTCAACAGCAGCCGGTGGTAATGCCAGTATCTGGAATCAGAATAAATGCTTGAGACAGGGCTGACTGGACAGTGGCATCTGGGGGCTTCTGGGGAGTGGGACATGCTTTGTAGTCTTGCTTAAAGGAATTGCCCCTTGCTTTCTCTTAGAGAGAGGGAGTCTCTGAATACCACCTCAAGCTGTGAATGCTGCTTGATAGAGAAAGTCCAAGGACCCCAGAGAGACAAGCCTCAGCTCAGGCCTGCAGACATCCCACCGGGCTAGGACCAGAGTGTTTCTAAATTTCTAACCAACCATTGCCAGAGCTTAGAGTTCTGCAGGGTCCATGCTGGCAACACATGTCCTCAAGCCAAGTTTCTGTCTGTGTCTCAGTACAAAACGTGGAATCTGGCAACTACCTACAAAGTCTGCAGAATTCAACTTGCTTGCACAAAGCCTCCAGCCTTGCTTCAGGAGTCTAGGATGTAGAGAGAATCAGGGCAGCGTCCTCAACCTGAAAAATGGCAGAGGAGCTCAAGGGCCCCAGAGGAGAACTAGAACTAGGGGTATTCTGGCCAGCAGGGATCTTAAAAGAGAGTAGAGTATACCTGTTTTGGGACCCAGCTGCTACCAGCGGCCCTGGGATTTTATCCTAGGCAACCACTCAGCCTTGCCAACTTTCCTAACTGGGAATGGCACCGAGATGCATGGGGATGGCAAGAATCAGCAAACACTCTAAAGAACTGAGTACCCAAAATACAAACCACTGCTTCCCAAGGAAGCACCAGCAGAGGTTCCTAATCTGAATCCAGCCAAGATGACAACTCAGACAATATTCAACAATAATAGTGATGATAACAATAACAATGGCAATTTAAAAACATTCTTTACCGCTGAGTATTACATGACAAGAAGCACTTCTAGTCTCTTTCTGCCGGTGGGGGGGGGGGGTGTTACAGGAGCTGCCTGTGTAGATAGGACGGCTGTCTGATGAGTAGGAGCTGAAGAGCTGAAGGGACTAGGAAGAAAGGTAGCTTTCCTACCATCACAGGCTAATGAAAATTGGAGGGCTAGCCTTTCAGAATCCAGAGGCTGCAGAAAAAAATGCTGTCTTGGCGTCCTGCTCTCTCGCGGTTGGAGCAGGAGAGTGAATCACGAAAGTGTAGATGCACTTTGAAAACCATTAAGGATCGTACAACTGGGTATGATTACTTTTGTATTGGTGACATTGTTATTGACTCTGGATAAGCCGACTTGATTTCCTGCACCCTCAGGGGAGTCCAAGCATCCTGCGGCCTATGGAGCAAGGGTAGACTTGTTAGAAATTACAAATCCCCTGATCAATTTTTTGGTCTCCTAATATATATGTTTGAAAAATGAAGAGGGACAAAAGGCCAGAGCAGGGAAGAAAAAAATCTTTTTTTATATTAAACAAATAGTTATATCATCTAAAAAATTGTTTTTCCTCTTGTTGCACACACAGGGTTGGTCAAGTCATAAAAAAATACATGTATAAGATATTGGTTCCTGCGGCCCTGAAGGTGGTCCGTGTAGAGTACAAGTTTAAGTTGAATGATGAAAATTTTCTCAGACTTGTGGAGTGTATGCCTAACGCCGATCCTCCTGTGATGGAAATGCTAAAAGTCTAAATTTGGTATAATTCGAGAGCTGTCGGAGTTGGGGAATCGGCCGGCCGGCGGCCGGATCCCAGAGTTAACCCGATTCCTTAATAGCACTTCTCTGTTCCCCCCGCTGAGACATCCAGCTCAAAGGCTGCTCCGCTCGCTACAGGGTAGGCGGGAGGGTGTGGGCAGTCAACCTTCCCTAGATTCTCGGGTTGAAGTTGGCTGATTGCTGGGTTCAACTGTTTTGTCCGAAGCTTAGGTGGATGAGTGTGCTTGCGTGGGAGCACAGGAGTTTCTCTGGGTCTCTCGGGCATGCTCACCAGCTCTTCCTGGCAGGGCAGTGGCTGCAGGTCACCCTGGGCTATCCATACGACTACCGATCTCAAAGTACGTTTATCTCAGCGCAGATTATGTGTTCTGCCAGGGCCAGAGATGGTGTTCTGGCTGGATGCTCTCCCGTGTTTAGTGAGGAACCAGCACGAAGAAACCTGTGCACACTTCTGGAGGCTTTCCGGTGAGTTCTTGACTCCTCCTCACTCCAGCAATGGGCTGGAGTCTTAGAACTTGGGCGCTCCACGGTGCCTGTGTGATTGTGCTCCAGGTGGGAAACCGTGCACATCAAAAGTGGGAAGTGGTGGGGATGAGCCCAGTGCCCCCCACAGCCCCCACACACCCAGGTCACAGGTTGCCTGAGGTTCTGGAATCCACAGACCTAAAGGTAGCGTTGCCTACTAAGTGGGCGAATTTTACATAACTAACTTCTCTTCTTGGCGCATCTATTAAAAATCAAAAACAAAACCAAAAAACCTCCTGCCCTTACTAGGCAGTTTCAGCTTTTATGGGAACATTGTTTCGTTTTTAAGGATTTTAGCGGCCTCTTCTAAGGCCTTCACAGGAAGGCCTTTATCCAGGCCATCTCTGTCCTCCCCCCCCACCCCCGCAGGAGTGGAAGGCCGTTTTGTAGAATTCCGCTTTTCCTAGAGGAAGTCCTTTTTCCACTCAGCACTTCAAGGAGGGAGGACTCGGGGCTATTTCGCCTCTGGAGCATGCTGGACACCCAAGAGTCCCCATCCTCGGATAGAAAACGTATTAAGGGGGAACAAGGGCCTCAAGTGCGTTCTCCTCCACGGTCCACCAGAAAGCAAGGGTGGGCGGCTCATTGTAAAATGAGAACCAATAAAACGGCTTACTTTAATAAGGTTATTAGCGTTTTTGAAAGGCTCCCCTTGTGTGCGTGAAGGCCTCCCAGAAAGGGGCTGTTCCGCTGGGAGGCGCCCACAGGGCCAACACCCGGCCTCAGCATCCTGCATCTGTCTATTCTTGATATATGCAGCAGAAGAAGCGAGGCTGTCCATCACAGGCAGGTTATGAACCTATGTTCAGAGGTCATGGAGGACCCTGAGTAAGGAAGAAGTTCCACCGGCCTGGGCTTTGTTCTGTTTTGCTTTGCTAGTGGACAAGGTTCAAGCGAATTGATCAAGGACTTTAAAAAGCAAGTCTGGATTAAACCTCAGCTCAGGTCACCTCTTTCTGACAGCTGGAGGAGGCAACCCCGCTTAGGTCACTTTGGTTGTGAGCATGGCCCTCATGGGCTGAATAGCTGTCACCTAGGTGTCCCTCTTGCTAGGTGAAGGTCCCAGACACTGCCCTTCTTTCTCCTTCCCATCTACTGAGTTGGCTCCCAGGGCTGTGAGACAGGATGATAAAGACACACCCATACAGAGACAAAGACAACAGAGATTAAGACATAGAGCTGAGCAGACTTTACCTAAATTCATGCATCTTTCACAAAGAGGTCATCTTTGGGTCACCCCATACCAAACTTTGAATTTTTACATCTGTCCTGAGTAGATCACACCGTCCAGGTACTTATTATGTGAGGAGGATAGTGGGTGAATGACACTGGGTTCACGGATGGAGCTGGTGTTTCCTGCCCTCTGAGGAGTCCCAGCTGGATACACTTGCACCTTAAGGCAGCTGTAGGGTCTACCACTATGCCAGTCATTCTTAGGCATACAATAAATTACTGGAAAGACTGGTAAGTAAGAGCTAGGATCCTCCAGCTTTAAAAAAAAAAAAAAAAAAAAGAAAAAAAAATTTCCAACTCAGATGCTGACTGTGGGGAGCATCAAACAAAGCTGGAAAGAGGTTACAGAGCTGGTGAATGCTCTGGAGACATCTGTAGGCCTGCCTTGTGTTCTTCCATGGAGCTGGGCATGAATTCTGCGACAAAACCTCTGATCAGACCTCGGCTGGTCTTCGAGGTCAAGTTCTCCTTTGTCAGCACGCTGGATGCTCCCTGACTGCCTCAAATGAGAACATACTTGCACGTATTAAGTGTACATTTAACGCCTCCCCCCCACACACAACTAGCTAAAGGCTGAAAAATTAGTGCTCTGAGAATATACTCTCCATTTTTGCACCACATAGAAAATGAGCTAGCTGGGCAGTGAGGGCACATGCCTTTAATCCCAGCACTCCCAAGGCAGAGGCAGGTGGATCTCTGAGTTTGAGGCCAGGCTGGCCTACAGAGTTCGTTCCAGAACAGCTAGGGCTACTCAGAGAAAGTTTATCTTGAAAAACAAAAACAACACAACACAACAAACAAAAACACAAAAAAACATGAACTAAATTTCAAAACTGGATAGATGCAATAGGGTTGAATGAGCCACTTCAGAGACCCAACTGGGATGGGTGGAGACACCCTTGGCTACATAGCAGTGGCTTGGCAGGATTATCCTTAAAGAATATGAATGTCAGCATCTTGCAGAGTACTTTTACCCAGACGTCCTAGTTGGTGAGAGCACAGCTAATATCCCAGTGTGGTAGAGATTTAGCCTAAATATCTGAGGGGTTAGTTACTTTCTAGCAACTTCTCTTGTTCTGTGGATTTCCAGGGCAGTGCCCAGCATGGACTAAGCACTCACATGTGAAATGGAAGACTCACTCTGCAGGATCTTCCATAGTTCAGAAATGGATACTCTGTGATACCTTCTTAACAGGCAGCGTTGGTTCTGTGAGAGGTCACAGAGAGTCAGGCCAGCTATCTTCTTAATGCTACAAGAGGGAGGGCAGCAATGCTGTCGCCCTGAAACTCCCACAGGCACAGTGACTTTCAGAAAGCCTTCTCTCCTAGCAAGCCCTGTTCTGCTGAAAAGAAATAACTCTGCTCAACAAAGATGGGATGGTCACTGAACCATATGCTTCTGGAGCAGTTGGCGTCGCTAAATGCTTGCAGACTCTCTGATAAATTTGCAAAGTTAAACAAGGATATGTGCCATTTAAAATTATTTTATTAGCAGGACAAAATGGACAGGGAGCAGTAAGTGACTGACACACAGCCCAAACAGTAAGATCATTCAGCCTTCATCAGAAACCTTCAAAGCAGCAAGTTCCCTACACCCTTGATAGTCACATCTGTGATTTAAAAATAAATTTTTATACGCACAAACACACACACACACACACACACACACAGAGAGAGAGAGAGAGAGAGAGAGAGAGAGAGAGAGAGAGAGAGAGACTATTTTTGTGGTAAGAACAGTTGCTCCAGATCCTTGCTTCTATCACTAGGATTGAATATATACATTCGTAGTAAATAAAAATAAATTCAACAGAGGACAAAGACGCTTACTCAATAGTATATTTGCACCAGGCTCCGGTTTGTGTGTGAGGGTGGTTGTGTATGTGTGCCCCTTGAGCGCACCTAAGAGTCCCTATGTATAGCTCAGATGGGCTTAGAACTCTGAATCCCCCTGGCTCCATTTCTTCAGTTCTGGGATTATGAGATTACAGTTATGTGCCAAAGAGGTCCTTTGTTTTTAATGAAACAAACCTTTGCTGTAAAATTGAATTGTTCTGTCCTTTCTCATTCTTTCCTCACCCGTTCATATAGTTGTTTAGATGCCTATAAATATTTACTGAACTCCTTATCTGTGCCAGGCATATGGAAGAGGAAAATCCTTTGCCTGAAAACTTTACCTTTAAGCTGGAGACATCGAGGACACTATTAAAAGGAAAAGAAGCTACCCCGTGGGTTGACAGGGAGCAGGGTGCATTACTACAGGGGAGGTCAAACACAAAGATACTGAGCTTTCCCCTCACTTCCCAAACCAATGATTGGTCTTTGCTGGGGCTCAGCTCCTGTCCTCCTGCATCGATGAACATGAAAGCCACCTCCCCAATACTCCTCCCTTTTCTCAACTCACTTATGCAGAGGCAGTTTCAGGTGATGCTAGGTTCCTGCTTGAACTATTAGGCTTCAGAGTACTCATGGCTGGCCAGAGGACTATCTACACTCATCTTAGCTCCCCAGCATACAGCTTCTGGGATGGGGATACCATTTGTGGTAGAGATTAAAACAGACAACAATGAAACAAACAGGCAGAGAGAGCCAGGAGCTGCGTGAGTGTCTGTGCTTTTCATGCGCTGTGCTGAGTGCCAGCTTTGGGTTCATTAGCTCGATTCTCACAGTCTGAGAGGTGACTTTGCTAACTGGTAGGAAGGAGGAAAGGCATGTTGACCCAAGCTGTGCATGTCTCAAAATGGGAGCACAGAGGCTTTGGGGGTGAGGTCAAGCTTGGCTCTTCTCAAGCCTTGTGGTTCTGGTGCATTCTCCAGTTTCTGGCTCTGTCATCCATGGAACAAGTGAAACACACAGTTTTCCTTGAAAATGAAAGGAGGTAGCATCCTTTAGACTTGGTTCTTGGCACAGATCAAACTCTTTAAAAGTTATTAGGACCTCAAGGTTGGACTCAGCCTTTCTGGATTCCTGCCTCATTCCCATTCCCCCTTTTCTTCTCACCTGAGAAGGAGGGGGAGACTGTTTCTCTAGCTCATCACTCAGGGGGCACAGAGGACAGTAATTTACATTTTGCATTAGGACTCAGAGACTGTAATCTGACTGAAAAGGATGCATTTGAACCTTGCCCCACATGCTGCACTACACTTGGCAGTGGGGTTGGTACCTATAGATGACATCCTGGATCCTAGTAGGCTGGCAGCTGGGATTTAGTGCTTCTGGTCCTGTCTGAACTGATGGGGGTGCAGGGCAGATATAGACCGAACAGTTGCTCTCAGTTTCATTTCTTCTATTTTTCAGAGATTCTGGTCACTCAGGTCCTGGGTGGCAAGTTTCTCAATGACAGCCATTCAACCCTAACCCCAGGCTCCCACATACACACCTGTTCCCTTATCCTCTATCATTTTATCCCTAATGCAGAGAAGGAAAGTCCAGTCAGGGAAAGAGGGTCTCATAGATCCCTAGGACATACCTGACTTCACTTAGTCCTCATAAGAATTCTATGAAGTGGGTGGGGATTATCCTTTTATAGACTGGTTAGCAAGGTTCAGGAGAGTCAAGTGACTTGGGCAGGGTCACACAGTTTGGAAGTGGTTGTAAGGAACTGTGCAGAGGGCCTTGGGACACCAAAGCCTCCAGCTCCACTCCTACATCTAGGGTGGGGACTTGGCCGTTGTGAGAGGAAGAGTGACTCCTAAGGGGATGGGGGAGGAGGTATTAATTCTTTGGGCAGTTTCCTATTAAGAAAACACCCAACTGTGGCTGCCTCCTTCCCAGGGCTGCTGCTCTGCCTCCTGAAGGCGAGGCATGTATATTTGTAGTTTGATTCCACCCGTCAAGGCTAATTTCTCCCTACAACTTAATGGACTCGGCTTGACGTGCATAATGATTCCTAATCACGAACATTATTTTCGCTAGCGAGGAGACATGTTCCAGTTGTTGTGACAGATCGCATTTCAGCCATAATGACGGAAAATTACCATTTCTAATTCTCCGGTTTTTGACACCTAAATCCACAGACCATATGTGGCAGGGGGAACTCTGGGCCTGGCGGTCCTCCGTGCTCTCCCAAAGCCTAGAGGTCTGCAGTCCGGAGCTGTGCCCGGAGAGGTGGAGAGGGTGAGACTAGCTGAGTATAGGCTCCCCTTTGCAGGCTTCTCAGACTTCCTGGCCTCTCTCAAGAGCAAGGCCCCTTACCTCCAAAGCAAAGTTCCGCTCAGAGGCCTCAGAATCTGATGCACCCTGGGGGATCCATTTAATTGAGGAAGAGTCACAGTTGCTGAGAGAGGGCAGCTTCTGCAGGATCCCACCTTAGTCATGAGTACCTGTTGCTCTGAATGATTTCTACAGGTCCAAGAGGTGTCCTTCAGCCAGGGAAAGGGAGACCAAGATCACTCCTTCATTTGAAAGTCTCAAAACCATTCTTGAGGCAAATCCTTTCGAGGGTCCTAACAACCTACCTGGGTTAAACTGTAAAGGGCAAAATTGAAACTCAGAGTGGCCACGTGTTCCAGGTGGAGTGAAGCCCGAAGTGCTCCTTTTTAAAGTGTTTCTAGGTGACCTCTGGCTTTCAAGAGCTGACATCAGACAGGTGTAATTATTGCCACTTTGGGTGTGAAGAAGCTGAGGCTATTTGGAGGAAAGACAAGTCAAAGACTGATTTGAGGTCTCCTCAACTCTTGCCCACTTAAGAAACCTGGGGACCAGGGACCCTCAGTATCTAGTTTGTGGGAAGTCTTTCTTTCACTATCTTCTCACTTCTTTCAGGCTCACATCTGGAGGAGGCCCTAGCGCTGCCCACCGCTGGTTAAAATGTCTCAGACTAAATGTCCCAATAGTAACGATTTATTTCTTAAGGCGTGAGAAGGACCGCTGACGGAATGGCTATAAGCTCACAATTCACTGACACTGATCACAGATCGTCAGGTCCTCCCTCTGTAAAACGGGTCTAAAACGCACCTATGAAGGCAGTTAACAAATCTACAGGCTTTCAGTCAGGGTAATAAGGGGACCCCTATCTTCACCAACACTCTCAAGAGGTGAGGGGAAGCGCTGATGCACGGTGGTGAGGGTCCATGCGTGGAAGCTATAGATGTCAAGGGATGAGCCCCAGAGAAGCCAGAGAAGCAGAGAAGTGTCGCCTCTTGGAGGGACGGTGAAATTGAACAGGTCCTTAGGGGCAATGCAGAACTCTGAGCTGGGTGAAGTAGGGGAAGGGTGATCAGACCCAGGTTTTTCCTCCCTGGTGTGCCCCATTTTTTTTTTTTTTTTTTGCGGATGCGCCAAGTTTGACATTCCTTTCCTAGCGAAGAAGCAGTTTCGACTCAGGAGGTCAATGGCACCAGACACCGAGTACATAAAGAGCTGGAGAGTGAAGATCTGCAGAGGTCGGAAACCCAGCTGGGGGCTCCCCGCTCCGGCTCTCTGTTTGGCCGCCACCCATGCGTTCCTTCTGCCCCGCCCCCCAGACCTCACCACAAGGGACGTTTCTTCCTGCCTGCCGGCTCTACATACCATCACCCCACAGACTTAGTAGTTGTTTCTAAATGACTTCTTGGAACTCCTGGAAGGGGGAAGGGTAGGAAAGAGAATGAGATCTAGGTATGGCAGCCAGTGTAAATGCAAGCACCTAGCTCAACCCACCTCCAAAATGGGAGCTTCCTGATTAAAAAGATCTCGGGAGATTTTTTTAAGGTACAAATATTTTGAGGCTTTCATGGAGGGAAGTGGAAGACATTTAGCTATTTGTACACAATAGGAACCTTTTTTGGGCTCCCTTTGATCCTTTTGATTGGGGAAGAAGCAGACATTAGTGATGTCTCTGATTCTGGATTTCAGTTCCTTTAGTGAATGTAGAAAGGGTTTCCAGCCACTTTGTTGTAATAGGCTAAGAATATCTATGCACAGAACTATGGATATAGCTACACTGCTGACCAGGAAGTTGTTCAGAAGCCACAGAGATAGCTGTTCAGGTTCCAGACCCAAGCTGTAAGCCTCAAACCAGTAAGAGTTGTTTTGGCTGCTCAACTTACCATGGTAGAAACCGAGGCCAATTGTGGGGGCAGTGGGTCTCTTTAGGTTGCTTGAAGCTTTAGCTCAGAAGGAAAATTCCATCAAAGGCATTTATTTCAGTAAGTTGGACAGGTAAAAGAAGGTGAAGTATTGTTCCACAGGCCTTCCAGCAAAGGAGGCCCCCATTTTCACTGGTGTGGGGCCATTTGCAGCCATCCAGGCGGGAGCCAGCATCAACTTTATCTTTCATGGGTTGTGTGACATTGGGTTGTCAGCTTGCTCACCTGTAAATTCTGGATGGCAATAGAATTTATTCCATAGGGTGCTGCTTATGCATTTAAACAAGTTAAAATTTCAAGTAGCTTAGGATGTTACCCAACATCTAGTAATTACTTATTATTGAGATCTGGCATATAGAAAGCACTTAAGGTGTGTTTACTATCCTTAGAAGATCCCACAGCTAAACCTGGAAAGGAAAGGCGGGTCTTTGACTAGATTCAAACAAGCAAACATAGACAGAAACTACCAGGGACCTATGGAGGCTGAAGGGATTTTGCAGAGAGGCCCTTTGGATTGCTCTAGGACGGCAACCTGAAGGGAGGCCTCCCCAGCCAGAGGTCTGGGTGTCAACCTCAGCTCACCACATACTGGCCAGATAACATTGAACTAACAGAGAGTTCTCATTTTTTGCCTCTGTTTCTTGTGTAAAATAAGGATAGCAAGTCTACAGAAGAAGGTTGTTTTGAAGTTTAATAGGTACATGCAAAGTTTTAAAATTATTTCATCAATTCTTTGATAATTTCATTCTATGTATTTTGATCATCTTCACCCCAACTTAATCCATCAGTTCCTCCCAGATCTGCCCCATCTCCCTATGCCCCGACTTTGTATTCTTTTTAAATTTTTATTTAATAACCCTTCACCTCCAATTTGTGCTGTCCATAAACTTCTGAGTATAGGAGCCACACCCTTAAAGAAAACTGACTCTCCCTCTCCCAGAAGACATCAACTGTCCGTAGCTCCTCAGTTGGGTATGTGGGTTCATGAACCCCTTCCCAGTCCATTATGCAAAGTTTTAAAACCATACATGGCATAAAGTGAGTGCTTTGGGTTTGCTTTTAAAAAGTCACATGTGAAGCATTTTTCCTACACCTGACACTCAGTTAAGAACTCAGTATTATTGGCTTTTGTCCCTTTTTAGTACATAAACTGCCTTTTGCAGATATTGCCAGTATAACGGAAGGTAAACTAATTGGTCAATTCTCTGGTAACTGGTGAGATTACTAAGAGACAAGGCTTTTCATAATTATCTGAGAACAAGATCCCTTACTCACTGGGTGATGAGCATCAGTTACAGCCTATCTGATCTAGTTGCCATTGTCTCTGTAGCAATGGCTCTGGGGCACAGAGGGTAGTTGGAAGCTTGTCTCTAGGATTAGATTGGATGTGTTCCTGTAGTCCCAGTAGGTGCTTCAGCTGCTGTTACTTCCCAGTGCACCTGAGAAAGGTCAAATGCTAAGCAAATGCTCCAGTTGTAAATCCCTAGGTCTTTAGATGGGACAGAAAGACTATTTTCAAGTGTGTAAGGAGTTCGAGGACGGTCTTTAAAAAAGAAAAATAATCAAGTGAGGGCATTTGGTACTTGGTCTTTTTAAAAGTGCCTGTAGAAGAAAAGGCAGACTTCCATGGTTCACAAATGGGTCTTCTGAGAAGGCTGATCTGGACTCCAGGTCACTGCCTTGATCTTAGGAATTGCTCACTGCATGCTGCTATTTTTTAAAAATTATTTATTTATTATGTATACAGAAGAGGGTGCCAGATCTCATTACAGATGGCCGGCCATGTGGGCCCTGGGAACTGAACCCAGGACCTCTGGAAGAGCAGCGCTCCCAACCTCTGAGCCATCTCTCCAGCCCGTATGCTGCTATTCTATAGTCGTGGGTTTACAGCATCCAAATTGTTGACAATGCATGTGGCAAACGGTACAAAAAAACTGGAAGCCCCTGTGATTAAGCCAAACCCCAAACGCCTGAAACGAAAGGGCTAAACAGAACCTTCTGAGACATTTCTGAGAGAAAGTTCACGCGTGTATTTTTAAGCCTTCCCAGAAAAGTCTTGGAAGCACTGTGGGACAACTTCGATCCATTTCACTGAAGTATACAGTAAGGCTTTGAGACCTTTGCTACTTGAATTTCGAAGGTAGCCCGAGAAGGCTCTGGGCTCTTGCTCCAGTGCTTGAGTGGAGGTATCCGGCACAGTTGGGAAGAACGCACTCTCCTGCTGCAGCATCTGAGGCTTCTTTGCGCCTCTCTGTGCCCCATCTTTACTAATTCTGAGAACGTGGAACTTCTCTGTTCTGCGTGGTGTCAGAACTCAGACCTAAATCATTTCTCCGGAGTTGGAGAAACCTGGGACCGACGGTTACCTTCTGCCACATGCCTCGTTCCTCTGGCATTCTTTCCCAAGAGCAGGTTGGTGGAAAGGTCTGGAAAAAAAAATGGTGGCAATTGTTAAGCTTACAGAAGCGATTCGCAGTTGTAAGTTATGCCCATTAAATGAATTTTAACCTAACTCTATGAGGGTTTGGAGTTTCTGGGACCAAGCTACAAAGGACAGAATTCCTGGGTGGTTCTCCATCTAGTCGGATAGGGCAGGAATTTGAACCTCCAGCCCAAGCTCGCAACACTTACCACGACTATGGCGTCTCCTTCTGTGTTACCAGGACCCAGAAAGTGCCACACATACGTCAAACTTCTCTGAATGATTTGTAGAAGAGGAAGGTATCCATTCTCCTGTAGTTTAGATTGTGGCACTGACCTTGCCAAGAGAAAAGTGCGTGCTCTGGGGGTGCAGAGCCGTCCCAAGCATCTCCCAAGCATACAAGTTAAGAGAGCTCTGAGGTTGCTTTGGATGTGTGGTGGTCATGGCCACAATTTTTCCTTTCAACGCGCTCTGCACCAACTCCTGGTGCAGATCACCGGCACTCTAGGTTAAAACGTGGGAGCTCTCAGTTGTTCTGTATCCCAGCATCCCACAACCCAGAATCCTACAGCCACTGCCTGCAGAAATGACTTATTCAAGGGATTGCGATTTGGGGTGGTTGGAGTAGCAGAGCAGGTGGAGTGGGTGGGTAAGAGTCATAGACTGGTGCAGAGGGCAGGCAGCAGGATCGTCCTGGTCCTGGTGGGATGGAATTGGGAATAGGGAATCGACAGACTGGCCCGGGCTTGGACTCCCGCGGTTGCTGGAGAGTTGGGCCAGTGTCTCCTCTATTCCTCTCCTCCCTTCCTTTCTCTCGGACAGGAGCGCCCAAGGGGGATATTTATTGTGTTTAGCCTTCCACATTGGACTCTCCCCTCCCCCTTACCTCTAACAACCACAGTCAAATATTAGCAACCCAGGGATTGTGAGGCAGAGCAGAGGAGATTTAAGTACGTGGGAGGGGTGGTGGCAGTAGATAGTACACTCTAGCTTCTCTTCGCTTTGCTCTCTACTGGTGGAATCAGAGCCTCCGCCCTCATGGGACACTTTCTGCAGGCGCAGCTTGCCTTTGGGTATTCCCCAATCCCCTTTATGTTACAGGTCCTTGTGTCAAGTGGTCCCGGTAATGTCTATCTCCTTGAAAAGCTAGAGAGGGACAGTGGCACTCCCAAAACAGGACAAGAGCGAGCAGAGGGGAGGAGGGGAGGGATAGGGGGAGGGAGACTGCGTCTTGGCCTAGCTTCAGCAAGTGAGAAAATTCAGCCCGAGGTGCTGCTTGTTTTTAACGGAAGAGGTAGGCCCAGGAGTCTGCATTTTCACCCCTAGGATGCTCTTTGTGTAGGTAGTTCTAGATATCACGGGGAGGAGCAAGCATTTGTAAGGAGAGAAGTCCAGTGGAGTGGACTCTGGCCTCAGTTAAGTAAGCCTCTGGGAGCTACATGACAGGGACGCTGAGAATACAAAGTTCGGAGAAAGGTCTGTTCTTAGGTTTAACCTGGAGGTGTCAGCCCTGGGGCCAGGATTGCCTTTAAGCCACTTAACACTTGCAAAGCTGCTAGAGTCCACAGGGCCAGTGTGCCTGGCCTCTGGCGCGCCGGGGAGGAGCTTTTGCGACCTGGAATCTTGAGACATAAGCTTTACTGGGCTCAGGGCAGTACAACCTAGCTTCAAGCCCTTTGGAGGGCATCTTTGAAGGCACCAGTCTGGGCAAGGCCTCATGAAGCCACAGGCAGCTCACAGAGAAAATGACGGGCAACAAGGGTGTGAGGTTTAAGTTTTGCCTTTCTTGGACCTTGCAGCGGTTTACTCTAAGTCCAGCATGGCAGGCAGACTGCAACCGATAGGGAGAGGCCAAATTTTTCTCTCAGAGAACTGGGGCATTGCTTCAGCCAGTCTGGGCGGGAGTCGCATCAGGCTTTGGTTTGTACAGGACCTGGCAGCCAATGAGAGCCACCTGCAGAGGCCCCCTCTGGCAAGTACCGATGTGAACCCACACCTGGAACATGCCCCTTCCCAGCCTCTTCTCAAAGCCCGTTCTTTTCGGGGTCTGTAACGGAGCTCCATGCTATGCCCCTCCCTTGAATGCAAGGCAGTGTCCTCAGGGAGTCACAAGCAGACACTGTTTGCTTGCCCTTACCTAATCCAGGTGAATTCTTTGTGGTGACTTCTAATTTCCTTCCCCAAAGAAAACCATGTCCTCCCACCTTTCCATCCTCCCCCATGTTTAACTTAAATAGTGATGAAAAAAAAAATTATGGGAAAACATCTTCCGTGGCCTTTGGCTTCTCCTAGAAAAACAACTCAAACCCAGACTTCACTAGCAACAGTGAGAACTTAAAAATTCAAGTCTTTATTCCAGGCTCCCCTAGTTTTAAAACTGACAAACAAATGTCAGGCTTAATACCTGGCTGTAATCAGAGATGGCCTGACTGGAATGACCAGATGAAAAACACAGATTCCCATCCCCACTAGTTCCCAGTCTCCAGTTCTTCTGCTCAGCTGTCTATACCAGCTTAATGAATGATCATTCCGGATGAAGTTTTTCCTTCTTTCTGTTGTTATAGATTGACTGTTTATATGTGGAAATGCGGGGTATCAGCCCATGAAATTCAGTAAGAATGCCATTAGAATTTTCCCCTGCTCATACCCCTTGGTTTCTTTTACATGAAATTCCATATATAATATAAACTATTTCTATAAAAGTTTTCAGTGTTTCATTAACTAAAAAAAAAAAAATACGAGGAATGAAACAATTAAGGAACACAAATAGGTATATTAATTAGCCCACCTTGCACATGCAGCTATGGATTCTACACGATATTTTTCATTACTACATGAGCTGTTAAATATATGAAGGAGGTACATTTGTGGGCACATTAACACACTATGAGAACTTGAACTTGTTCATTTCCTGGCTTTTATGGGCCTGGGTGAGCTGTGTGGGCATTCTTTATACCCACTCATGTGCCCTGAACTCCTATTGACTTCTAGACTCCACCTCTGTGGAGGGAGGCAAGAAGAAAATGGTGAGACTAAGTGTAAGCTGGCCAAATCGAAACTGTCTCTATATGCCTAACGTTAACTGAACACAGCAGCCTTGGCTCTAGTACAGAAGGACAGAAGGAAGCTCTTGCTCTGTGTGAAGTTGGGCTGGAGTCTGTTTCTTCATCTCATACCCTTTTGGAAGACCAACACAGCAAGTCCATTACTATTTTGGTAGCCCCTCCCCCCATTGGCTTGCTTGGGCCAATTTTGTTATGAATAAAAAAATTAAAAAGAAGCTTCTCTGCTTTCTTAACTGGCTGTCCAGTTAGTTCTTTCCCTTTGTGCAAGTGAGTTGGAAATATCTTTCATCCCCTCCCCACAGAATGAGCTACTGTGACTTCTACCTTAGATTTTTATTCCTCTTTATTCTCTATCACAAAATAAAAAATACTTTAAAGAGAGTATCTCTATTTGTAGAATAAAGAAAGAAAATTAGAATTGTACTTGACAATGGATGATGTAAGAAGTAAAAGTCATCTTCAAGACAGATCTTGAAGCAAATTCTAAAATGCTATTAATGTAAGTAACAAAGAAGGAAAACACTACAGCTATTTTTAAAATGAAAAGGACTTTGAAGAAAATAAAAAACTACCATTATCATTTTTCCATCTGGTTATAGGAACATATCACCAGATATTTGAGAAGGAAATGTTCAGCTTTTGTTTCTGGGAGGCAGGGAGAGGAGAGGAGAAATTTATTATGATTCAAGAGTCCACAAATTAACTGATGAGTGAGTATAGGCAGTCCATGATAAATCAATTGATATCTAGATTGAATATTGATAGTTTTAGAAGATGTGGCTTGTCATTTTGATCACAGACTATTTATTTAATTAAAGGCACATCAAATTAAATGTGAAAACAGCAGTTATGTGGCTAAATGCTTGCTACATAGCAGACACCATACTTAGTACCTTACAAATGGTACTTCATGCCCTCTGATGAACGTCTTTGACATCATATTTACAAATATATAAAAGATCAGAGTGTATAAATAGATTGCTTCCCATCACATATATAGTAAATGCTAAGTGTGGGAACATTTGATTTTGGGCTGTAAGTTTTAGCTCCCACTTGAAGCTACATCTCTCCACTGACACGAATAACCATGCTTCCCTGAACAGACACTAATTCACAGAACCTTGTATTAAAATAGAGAAGTGTTTACTAAGTTAAATTACTTCAAGTTAAAATGGTGGAATTGGCTATGAACTTGGACTCCAAGAAACATTACCTGGTTTTCAAGAAGGTGGTCTTCGTTGGTAGGCCTGAAATGTTTTACTTTACTGTTCTGTTTTGAAATGTTATTTTTTTGGAACAAAACCAGTGGTTAGGCTCAGAAATGGAAATGCCAATATGAAAGAAAAAGTGCTGGCACATTTTCAAGTTGTAAACCAGAGAGAGCTCAGTAGGGGGAGGTAACACGCATATCGCTTTCATAACAGATAATGCATAAGTCTGATAGGTTTTATGTTGAGAAAATATTTTAAAACTGTTTGCTAAAATATGTAGCTCTAAGAACCAGATTCCCTGGCTTGTATACTGAAGATATTCAGCGTTTTGAGTGTTAAGAAGAGCTGTGAATTAATCCTTCAGAAAAATTCCTTCCATTTGCAAGTCTGCCAGTGCAGGGTTTTTCAGAAAGGACACTTGACCAAGGAAACTGTACTCCCTTTACTATGCAGATGTCAAGGAAGAACGCGCCCTTCAAAGCAGAGCCCTGGAACAGTAGACATTTTTCTTCTCTTTGCAACCCATTTCCCGCTTGGTATTTTGTATCTAAATTACCTTTGCCTTTCCTATAAAAGTTTTAGTTTCTTTGCTCTTTGTTACAGTGTAATGATGATTTGTTATAACTAAGCAACATTAAGTAAAAGACTTAAAAAGATCAGCTATCGCCTCCAATTCTCTGTACTTGTAAAAAACAAGCAAACTGCAATAACACATGTGGCATTTAGACTGGGTTTTAAATATAGTCTTAATAGTCCCCGTACTTAGGAACAGCAGAATTCTTTTGTGGTTGAAGATTATTTAATAGTATTGATTGAGTGTGATGAGTGCTGGCTGGACAGGTCAATGTGCTGTCTTTTTAATAGGGAGGTTTTGCTACTGGCTTGCCTTCCATAGTCAGGCACTTGGAGTTGTTTTTCAGGACTTTGGGAGCTAATGAAGGCCAATTTAAAGCAATTTTCTTGAAGATTGCCGTTCAGCCCTGTCTGAATTATAATTCCAACATTTATGCCAGGCAGGAGTGAGTAGCTAGAGGTTAGTAAATACAATTATATTAATATTGATGTTATTTTAGTTACTTAGTATTCAGTTATCTTGCAGGCAGCCAAATTAATAGAGACCCGATGCAGTCAGTGCATACATTACACCAATAAGCCTAGCATTTTACCAGACGTTTAAACTAAGTGTTTGAGAAAGCATGAGCATGAAAAGGGGGTGTGTAGCCTGAGCTTGCTCCCAGCAGCTGAAAAGACCAACCGTTTATCTTTTTACTCTAAAGTAAATGAGTTGTTGGAATTTGCTCTTTTAGATAATGTCTTGTTTAGACATAAAATTGTGTTTTTTAGTTTTGTGGAGAGGTGAAATTACAGATTTTATTTTGACTCCATCTCTTAGCATATCATTCTCAAAAGGACTAATGAATAGGCAAATCAATTAACTCACATTACATGCAATGACCACACAATCAGAGGCTGGCTCAGGGAGAATTCATTAGGTCCCCCAGGTTACTGAGTTCATTATTAGGGGGCAAAGAAATGATATTTACCCAGTTTTCTGTCATCTTGTAGCCTCTCAGCTCTTTTTAGGTTTCACTTTCCATTTTAAAAATACAATTTCACAAATTTATTTATTTCAATTCATTTTTGAAAGTTAACAGTAGAAAGTAAAGCAAAACACATTCTTCCAGAAACTGAACTACCTTTATTAGTGAACTTACCATTGTATGGGGTTTAATTTAGTATAATATATTATATTCTCAATTTTCTTGCCATCAAAATAAAATGAACTTCTCTTAAGACTGAAATATATTCATAAAATTATTTCAAAGATAATGACCCAGAGGCAATTATGCAAAATAGATTACTTGCTTTCTCTCATTTTTAATTATGACAATGCACCCAGCAGAATCCAGGTTTTAGTGAGGAAAATGAAAGTATATCAAATTTGCAGCCAACATTAATAAGTTGATATGTATAAATCCTCTTGCAATTTTTGAGCTATAAAATGGAAATTACTCATTTATCACAGACATTTTAGGTCCTAACATATTGAAAAAATCAGATTAATACTAAACTAATGTAATGTTTGAAAATAAATTACTTAAGCACTTCTTGAAATTTTAATTCATGTTGACAAATTGTGACTTGCCCTGCTACATAAAGGCCACATTTTTGAGATAATTTAAATAAAATTTAAAAGTAAGACAATTTGGGTTT
This sequence comes from Peromyscus leucopus, assembly GCF_004664715.2. Lineage (NCBI taxonomy): Eukaryota > Metazoa > Chordata > Mammalia > Rodentia > Cricetidae > Peromyscus > Peromyscus leucopus. The sequence goes on along the minus strand of NC_051071.1, from coordinate 30,549,949 downwards.
CCAAGGTTAAGTTGCTAATTTGTATTTGGTGCAATTGTAGCTTCCCGTGCAAGAGTGATGTCTTGGTAAGGCAGGCCGAGCTTTTTGCTTTGGCCTTTTCTGCAAATGTGCAGTTTGACTTCAATATAAAAAAAAAAAAAAAATTAGAGCCTTGAGGTTGGCATTTAAAAATGACTTGACTATTAAGAAGAATTAGGTGTTTTTGTAAGTGTAAGGAGCATTTTCATTTGATGTACATCTGAAAGAATACTGGATCTGCTTTGTTAGAAAACAATTCGAAGAGATTTTGCCAAAGGTGACCTTAGGAGTCTGTGACATCACATCCTCTTCAGAATCTCTCTTTGTCTTTCAGTTCTAATACAGAATGAGGAAGTGTGTATAATTTACTACTATGTAGTAACTTTATGAATGGTGTTTCTCATATTTCCCCCTTGGAAGCCATTAGATAATTTGTTTTTGTAGTACCGAGTCAAACATTCAGCTTAATATTCTTTCTCAGCATAAAGCACGTAATCAACAGATTATTAAACATCTCATAATTTTGGTAGATGTTTTAGACTCATGTATGTTTATTCCTGTACTGACAGTTTCTTAAAATTACCTTTAATTCCGATTCTCAAAAACAAACAAGCAAAAGAGAAAAAAAGAAGTTACCCAAGATGCACATAAAAGATGCATTAAAAGGGTTTCCTACTCTATGTTTTTTTATTATCCCTCTACCTTACCACCCACCAGTGTTGTGGATTTAAGAGAGTCACATAATTGAGTAAGTAAATTACCAAAAAACCTAAGCAGCTGCTGCAGACACCTAGCAATAGGCTGTACCTTGGTTCTAATGTTCTCGTATTAGCACATTAAAACAAGCAGAAAGGGGCTCTTAATTACACTCTGCTTTATGGGAGCACAATAAATTCCTTTTGTTGACCTTGCTGCAAAACTCAATGGTGTTTTTGTGCAGTGTTGAATTAAGAGATATCAAAAGTCATAGATTGAAGGATTATTCTGAGTATTTAAGGAACGTGTAAGTAGGTAGTAATGAACCCACAGCACAAACCAATCTGCTTGTCTGCATGCAAAAGTACCAGTTATTCAACATTTCAAACTGACAGCTTGTAAATGTAAATTTTATTAAATGCACAGCCATAAAAATTTGTAGGTTTCTGTCACTTTGAATTTTAGTGGCTCGAAATGAGGCCTTTAGCCTTTTAAATCACAGCAGGCAGAAGCAGAACTCTCCTGCATTCAACATTTAAAAGCCGGGAACCATTCTCCGTTTCAGTGTGTGCATTTGCTCACATAATATCCTTTGCAGGATCCAAGATGGATGGGTTATGTCACTGACAGGCCTGCATTTTCCATTGCCTTCCTCGTCCCAGTTAACAAAATGTTTCTCGTGCAACCCTGGTGGAAGTGGGGTTGTGGAGTGTTAAATGGAAATAAATGTTAAAGAATTTTAAAAAGTAAGTTAATAAAGAAATAAGAAATAGTATCATGTGATAATTCCCAACATGGGAAAATTTGTATATTTAAAAAGTCATGCTCAGTTTTTATGTCACGTTACAGAAAATAGCTAACTGACTGAATTCACATAAAGTAAGCCTGTAGTGAGAAATTATTGTGGGGAATAAACTCTTGGTTAAAATTTCATAAAGAGGTCCAAAATATAGAAAGGAAATTAAAACCCGCATAAATCAAGGCTCAGTTCACAGGCCAAAATGATAATTGGCTTTTCAAATAAAGAAAGACATAAATAGCAGTCATTCCTATGTTCTATCCTTGCTTAATAACAGAAGTGTTTAATTTCTGTATTTATCATCCTATAGAGGAGCAGTTTTAACTGATACCTGGCCAGAGTCAGAGTTTAAACATGATAATTGAATATGCAGTTTGTCAAGTCATATTACTCTGCTGTGGTGAACATTGTTGCTGTAAATGACTTTCCTGATGAGACTTGGGAGAAAGAATTTGGCCACCTGCAGTTGTTAAATGTCCCCCTGGCACTTTTTCTAAGAGTTGAAGTATTACCCGGTGTTTTGGCCACATTCCAGTTTGTGCTAATGGCATTGGTCCTCTCAAAGTCCCCTTTGCAGTTTTAATTGGATTTGACCCTTTTCTTCACTTTAAGGAGCCTGCCCCCTGAAACAGTCTCATTCTGGCAGAAACAGAGGAGACAATCCTCCTTTCTTTGAGCAAGCCCCTGGAGAGCATTACAGTGTGCTGTGCATTGTCAACGTGAACTTAAACCCAGTGTATGTGTTCTCATCAGAGTGTTTGCTCATTTATAATTAAAACTACCCTTCGAGATGTGCATAGACTCTTCCTGCAAATGGTTTTATTTTTTTGAGTATTTTAAGCACACACTCAATATCCTAAGTTTAAGATGATAGAAAGCAAGAATGCTTTATAATAATCTATCTATATTTAAAGCATATGATTACCAAGCCAGTAATTACATTTTTAAAGGGCAAGCTTTGTTTTCCATATTAAAAGTCCCAATCCTTGTTCAAAGGCCTGTCGGCATTAGTTAACATGAACTTGAAACTTAGCACATCTTTGTATTGCTATGGTTTGAGAACTGAAACTCAATTTAAATATAGAGGACATTATCAGTTACAGTTGTTTTTTTGTTTTTTTAAGATGGTGGGTTTTTTTTTTCTTCCTGTTTTTTGAGACAGGGTTGTTTCTCTTCATAGTCATGGCTGTCTTAGAACTCACTCTGTAGACCAGGCTGGCCTCAAACTCAGAGATCTGTCTGCCTCTGCCTTCCAGCCTGTGATTATAGGTATGTGTCATACCTGCCAGGCTGAGATAGTGACTTTTAAGATATTTTTATTACTGGCTTCTCATTTTATGCTGTCTCATCTGCTTGAATCTTTTGCCAAGGTCAATTCCTGCTCTGATGAGATTTTCCAATACAGTTGAATTTCTTTAAATTTTTTTTATTTTGTAGTAGGGTCTTACTATGTACTTCTGACTGGCCTAGAACTCTATCTATAGACCAGGTTGACTTTGAACTCACAGATTGCCTGCCTCTGCTTCCCAAGTTTTAGGATTAAAGGCATACAGTACTACACACAGCTAATATTTTTTAAAATTAAATTAGAGGAATTATTGTAGCTGGAGTTTTTTTGTGTTTATTTATACAGAGCGATATTCACAGCAAGTTATAGATGATTTTGAGCTGCTGTGTGGATGCGGGGGAATCAAACTTTGTTCCTCTGGAAGAACACTAAGTACTCTTATCCACTGACCCATTTCTCCAGCCCCTGAAAAACAAGCAAACAAAAACATAGTCTGTGTACATTTGCAGGTGTACTTGTGCCACAGTACACGCACGGTGCTCAGAGGACAACTTAGTAGGACCCAGGGATCAAGCTCAGGTTGTCAGGCTTGCCTGATGACTTGCTGAGTCATCTCATTGGCTCCCAGTCTGCCTTCTCTATGTGTGCATTCTACTCCTGCAAATCTGTCTATGTGTAGTTGGAGAAAAAGAAAAGCTGTGATTGGATCTGTACTGAACTGTTTTTACATCTTCATTATTCCAGGAGCATCATGTCAACTAATTGCATAGCATTTACCTGCAGTTAGGTCTTAGGACCATCTATAGATGGTTTAAAGTGTACATGAGGATGTGTGCAGGTTGCATGCAAATACTGAGGTATTTTATATAAGACACTGAAGCAGCCTCAGAGGTTCCATTTATCTATCTATCTATCTATCTATCTATCTATCTATCTATCTATTTATTATTTATTATTTATTTATTTATCTATTTATTTATTTTTATATTTTGAGACAAAATTTCTCTGTGTAACAGACTGTCCTGGAACTTGTTCTGTAGACCGGATAGCCTCAGACTCACAGAGATCCACCTGCCTCTGCCTCCTGAATGCTGGGATTAAAGACCTGTGACACCACCACCTGGCAAGCATCCTCAGTTTTTTATATTCTTTGAGGCTTGTGAACCAAACCCACAGAGAACCCAGAGAGGCAACTGTTCCTTGGGAACTGTGGAGAGGATGGAACTGGGGTAAAAACAGAAAGTAGTTCTTAATATCATGATTTTTTAGAGGTGGAATTTTAGAGTTTATATTTAATCATGTTAATTTAATCTATCTGTCTGCCATTTCTCCCAACTTTCATGTGTGGCTATTACAAGTCATAAACTATATACTGTAAAATAATTAAGTCTTTCTCCCCCTCCCCCCCCTCAGTGTCAGTTCCAGGCCCTTCTCAGTGGTAGTTGTTGATAGTGCTTTGGTATTTGTACTTCCACACAGGAATGTGTTTTCATACACAGTTTCCGTTTTGTGTGATTTACTTCCCAAAACAAAACTATTCCACATTTGTTATGTAATTTGCTCTTAATTTTGCCTTGTATTATTATTTACAGACCTCCACATTAAGATGCATATAGTATGCAGCTTTCCATATTGGTCCATATAGACATAAGACATGGTACTTAATGTTCCCCTTTTTTGTTTGTGTTTAAGACCAGGTTGGCCTCGAACTCAATAGAGATCTACCTTCCTCTGCCTCCTCAGTACTGGGATTAAAGATGTGCACCACCATTGCACAGCATACTTAATGTTCTTAAATTTGAGCATATAAATATACTGATCGGCAGTTCCTCATTGCTGAGTATTTTGTTATTATAATCATATTCCCTGAATACTGTACAAGTAGGCTTATTGCTCCAGAATGGATACCTGTGGCTGGGCTAAAGTTGTCCCAGGTTGTAATTGAGGCAAACATGGTCCAGAGAGATAAGTTCTCAGTTCTCTCTTTTTATATTTTAAAGATTTATTTTTAAATGTTATTGTGTGTGTGTGTGTGTGTGTGTGTGTGTGTGTGTGTGTGTGTGTATGTGTGTGTGTGTGTGTGCTTTTGTGAGTTTATGTACATCATGTACTTCACTGGTAACTGTGAAGGCCAGAAGGTGTTGGGTCCTCTGGAACCGGAGTTGCAGGTAATTGTGAGTCTTATGATGTGGGTGCTAGGACCCAAACTCTGTTCCTCTGCTAGAACAGTAAACACTCTTTCTCAGGACAGAACAGTTTTGACCAAAGCCTTTGTCTCTCAACTGTAGTGAACTTTCTGTTTTATGCAGTTGTCACTCTGGGGACTCTTGAGATCACTGCTCTATGTGCAGTGAGCACCCATGTCAAAAACCATGTTGGAACCTGAACCAATCACCTGCTCTAATGCTCACCTCTTCTTAGAGTTAGCTTGTCTCAATTGCTCTCATTTACTGCCTTTGGTTGATCAAACTGATAGCATCTCTGGCACGTGGGCCATGGTGGTGAAATTTGATCACATCTTCTTTCTTTCTCCATGTTTCAGACCAGAATGCCCACAATCCTTGGTGAGATGGGCCAGACACTCGTTATTTATCTCTATATGTGACTGCTTCCTTGTGAACAAACTTGTTTGTAAAACGAGAGAGAGAGAGAGAGAGAGAGAGAGAGAGAGAGAGAGAGAGAGAGAGAGAGAGAGAGTCAGTGATTGAGGAAGACACTCAATATTGACTTCTGACCTCCACATATACAGAGGACAGCTTTTAACAGCCATGTTCTCCTTCCTTTGTGGATTCCAAGGATTGAATATTGTCAGACTCATGTGGTTAGAGCTTGTACTTACTAAGCCATCTCTGTGATCCCAAAACATAATTTTTGAAGGGCAAAACAGTGTTAAAAGAGATTTGTCATGTTGCTTCCAATAGAGTGTGCCATTTAAACAGTCTTCTTGTCACCTTTCCACAGACCATTGTCTCTCATTTCCCAGGATCCTGTCTGGTGACTCTGTCCCTTTGCACAGAGTTAACTAGATCTGGGATAGATCTGTGGACTAGAGAGAGTCCAATGCTTTCCGTCAATCATTTGACATAGCGATTCATTGAGCAATAGAGAGCTGATTTCTGAATGGGAAACACAACTGACTTTCAGAATAGGAGAAGGAAGTAGAGACTGCCAGGTAAATAGAGAATGGGGTGAGTAATGTGTACAGGGAAAAACTAGTATAAGAGATAGAGTGAGCCCCAGCTTCCTTACCTAGATCCAACCAAAAGTCCCTTGTGATGCCAAGTTCCTTCTTGTCTTCATTTAAGGCACTCCTGTCTCATCTCATCATGTCTAGTTCCTTCCCTTTCTGTTATTTTCCCCTGAGCTTTCTTTGTTCTTTCGAGTTATATTTCCTAGTTGATTTACCAGTGTTGATACATGTGATTGCTTGCTGTAGATGGATCTTGCATTTACCAACTTTACAAAGTCTTTTTAGGGAGCTGAAGAGATGGCTCAGTGGCTAAGAGCATTTGTTACTATTGCAGAGGAGCCAGGTTTGGTTCTCAGTACGCACTCATCACGTGACCCACAACCACCTCTAACTCCAGTTTCAAGGTATCTGATGCCTTCTTCTGGCTTCTGTGGGCACCTCATATATGTGGTGCACAGACATACATGCAGGCAAAACATCTTAGACATTCAATAAAAATAAATAAATCAACAAACAAGTGTTTTTAGGGCTATACTTCTTCAAGTTGTTCTCTGACCCCTGTGAGCATGCTGTAGAACACACGCGCATACAAACATGAAAGTAAATGTACAGAACTTTTTTTTTTTTTTTGAAAAGAAGTATATGTAGGTTTATGAGTTTGTTAGATTTTCTAATCTTTTCTATGTAGGTGACCATACCACTTACAGAGAATTTTGTCTAGCTCTTTCTGGCTCTTCCAATGATGCATAGAAAAGATAATGCTTCAAAAGTCTTCTTTGTGAAGTGTCTCAAGAGTTTGTTTACAAATCAGATTAAAGATTTAAGAGTCTGAAAAGAAACCAGGTATGAATATGGGCTTTTAGTGCATGCACTTTGGCTTCTGTAATTTATTCTATTTTTTAGTTATGTGTAAGTGGGAAACTGGGGTGGTATGTACTCATTAGTGTAGTGCCTGCAGAGGCCAGAGGCATCAGATCTTCCGGGAGCAGGAGGTGTAGGTGGTTGTGAACCATCTGACTCAAGTCATCTATACCCATAGAGTTAATGCCATTCACTACTTCATTTTTCTGATTCACTGTGATTTGCTATCTTTCCACACCTTTTATATTTAATGTTATATGGCCACAGAAAGAGTGCCTCAAATCTAAAGCTTAGGGAACCATTCGAGCTATGAGTTTGTTTACAGGTGGAGTGGTTGATGGGAGATAACCTGAGGGACACGTCCATGTACTTCCCTATACACCTGTAAGTTATTTGAAAATGAACCTTTGAGGGTAGAATTTATGGGAGAGCCCCTTAGATTATTTAGATGATCTTTGAATGTAGCCACACACAAAGAAGAAATGTACTTGGAGAAGGGAGAGGTCATTAGGTGATGGAGACTGACAGGGAATTACATGGCCACTCCCAGAAAAACACAAGAGCACCAGGTGCTTGAGGACAGAAGGAGGATGTACCCCAGAGCTGCCAGAGGGTGGCAGCTATCCTGGTAACTTCCTACATCCACAACTGAAGCACCTTGTTTGTGGGACTTTGTTATTGAAGTTCTGAAAAAATCTTAGAAGAATCCAAGTAGAGTTGTTTCTCTTTTTCCCCCTGAAGACAGCGTTTCTCTGTGTAGCCCTGACTGTCCTGGAACTTGTAGACTCGGAACACACAGAGATCCATCTGTTCCTGCCTCCTGATTTAATCCTGCTGGGATTATAGGCGTGCCTCTTTTGAGTTAATACCCTTTATTCTGCTTATCCTTCTTCTGTTTTATTTGTTGCAAAGGGCTTTTGTCTATCTCTCATCTTTTAAATTTGAATAGAAGCATTTGGCAGTTCTCAAACAGAGTACGTGTGTGTGTGTGTGTGTGTGTGTGTGTGTGTGTGTGTGTGTGTATGTGTGTGTGTATGTTTCCAAAATATGTCATTTTTCCCAGAAGAACTTGAACTTATTTTCTCAAATTAAGGTAAAGGTGGAGTTATTGCAATCTCAACATAAGAAAAATAAGATTCTCACCACTAGTGAGGATCAATTTTAGCGAGGAAGCTACGTGTCTCTTGGCATAAACACAAACCCAACATCATTGACATATTAAGAGATGAAAGACTGTACTCTCATGTGGAATATGAGCACAGAATTTTAATTATCCTAGAAGTATCAGAGAGAGAAAATAAGTCTACAGGATTATGGAAAGGCATCCCAACTCTGGAATGGACTTGTGTTTTACATTACCAAGATTTTTACCATACAAGACAACAGCCATTCCAAGGACACAGGATTGCAGAAAGGAGAGAGGAGAGAGGGAGGTAGGGGTGGATCTGGGAGGAATTGGGGAAGAATGAGGGAGTATCTATCAAAATTCTCAAAGGATTAATAAAAATATTACAAAAAGGAAATCACAAAAAAATCAATAAAAAGGATAAATAAAGCCTTCCCTAATCTCTCATTTCCACCCCCCCCATTCTTGACCTGATGGGTAATTTCACATGTATACATTTTTTTTTTCTCTTTAGAGTGATTTTATCTGAGTAGTCTCAAAGAAATAATGAGGCCTCACTGGCTAATACTAGATGACTTAGGTCAGAGACGAATCGTCTAAGAAACAGGCAATCACTTGTCAGGATTCCAGGAGGAACTTTTAAGTCCTCAGTACTGTCTGGACATGTGAATCTTTTGCCATGGGTCACCAATAGGGGACTTTGTCCTGCATTCACTTCATTAAGTGTTTTTCTCATTTACAAGGCTCCTCATCTTGTGACAGGGCTTTGGAGGGGAGAAGCAGGAGGCTCTTAGCTTGGTGAATCGCAGAGTGGAGCTTGGAGATAGGTATTTTTCCCTGAAGTACTTCAGCTGTGACCTGAACTACTGGAGTTCAGCTTCAGCATAATTGCAGCCCAGCGAGGGGCCCCTTCTGGAAACCAGCTGCTTGATCGGGGATTCATTTATCAGGGGGATTATGACTCTAAACATTTTTCTAGACTGTTGTGGCCATTTAAAGAGAAAGGGGAAAAAAGAGGAGTCTGGGGAACTAATTAGCAAGGAGTGGCTCCCCTCAGTGTCTTGACCTTAACCCCATGGAGAAAGTATGGGATTTGCTTTACCTAAGAAAAGAAGGAACATAAATAGTTGGCAAAAATGCTTAGGGTATGACTTTTAGCAAATAAGTGATCTGATACAGAAAAAGAGAAAAAAAATTATGAAAAACACCAAATGCTTTCAATCTAGCGCTTGAAGTTATCATGGAAATATAACTTATTTTGCATTTTCTTGCTTGTAGGAAAATAGAGCCTGTGATTAGCATATACAGAATGATATAATTTTTTTTTGGTCTTTTGTAAGCCGTGAAGTATCCCCACAATTAATGTGGGCATCACTTTTTATTATTCTGTACACGCTTTGCACATGCGTGTGCTTGTATGTGTGTGTGTTTGCTGGCTGTGTTGAAGATTGAACCCAGAGCCTCAAACACACTAAGCATGCACTGTATCCCTGAGCTATCTCTTCAGCCAAGTATATTGTGTTTTCTATATGCACATTTTAATATCTTTTATTAGTTCTGAAAAAGGTTTTATGTTAATATTGTCTTCCTACATTCCCTCTCTCCTTTTTTGAACTATAGTTGTCTGTTGTACCTTCTCATTACATCAGGTTTCTCAGTTTCTGTGCATGCTTATAATATCCTGTCATATTTGTGTTAGGTCCTGGGTGACATTATTATATCTATTTCCTGGTCACTGAGCTGTTGCAAATGGGCTATTTAATGTATTCACTGAGTCTTTAATGTCAATGATTGTAATTTTTTTTAAAATTTTTTTATTTTTACAATACTATTCAGTTCTACATAACAGTCACAGATTCCCTTGTTCTTCCCCTTCCTGCCCCTCTCTCCTTTCCCCCATCCCACCCCCCATTCCCACCACCTCCAGATCAAGGCCACCCCCGAGGACTGAGATCGACCTGATAAACTCAGTCCAGGCAGGTCCAGTCCCCTCCTCCCAGACTGAGCCAAGCTCCCTGTATAAGTCCCAGGTTTCAAACAGCTATCTCTCAATGATTGTAATTTGTATTTCTAAAAGTTCCATTAAAAAAAACCCAGAGTTTAGTTTTGTGGTAAAAGGACTTTATAGAGTTTATAATTTGCTAAATATATTAGAAACAGGAATTTGGTTTTTTCTTTTCAAGCCTCCTTCTGTTATAAGTAAACTTAGGAATAAAGAAAATGCAGGCACAGCTAGGCACTCAAATGAAGAACAAGTAGTTGAATATTCTTAGTTTTCAGAGCTGTTCAAAATAATTAGATCCAATTGGAGACTCACTGTGCTTTCATGAGGTCACATGTATTTTTATTTTATATGTAACAAGACTGAGACCAGCAGCCTAGGGCCACCAAGTTAGTAATAAGAGCTGAAATGAAACCCATGTGTTATTGTTTTCATGATATTCATGCAGTAATTTTTATGAATATGAGGGAGTGGAGGGCTGATAATTAGGAAAAGTTGTGCTTTATTTTATTATACATATATAGACCTTTCTTTGGGATAAGCTAATTAGGCTTAACTCCAGATTCAATGTTTACTGGATGAACACCATGGAATTTTCAAAAAAATTCTTTTCTACCATTGTTCCTTCAGTCCCCCCATTTCCTTAATGCCTTCCCCTCATTCCCAGTTTTTAAGATCTTACATTCTGCAAAGCAACTTACAAGCTGTGGCTTGTGACGCTAGAAGATCTAACTCTACTTTTGTCCAAGTCCTGAGATTATGAAATTTGGTAATGTATATCAGTTCTCACCAAAGGGTCTGCTGCTTCATACTGGTTGCTTAAGGAAGGTGGATTGCATCTCCCTGATGACTAAGGATGCTGAGCAATTTCTTAAATGTCTTTTGGCCATTTGAAATTCTTCCTTTGAGAATTCTCTGTTTAGCTCTATAGCCCATTTTTTAATTGGATTGTTCCTTATTTTGATGTCTAGTTTCTCGAGTTCTTTATATATTTTGGAAATCAGCCCTCTGTCAGATGTGGGGTTGGTGAAAATCTTTTCCCATTCTATAGGCTGTCGTTTTGTGTTATTTACTGTGTCCTGTCAGAATGGCTAGATCAAAAGAACCGCAGACAGCTTATGTTGGAGAGGATGTGGAGCAAGGGGAACATTCCTCCACTATTGGTGGGAGTGCAAACTTGTACAGCCACTTTGGAAGTCAGTATGGCAGTTTCTCAGAAAATTGGGGATCAATCTTTCTTAAGACCCAGTTATACCACTCTTGGGCATATACCAAAGAATGCTCAATCATACCATAGGGACATATGCTCACCTATGTTCATAGCAACATTACTCACAACAACCAGAACCTGGAAACAACCTAGATGCCCCTCAACTGAAGAATGGATTAAGAAAATGTGGTACATATACACAATGGAGTACTACTCAGCAGAGAAAAATAATGACATCATGAAATTTCAGACAAATGGATGGAACTAGAAAATATCATCCTGAGTGAGTTAACCCAGAGTCAGAAGGACAAACATGGTATGCACTCACTCATAAGTGGATGCTAGAAGTAAAGCAAAGGATAACTACACAACAACCCACAACTCTGGAGAAGATAGCTAACAAGGAAGATCCAAAGAGGGCTGCATGGATCACCCTGGGAAGAGGAAAAAGATGAGATCTCCATGAGTGAACTGGGGGTGAGGAGTGGGCAATGAAGGGTAGGGAATGGTGGATGAGAACATAAGGGAATGGGATGGTTGAGCTGGAACAGGGATAGAGTGGGAAAGCAATGAGAGAGATACCATGATGGAGGGAGATATCATGGGGATAGAGAGAAACCCAGTGCTAGGGAAGTTGCCAGGAATCCCCAAGGATGACCCCAGCTTGGACTACTAGAAATATTGGAGAGGATTCATGAACTGAACTGGCTTGCCCCAGTGATCAGATGAGTGAATATCCTGCCATTGCAGAACTTTTCTCCTATGACTGATGGAGGCCTATGCAGAGATCCACAGCAAACACCAGGCAGAGCTCCAGGAGTCCAGTAGGAGAGAGAGATGAGGGATTCTATGAGCAAGTGCATTAGGATCATGATGGGGAAACTTGAAGAGATGACCAAACCAAACTAGTGGGAACTCATGAAAGTTGGATCAATGACTGTGGAGCCTGCATGGGACTGGACTAGACCCTCTGTATGGCGAGACAATTGTGCAGCTTGATCTGCGTGGGGGACCCCTGGCAGTACGATCAGAATCCATCTCTGGTGCATAAGCGGGCTTTTTTGGAGCCCACTACCTATGATGGGACACCTTGTGCAGCCTTGAGGCAGGGGAAAGGGCTTGGGCTTGCCTCTACTGGATATGCCTCCCCATAGGAGGCCTTGCCTTCTTGTGGGGGGATGTGTTGGGGGGGGAGTCTTGGGGGTGGGAGGAGGGAAGAGGGAACCTTTGGTGTGTAAAATGAATGAAAAAATTTTCTTAATAAACAAAAGAAAAGGTGGATTTGGAAATTCTTTTACAGAATACTTAAATAAAGTCATAGTTCATCTTTGTGTCCTTCACAGCAGGCATCAGAGTTCTCTAGCAAAACAGATGTCTCTCTCTCTCTCTCTCTCTCTCTCTCTCTCTCTCTCTCTCTCTCTCTCCCTCCCTCTCTCTCTCTCTCTCTCTCTCTCTCTGTGTGTGTGTGTGTGGGGGGGGATAAGTAGGTCACATGGTTGTAGATGTTGGTACACCTGTAGTTTGTGAGGCTGGGAGACAACTCAAGTGAGACTTTTAGATCATGGCCACCATGAAGTAGAATTTCTTCTATAGGGAACTCAAGTTTTTGAAAATGAGCTGTCACACAGCATGTACTATTAATCCATCACAGTAAGGGTATAGGCTAAATCCAGTATTTTTATAGACTTTACTTAGATTTTTTGAGGATGATGATTCTCTTGTGGCTGCACGAAATCTTTTGCCATATTTAGTCACAAAGCTTGCCCTCCTCTTCTTTCTATTTGAAAAACAAATTGTTTTAGTTTGTTTTCTTCCTTCTTTCCTTTTTCCTTTCCTTCCTTCCTTCCTTTTTTTTTTTTTTTTTAGACAGTGTCTCATTCTAGCCTATGTTGACCTGGAACTCACTATGTAACCCAGGCTGGCTTCAAACTCATGCTCAGCCCTCTGACTCAGTTTCCTTTCTGGGTCCTAGGGATACAGGTGTGAGCCACTATACCAGCCTCACTGGCTTGTTATGACTGTTTTGTAGCCCAGCTACTATGTGTATGTGGGCTATGATGTGCTGACTGATACCATTTCCATTCAATCCAGCACAGGAAACTGCATACCAGCCCTGTGAAATAAGCTCTGTTACTGTAGTTTCTCTAGGTAACTCAGAGACAATGTTGATAGTTCACGCCCATAACCATGATGCAGATGAAAATCAGGTTCACTCACGACTAAGCTGGTGTTTTACTGCCATGCCTGTGTCAGAGTGGTCCTTCATCTTTGTCTGACACCAACATTTGTGCATCAGATGATGGAGCTCCATACAGATTTAAGAAAAAACTAAAACTTTTGGTGTATGAACCCTGAGGGTATAAGCTGGATGTGGTGGCACATGCCTTTGATCCTAGCACTTGAGAAACAGAGGCAGGTTGATGTTTATGAGTTTGAGGTCAGCCTAGTCTACATAGTGAGTTCCAGGCCAGCAAAAACTACATAGAGAAACTCTCTCAAAAAAAAAAAAAAAAAAAAAAAAAAAAAACAAGAGAAGAAAGAAATGAGTTAATCACTAGGTATCAGTTTATTAATCATTTGTCATAAATGTTTCTATTCTGGAATTTTTTTTTAGTTTTAAAGCAGTGTTTTGGAAATAATGGTTTCTACCACTTTTGCGCTACAGGATGATATGAATACATTTTACCTGGAAAAGAAAATCTTTTGCAAGCAACATCAAGTTACTTCATCTAAGGATCATTGAGCTTAAAAAGTTCCAAAGAGACTGTAGTACCTCAGAGTATGATGTTCTTCTGCACACTGTCACTTTTCAAAAGTGGTGTATCGACAACTTTTGTTTTCTTTGAACCTTACTTGGAAAGAAATCCATGGTACAATTATCTAAAATATCTCTCCTTTGAGAGACAGTATCCTAAGGTTAAGATAATAGCATCATACTTGTCTGAATGTATTAAAGTTAAATTTAACAACATGGACAAACTGGAAGTCCAGATGACATAGCTAGAGGCCACCAAGGGAGACACAGTCACAGATGGGGAGGTCTCTATAAAACAAGGCTTCAGTAGGATCAAAGGAAAGGATGTTTTGTCTTGTGAACACACCATCCTGTAGAACCTGGAAGTGCCCATGAAGTCACCCAATCCTTTATTCTGGTTCTTAACACCCAAAGAAACACACACTCTAACAGCTCCCACAACCAAGATCTGAATTTTTCTGTATTTACACCCCAATTCCAATTTTTCAAAACACTTGCACACATATTACCTGATTTAAACACACCAGCCTAGTTGGTGGGTTGTGACAGGTCTGGTTTTCACAGCTGTAGAGTTGATTTGAGAAGTCTCCTGTTCTACACATTTTTTGGTTTTGTCTGGAGCTCTGCTTTGGGAATCGGTGATGCATGTCCTCCAAGCAATGAGGCAGAACTGTGGACAGCTGGGAAGTTGAAGCTCCCAAACCACCCTGAGGTCTGTCACAAGCATGACTTTTTCTCTTGTAACAAAAGATTTTAGAAAATTATGAGGCCAACACAGATTTTCTTTTTATTAATTTTGTTCTTTGACAATTTTCTTATACATATATAGTACATGATGTTTACTCTCAACCTCATCTTCTCTTATCTTCCTCTTTCCCTGTCTCCCTTTCCTCATCCCTGTAGGTCCCTTTCCCATATTCCTCACTTTATTGAAAGCATTTATTTATTTATTCATTAATTCTATCTTTTTAAATGAAACTTCATATGTTATATATTCTGATCATGGTTTTCCCTCACCCATCTCCTCCTAGATTCTCCCAACCTCCCCATCCATACAACTCCATGTCTCCTCCATCTCTTTAGAAAACAAACAGGCAATAAAAATAAACAAGTGAAATAGCACAAAAAAAACACACATGCACACACACCATAAAAACACAAAATCAGAAACCATATTATACAAGCAAAAGACCAGTAATATTAAAAAATCCTGACAAAGCGATATAATACAAAAAGATAAAATATTGTTGAGTTTCTTTTGTGCTGGTCATTTACTGCTGTGCATGGGATCGATTGTTAATTATTGTTTATATACCTAGTAAGACTCTCCTCGTCACTCTCCCTCCCTGTTTAATCCTCTTCTTCCAGTCTGTCCCTTGTCTCTCCATAACCATTCTGTTTCCCTTCCTTGGGAAATCCTCCCTCCCTTCTAGTCCTACTCTACATCTAATCTCTGTGGTTATACAGATTGTAGTCTGTCTATAGAAGGCTTGAAAGCTAACATTCACATACAAGAGAATATATACCATATTTGTCTTTTAGGGTCTGGGTTACCTCACTCATGATTAATTTTTTTATAGTTCTATACATTTTCCCGCAAATTTCATTTTTCCTAACAGATGAATAACATTCCATTATGTAAATGTGCCACATTTTCCTTATCCACTCATCTGTTGATGGACATGTAGGTTATTTCCAGTTTCTGGTTATTATGAATAGAGTAGCAATGAACATGGATGAGCAAATGTCTCTGTATATGGTAGTAGGATGTAGAATCTTTTGTGCCTAAGAGTGATAGAGCTAGATTTTGAAGCCAATCTATTCCCAGCTTCTTGAGGAATCACCACAAAACTTGTCTAGTGGGTGTGCAAGTTTGCTCTCCCACCAGCAATGGGTAAGCATTCATTTTTTTTTTCCCCAAGATCTTACCAACATGAGTTGTCACTTGTGTTATTGATCTTGGCCATTCTGACTGGTGTAAGATAAAATCTCAAAGTAGTTTTGATTAGCATTTCTCTGATGTCTAAGGATGTTGACATCATCTAAGATGCTTAGATTCATCTAAGTCAATTGTGTTTCCTCTTGTGAGAACACTCTGCTTAGATATGTATCCCATTTTTAATTGGGTTATTTGTTTTCTTGGTATCCATTTTTTTAGTTCTTTATATATTTTAGACATTAACTGTAACAGATGTGTAATTGGTAAAGCTCTTTTCCAATTCTGTAGCCTATCACTTTGATGTTGGCATCGTTTGCCATAAAGAAGTTTTTAGCTTTAAGAGGTGCCCTTTATAATTGCTAAAAGTTTTTCTATGTAATTTTCATTAACTATTTTTCTTCTTTTATTGTTGACTCATTTTTTCTCATCCTTTCTTTACCAATTTTAAGTGACATTTATGTTGAGTGTAAAGTATCTTATACTAAAGTTATATGATGTGAAGCCATCATTCTCTGTAATTTATTATTGATAGAGATTTGTAACTTAGTTTATATTCCACTAGATTTAGTTTTACTATGCATTTATAATCACACACATAATTTTATGTAATGCACACATATTTACACAACTCTTAGGTATAAATCTTGACCATCCAAAAGTTTACATGTCCACATGACCATGTGAAGGGTGATTTTAATTAGTCTTAATAAAAACTTGAAGTCAGATATCAAGGGTGAAAGCTGAAAGATCAGAGAGACAGAGCAAAGGCCACTAGAAATGTCTTACCTTCATGAATCCTCAGACTGAACTGGGGGGGGTTCTCTATGAATCCTCAGACTGAACGAGGGGGATCCTGTCTCTACAAATCCTCAGACTGAATGAGGAGGATCCTGTCTCTATGAATCTTCACACTGGATGGGCCAAGATCCTGTCTCCACCAGCCTTATATTCCTGTCTCCACCTCCCTAGCACTGAGATTAAAAGAGTGAGCCTCCCATGTGCTGGAATCAAAGACTTGAGCCTTCCAAATGTCAGGATCAAAAGCTTGAGTCTCTCATGTTCTGGGATCAAAGGCTTCCATCACCATTGTCCAGCTGCTCTTCACCCTTGTCCCAAGAAGTTTTCTGAGGCTAAATTTAAAGGTAATGAAATAATTTCTTTGGTGGAGGAGATTTGTCTTAGGGTTTCTATTGCGGTGGAGAGACACCATGACCATGGCAATTCTTATAAAGGAAAACTTAATTTGAGTGGCTTCCAGTTTCAGAGGTTTAGTCCATTATCATCATGGTGGGACACAGTGGCATGTGCTGGAGAAGGAGCTGAGAGTTCTGCATCTTGGTATGTAGTCAAGAGGAAGTGAACTGTGACATTGGGTGTAGCTTGAGCATAGGAGACCTCAAAGCTCCCGCCACCCCATGAAAAAACACTTCCTCCAACAAGACTGCTTCTACTCCAACAAGGTCACACATCCTAATAGCGCCATTCCCTTTGGGGCCCATTTTTCTTTCAAACCACCACGAGATTTCAAGATAGCCTTATGATTCTGTTGTGTAGTTATCAATAATTATTTCTATGCAAGTTTAAAATGAAAAAGAGCAAATGAGGCAAACAGAAATACAAAATATAAAGATAGAAGAGAAAAAGAGCACCAGGAAATTTAATGTTGGAGCCAAGAATTGTGTTGAAAGAGGTGAGAAGACAAAGGCCTGTTTGGAAATGGACTAGAGGAAAGGATGTTCTCAGAGCAAGACCCCAACTCACTAAGTTTCCACCTTTAAAAAGGAAAAGTTTGTAGCAACAAAGAGACCCTATTGTAAATGTGGTTGTTGGGGGCAGGATCTTCCCCAAGTGGGCAGTCAAGCTTTGTGGTGTTGTCCACATGATTCTATCTTTAGAGTAAGGAAGGATACATGAATAAAGGGATTATGAAAATTTCCTCTACAGTTAAGAAAAGCCTCTGAGGTGAGGAAATGTGTGGCAGGACAGTCCCTGCATCAAAGTCCTGAGAAGGCCCTTGAGAGGCCGCTGAGTGAAGCTGTCGAAGTGAAGCTTGGATTGCATTGGAGACCCCAAGATGTTAGAGGTGCCAGAGCTGTGCACTATCTGCCAAGGAGAGCTGAGTACAAGGAATGGAACCAGTCCAAGAGAAAAAGGATGCTTCAGGCAGCAAAGCTGGGAGGACCCATCTATGTTTTCTGACATCAGACATGGAGTTACAGGATTTGGAGTTTGTCCTGCTGCATTTCAATCTTTTTCTGGTCCTATTTCCTCACTATGCCCCAATTCCTCCCTTTTGAATAATGATATGTATTCTGTGCCATTGTTCATTAGAAGTTCAATATTTGCTTTTTTACTTTATAGACATTTGCAATTAAAGAGGTTTCCTTGAGTCTCCTAAGAGACTCAATTTTGGACTTTTAAACCATATTGAGACTGGGAAATGCAGGTGGACTTTTCTCTCCCACCCCCACCAGTTCCCAAATAACTGAAACAGAGACTCAATATTAATTATAAATGCTTGGCTTATTACTAACTAGCTCTTATAACTTAGGTTAACCAATTTATATTCATCTACATTTTGTCACATGGAGTTACCTCTCTTTCATCTTGCACCTCCTGTTTCCTCTCCCTGTCTCACTGGTGACTCCTCTCAGAGTCTTCCCTTCTTCTTCCCAGCATCCTCTGTGTCTTGCTCTCCCACCAATAACTCCTGCCTAGCTACTGTCCAGTTAGCTCTTTTATTAAACCAATCAGAAGGTGCTTTGGCAAAAACACATCTTCACAGTGTACAAAAAGATTATTCCATAACAGTGAAGGACTATAGGGACTTTTGAAGTTGGACTAAATGCATTTTGGATTAATATGTAGCTATAAGACTGGAGTAGAATGCAGTGATTTCAATGTAATGTTCCCCATGATTTCTGGGCCTTTGGATACTCACCTCTCAGTTGGTGGCTGTTTAGGGAAGATTAGGAAGTATGACCTTGATGGAGGAAGTATGTCTGTCACTGGGGGTGGTCATAAGGTTTCAGAAGACTCATGACATTCCCAATGTGCTTTCTGTTCCTACTTATGGATCTAGACAAGTTCTCAGTTGCTGCTCCAGGCACTTACTCCCATGCCTTTGTTTTGCCATCCATCATAAAGTCTAATCCTCTAGAACCATTAGCCTAATTAAACTCTTTCTTTTACAATTTACCTTGGTCACATTGTTTTATCACAGAAATAGAAAAGTAACTAATACAGCCCCATAGTATAGCTCATGTTTCAAATCCTGGCTGACCTTCATCTCTTGAGCTTTATCCTTTTTCTGAGTGCTGGAAATGGCGATCTAAGACACTGCTTGGCTCATATTTAAGACTACCCTCCTAGGTATTGAATGATATAACTATAGTTATAAATGGTGCCATCAAAAAGTTTGCTGCTCATTTGTGGTCCAAGCTTTATTTTTCACCCCCTACTCCTTACTTAGTTGTTCTTATATGTTTTTCCTTTCAGATGAAGTTTAGCATCATTTTGTTAATGTAAGAGTTAGGGAAGTTTTGGCTGAAAATTAGTTAAATGTAGTTGTGTAGAAGTGATACTTTATAAAGGTGAACAAAACAGTGTGTGAATATTGATGTATCAGTAGGGGTCACCTCACAGCAAATGAAATACTCCAAGAGTTAACTGCCCAATTCCAAGGCTCAGAGTGTGTATGCAAAACCATTGCTTATTCATATCAAGACTATAAAATGTAGATAGAGATTTTGTGTTGAGTAGAGTGGTATTTGTGGACTGAGATCCTTTGGAGGAATGGTGGGGTGAATAAAGGAGCATTGCTCATGATATTCTTTTTGTAGTATTGTCTACTTTTTTTATTTAATTTTTTTCCATTTTACATAACAACCACAGTTCTCTCTCCCTCCCCTTCTCCCATCTCACCCCCACCTCACCTCCCATCCACTTCTCAGAGGAGGTAAGGCCTCCCGTGGGGAGTCAACAAAGTCTGGCATACCAATTGAGTCAGGACCAAGAACTTCCCCATGAATCAAGGCTGAGCAAGGTGTCCCACCATAGGAAATGGGCTCCAAAAAGCCAGGTCATACACCCAGGATAAGTCCTGGTTCCACTGCCAGGGGCCCCACAAACAGATCTAGCCACAGAATTGTCACCCACATTCAGAGGGCCTAGTTCCATCCCATGTAGGTTCCCAGCTGTAAGTCCAGAGTGCATGAGCTTTCACTAGTTCAGGCCAACTGTCCCTGTGGTTTTATCCATCATGATCTTGACCCTCTTGCTCATATAATTCCTCCTCCCTCTCTTCAGCTGAACTCTAGGAGCTCGGCCCAATGCTTGACTGTGGAACTCTGCATCTGCTTTCATCAGTTACTTCATGTAGGTTCTATGATGATAGTTAGGGTATTCACCAGTCTGATTATAGGGGAAGGCCAGTTCAGGCACCCTCTTCCCTATTGCTAGGAGTCTTAGCTGGGGTCATCCTTGTGGATTCCTGGGAATTTCCTTAGCACCAGGCTTCTCCTTGACCCCATTAATGCTCCCTCTATCAAGATATCTCTTTCATTGCTCTCCCTTTCTCTCTCTCTTTCTCCCAACTCAGCTTCTATTTGCTCTAGAGCTTTCAGGTGTGCTGTTAAGTCACTAGTATGAGATTTCTCCACATTCTTTATGTAGGCACTTAGTGCTATGAACGTTCCTCTTAGCATTGCTTTCATAGTGTCTCAGAAGTTTGGGCATGTTGTGCATTCATTTTCATTGAATTCTAGGAAGTCTTTATTTCTTCTTTGACCCAATGATTATTCAGCTGAGCATTGTTCGGTTTCCTTGAGTTTGTAGACTTTCTGCAATTTGTGTTGTTGTTGAATTCTATCCTTAAGCCATGGTAATCTGATAAGATCCAGGGGGTTATTCCAATATTTTTTTGTATCTGTTGAGGTTTGCTTTGTGACCGAGTATGTGATCAATTTTAGAGAAGGTTCCATGGGGTGCTGAGAAGAAAGTATATTCTTTTGTGTTTGGGTGGAATGTTCTGTAGATATCTATTAAGTCCATTTGAATCATAACATGTTAGTTCCCTTATTTCTCTGTGAAGTTTCTGTCTGGCAGACTTGTCCAGTGGTGATAGTGGGGTGTTGAAGTCTCCCACTATTAGTGTGTGGGTTTTGATGTGTGATTTAAGCTTTAGTAATGCTTTCTTTATACATGTGGGTGCCCCTGTATTTGGGGCATAGATGTTCAGAACTGAGACTTCACTTTGATGGATTTTTTCTGTGATGAATATAAAATTCATTCTCTATCTCTTTTGATTGACCATAGTTTGAAGTCTATTATTCTTAGGTTTGGTCTTTTTATGCTGTCAGATTTTCTGGATGTTTGTGTTAAGAATTTGTTGGATTTAACATTTTCTTTGACCAATTTCCTCTATTGTATCTTCAACAACTTAGATTTTTCTCTTCTATCTCTTGTATTCTATTATGCTTGCATCTGTAGTTCCTGTTCATTTACCCAGATTTTCCATTTCCAGAATTCCCTCACTGTGTTTTCTTTATTGCCTCTATTTCAGTTTTCACATCTTGAACTGTTTCCTTCACCTGTTCGTTTTTTCTTGGCTGTCTTTAAGGGATTTATTGATTTCTCCAATGTTTTGTTTCTTTTCTCCAATTTCTTTAAGGGAATTTTTCATTTCCTTTTTAAGGGCCTCTACCATCTTCATAAAATTATTTTTAAAGTCATTTTATTCTGTTTCATCTGTGTTGGGATGTGCATGTCTTGCTGTTGCAGTTTCTGGTGGTGTCATATTGCTTTTTATGTTGTTGAATGTATTCTTACATTGCTGTCCACTCATCTCTTTCTCCAATCAGTACAGGTGGGGCCTGTAGCTCCAGGGGTAACTGGTACTGTAGGAGATGGTTGGTGAGGCGGGGGTGAGGATGCTGCTGTCTGCTCACTGGGGCTGTAATGGTTGGGGAGGACCATGGGATATGGCCCTGAGGGCTAGGGCCTAGAGAGCAGGAATGTTCAGCTGGGAGCTCAGACACGTCTTCTTCCAATCCATTCATGATATTCTTAAACTGGAAAACATCCTTCTCTATGATATTCTCAAATTGAGAACAAACTATATGTCCCTCAACTATAGAGTTGATAAACTGTGGTAAATTCATACAATGGAATATAGCATAGTAATGGGAAATGACACATTATGGATGCACATTAAACACAGATGGCTTTCATGGATGTTCTATTTACTGAAAAGAGCTAGATATCGAAGTATGTACTGTGTGCAATCTACTCATATTAAGTTGAAATGCAAGTAAAACCAACTCTGGTGCTGAGTTAGGAGAGTACTTGCTTCTAAGCAAGTAATGACCAAATGATAGCATTGTGGAGCTTGCTGAAATTCTGAATTATTCTATGTATATACATTTACAATCAATCTATGTTGTGTGACCCAAGCTGACCTCAATTCACTATGTAGCTGAGAATAACCGTGAACTTCTGATTCTTGTGTCCACTTCTGAGTGCTGGGATTACAGTCTGTGCCATCATGTGTCATTTATGGGATACTGGAGATTGAGCCCAAGGCTTCATTTATATTCAGCAAGTACTCTACCAGCTGAGCTCTATCTCCAGACTCTGGCAGAGATACAGAGGTATACAAGTTAGGAACATGGCCATTATTTTGCCTCATACACCAATGTTTAATCATTTTCTTCTAATCCATATTCTTGTGGACTTTATTCATAGGAGGTACATCTTTAAAACTATGTTTTAAAAAGAGGAAGGAAAGCTTTGGGCAACTGTATTAGAGGATGCCTTAGAGAAGCAATGTCCTGGAAGTAATATTTATTTTGGCTCACTGTGAACAGGGCCTTCATCCATCATGGCAGGAAAGGCATGATGGCATTCATGATAGAGGGACTGTGTGGTGGAGACTCCTCACAACATGGTGGATCAGGTCAGAACCAGGGTTGGATATAACCTTCAAAGACCTGCCCCTTGAGACCTACTTCTTTCAACCTGGTGTCACTTCCTAAAAGCTCCACAGCTTTCAAAATAATAACTACCAGCTTGAGAACAAGCACTCTCTGAGACATTTCAGCTTCAAATCGCAACAGTAACCATTAGGTTGTTAAGAATATAGCCCAGAGAAGTCTAGCAAGGTGGTACTTCCTTAATCCTAGCATGTGGGAGTCAAAGGTAGATGGAGCTCCGTGAGTTCAAGGTCAGTCTGGTCTGTAACAGTGAGTTCCAAGACAGCCAAGGGTAACTTTGAGAGGCCCTGTCCAAAAATTGAAAAAAGAAAAAGACTATTAACAGAATGCTACTTTCTAAACTTATTTTACCTTCATTGGTGATGAGTTACAATATTTGAATAATCTTGCTATGAGTTGTTTGACTATTTTAAATTATCTGAAAATTTCTTGTTGATCTACTATTAGTGTCCCTTTTTTGTACAAGCTTCTTGTGACTGCTATAGCAAATTATCATAAACTTGCTAGTTGAAACTAACAAATTTGTTTGAAGTTCTGGGGACAGAAGTTTTAAATCAGTGCCACTGGACTGAACTCAAGGTGTGGGTAATGTGTTCTCTCTGAAAGCCCCAGAAGAGAATTTGTTCTCTATCCTTGCCAGCTTCTCCTGGCCACCAGCATTCCTTGGTTTGTGGCTGCATCACTGCCATCTCTGTCTCATGATTATATTGCCTCTTTTGTCTAAGCCAACTCAGATTTCACTTTTCCCTTATAAGGATATATGTGAATGAATTGAAATCTTATCAGATAGTCTTCTTGTCACAAGGTCTTTCATTTAATCATAGTCAAAAGTTTCTTCTTCCAAAAAGGTTAATATGTGCTGAGGAGGCCCTGACAACTTTATCTGACCATTTTGTAGCCTACTAGACTAAGTTCCAAGGGGCAGAGTGCTAATGAGTTTACTCACTTCTGTGCTCTTGATGTTTACAAGAGTTGTAAAGAAAACAACATTCACTAATTGCATTATTGAGTCACCTTAAACATCTTTAGAGTGGGGAGTTTATATTTGATTTGAGAAGACATGCAACAGTATTAGGATATAGCTAGTTGGAATTTACAGAGAAACTTGGAGAGATTATTCTAAAGACTAGGTCTTACCCCTCCATAGTCTAGGTGTTTCACGAATGAACACTCCTTGTATGTGGCAGTGTTAAAATACAGTTTGTAAAAGCCTGAAAAGATGTTAAAGTCTGCATTCAAGTTGCAAAGACCCCTGATTTCATAAAATACCCGGGATTCTTCTCAAAACTCTTTGTTTATTCTTTTGAAAAGGTTTAGTATGTGATCCTGTCATGAGTACTGTACCTGAGAATTCACAATGACATTTTTATATTTTGTGGATCAGCTCTATTTTTCTAGATTGTTTCTTGGAAGTGTTCAAGTCTAATAGTTCTTCATACAAGAAGATCCTTACCCTTTTTACTTTACAAAAAGGGGGGGGATGTTTTCAAACTCTCATTTAAACCCTCTCAACTTGTCACACATCTTTAAAATATTGTTGTAAGATAATGCAACTGAAGTTTCATTTTATATAGCAACAGCGTTCTAGGGAACTTCATACACAAGTTTTCCTCCAGCAAACTACACTTGTGAGATCCTGAAGGTTGAAAAAGGCAAAGGAGGCGCTGATCGTACGTACTATGAAAAGTTGTTTTCACTGTAGGCGAATCTCAGGGTTTTCCGGACCACACTCTTGAGGCTTGCAGCCTGAAGGTGAAGATTGTGTGCCTAGTAGGATGGTGCTCACTTCACTCAGTTCCGCCTTAGTAATGAACTTTGGAGTCTGGTTTTTGAGAGGACCTCGAAGAGTTAGGGGGTAAAACAGGAACCAGAGTCACAGGACATTCCAAGGTGACAACCACGTCTCCCCTTCCACTGAGGCCTTAGCAACCTTGGGCACACTGGCGCGCCAACCCCCTGGCCAGTCAGTGCTCTACCTCAGCGGCAAGACGGATCCTGTGCGCGCAAAGCCCGAAGCGTCCCCGCTGCCCAGAGACAGACCCCGCCCCTCCGCGGCTCCCAGGCTCCAGGCTCCCATGGCAACCGAGCCTCACCATGCCCCGCCCCCTTGGGCTAAATCACTTACATAAGTTATGTTCTCGGAAACAAGGACGGAGAACAGAACGTCTCAGAGCTACTCTGCTCCAGTGTGGTTCAGTTTCCCTCTAAAGAACTGTTTGCTTTTGTCTCCTAGCCAATGTCCCCCGCGGGCACACCACAACACCCGGCCCGTATCTCCCGTTCTCCCCCCATTGCAGGGTGGTGGTTGGACCGGGGGCGGGGCGTGTTACGAATGACGCACAGAGGCGGGGCTTCCGGGGGGCGGAGCCCCGCGGGGGTGGGGAGGAGGGCAAGATGGCGGCCGGTGAGTGATTCTCCCTGAGTTCCTTCAGGGCTGAAGAGACGCCGGGGCGGGGGTCCCGCTCGTCCTGCCTGCCGGCCTCCTCTCCCCCGCCCCCGGAGGCCTCTTCCTTTCCTTCCTCCACCTTGGGGGCGGGCCAGCATCCTCGGACACCATGTCAGACTCTGAGGAGGAGAGCCAGGACCGGCAACTGAAAATCGTCGTGCTGGGGGACGGCACCTCCGGGAAGGTCAGTCCTCGGGCAGGCCCGGCGCCCTGGGCTGCAGGAACCACGGTGTGGCCAGGCCTGGCAGGCCTTCGGGGAGCCGAGCGCTGTCCAGCGCTGCCTTGTCCTTAGCGGTCCCCAAGACTTGGCCTGGCTCGCCCTGAGGCCGCGGCCTTCCTTGCGCCTGCGCCCTGTGCGCGTGCCCGCCGCCCGCCGGGCATGACCAGCTCCTGGGGTGGGCCACTGCAAAAACATACACTGACCGTCACGATGCCCAGGCCCAGTTCGCTCCGTACACCTTAGCTGCCCCTTTAGTGTCCTGTTTCACTTTGGTTCCATCCTTGGCACCTGTCAGTTCATTCAATAGCTATTTATTGAGCTCCCGTGGTGGGCAGGATGCCGGGGGACACTAGGACCTCTGCCTTCAAACCTAGCCCTTCTGTGACCGTTGGTTGCTTGAATGAATGGGCGCGTGCGGGAGAATACCTGCAGGCAGTTAGATTACCCTCCCTACACCCCCCCCCCCCCCCCAGACTGCAGATCTTGGCCAAAAGTTGTGAACTCCTGAAATGGGATGAACGTTACCTGGTACTCGCTAGGGAGAGGGTCCCTAGGCGTCTTGGAGGGATGGGGCTTACCTCCCAAATAAAGTGATGCCCCCTTGTCTGGGCGCCCTCACACCAGTCACTCCAGTTAAAACCACAATACTCTTGGGGAAGATAGCTAGAGTTTTTCTCCCTCTGCGCAGCCAGTCTTCATAGGAAACCTCTCTCCCGCATCAGTGACGGGTGTCGTGGGACCTGGTTTCAGTAGTGCCTTTACAGCATTCCCAGAAGGAAGCTGTGCACGCGCTTTCGTGCTTTGGTTCTGAAATTTGGGTTCCTAGGGCCACTACGGAAGGTTTTGTTTTTCTGCAAAATTTGGAGTCTTCTCTTTTTGCCTTTCTTGTTTTCCCAGGATACTTTGCTGTAGAGCACTACCATGAAGAAAAAAAATTGAATGTGATTATATTTTTTGTGCAAAGAACAGAAGTTGACTGCTTTTCTTTAGGAAGTGAATGAAATATTGTGCACTTAAACTTTCCGAATAAGCAAATTGTTATAAATCAGCATTATTTCTAAACTTTCATTTAACAAAAATTATTTTATAGGTTCCATTACTTAGCTTTTCTTTTGAAGGATATATTGTGTTTTTATCTCGTAAATTCAATTGCATTCAATGAACAACTGAGCCTACTTTTTACACTTAAGACCATGACACTAAATAATACTAATACATTATCTTAAAGACCCCTCAAATTACCCATTAAGTCTACATAGTATATTTACTTTTATATTTAAAAGTTGAATATATTTCGCCCAATATTTAAAATAGTTAATATTTGATCATATTTCTTTAAAGTTTTGCTCACTTATCTGCTAATATTTAATACATGCTGAAATTTATTCATAGTTTTATATCTATATTTTAAAAATTTAGCCAGTCATACATTATTTTGCCTTTGTTGCTAGTTTAGTGTAATTAGTTTTCACCTGTTTAAAGTTCTGTCCAATGTTGAACAATATAATTATTTTTCTCTTCTGTGTGGTTGAGTTAGGGTTATCATTCTATATTGAAGAATGAGTGATCTTTTACAGTGCTCTGATTCAGTCTTTATCCTTTTGATTAAAATGTCATAACTTTCCTGTATATACTTTCTGAAATGATCCTCTGAACTTCAGCTTTGTTCCATTATTAATATAGCAAACTTTTTTTTTTCTTCTTCTTTAACAGTCAGTTCAGCTCTCAGATTATTGACACCACCATTCTCATTCTGTTTCCTTTACGGAACTAAGCCTCATTTTCATTCTCATTTGTGTCCTGATTTAACTCTTTGCCATTTTTGTGGTGTTTGAGGTTTCAGCATTTTTATACCCACTGGCAGAAGCAACAAAGAATAGCACTGGGAAGACCAGTAACAGTTTTGGAAAAGATGCTTAGTTTGTCCCTCTAGTACCATGTGTTTTTATGTTTTTCCTGTTCTGTATTTAATTACACATTTTCTTAAAATTTTTTGAAGCAAAACATTTTTTTGGTATTATAATAAATACAATGATATCTCTTTGATATCATTTCAGTGTTAGTAAATATATAGTTTGGCTAAAGAATATTTTCCAAACCAACACAAACACCCTGTATGTATGTATATCAGTTATCAAACAAAAATGTTTCAGATATGGTAGCTGGTTGTTCACTTGAAGAAGAGTATTTATACAGTAACGTGACAAATCATTGAATATGAGAAATGACACTCAGGGTAAAGGACTGGAGGGGAAGGAAGTGCCTCCTACATATCCAGTTGATTCTCAATTCTTAGAGCAAAATGTGAGATGATTTAAGAACCTACATTAATGCTCTGTGTGGCTTATGACCTTGATGCTTAGCAGTTTATTTCTGAAAATCCTGTGATTTTGAGGCTTTATGTTTGCCTCAGATTTTTGAGGGCAGGGCTTTTAAAATCTGGAAGTCCTGGTTTCAAGGAAAGGACTTTACTCAGAATTTTTCCAAATATATATTTTATTAATAAATGAAATATGAGGTTTCCTTTTTTTTTCAAATAAAATTTGCTTTGTTGTTTCTCCCCGGCTTTGTGCTGTTCCACTTGCAGTTAGGTCCATTTCTGAATATTAATGAATATAAAAATAATAAAATTTGAGAATCTTAAATGAAAGTGGAAAAATATCTCAAATAACATTATGCTGTTACATATGCCTTGTTTTTCCTTGACTTTTAAATATTTCAACCATTCATATGTGAAACATCTGAAATACTTGCAGTACTATAGGGTAGTAGTATTTTTCTCTAGACTTCTGAGCCCCAGGCTCAATGGAATAATTAAAGCTGACTGAAAACCAAAAGATTTTTAAAAAACAAATGCTTATCTCTTTTGTTCTGGTTTCTCATTTTGATACTGTTATATACTTCAAGGATATAATAAATGTGTGAGTTTATTTATAAATGTCTAATTGAATTTTTCATGTGGGATTGCTCAATGAATACTTGTTGCAAAACTTTAGAAATTATAAGTACATTATTGGAATATTAAAAAGTCTGGAGTTAGAGTGTGCAAATTGTCCTTTGTGGGAAAAATATGGCCTTTGTATAGAAGAAATTTTACTCACCTTGCTAAAAGTACTTGAAATGTGGCCAAGTGTCCTAGAACTGCTGTTCTTTTATCATAATTAACTATAATGAGCTATCTTGGAAGCTTTATCCTAGTTTTCTTTATTTTACTAGTTGACTTCAAATTTCGACTTTTAAAATAAAACAAGTTTTTGTTTGTTTGTTTTTAACTCATACAACCTGTCCTGAAGTTTAGTGGAGCTTCCCTTCTTTCCTTTGGGGTAGACTTTGAAGTAAGAGCAGTGCATTCGAAATGCTTCATTCTGAGTTTGGAGTTCAGTTGTTGCAAGAAGGATTTGATAAGAAATGACTCTCTAAAGAAAGCCCTGGAGTCCTTGGGTGGAACTTAGAGCTTTAATTTAAAAAGTACATGAATATCTCTTGTTCCACTATCTTGTGACTTTTTAGCACTGTCTTCAGATAGATGATATTATTTTGCCTGCTTTCTACTACTCTCATAATCCTAACCTTTTTATTTCAATGGTACATATCATCATGGAAATTCTGTATAATTATTTTTACTATCTTAAGTAGAGAGAAAAATGACCACAATGTTTATTATAGGAAAATGGAAAGATCCTACAAACAGCTTTCTCTTCCCTAATCAGTGCTTCTTATAATTAGCTAATGGTCCAACTCCCCTCAGACATTTAACCTTAGAAGGGAATTTTAAAGAGTCCTCTGAAATTTTTATTGAAGCAATATGTAGAATTCAGATTTTAATCATATTGTTGCTTTAGTGCCCATTTACAATTCTCAGAGTCTAATTTCCATCAAGAAGAAGGAGCTTGAAAATCGGGGGACTTAATGAACTCTAACTGATTAGATTAGTCTACTGTTTGCACTGCTAGTTGTAGGCAAGTGATGTTTTCCTGGTGAGAGTGTGTCTCTACCCTTGTAACTGATTAGAGCTGCAGAAGGTTGGTTGTTGGATTACTTAGTGTATAAATGCTAAGATTACTTGGTAAGTTTGTATTTTTTTTTAAGCAAAGAAATTAATTTTTCTATTCTGTGCATCCATTTTTTTAGACCTCCTTAGCTACGTGTTTTGCTCAAGAGACTTTTGGGAAACAGTACAAGCAGACTGTAGGACTGGATTTCTTTTTGAGAAGGATTACCTTACCAGGTGAGAGACTGTAAAACCTATGAGATTGCTTAAGTCTCACTCACAGAACAACCTTTCTAGGTAAGAGACTAAAACCTTACCTATGAGAGGTTACATAAGTCTCACAGGAATATTTACAACAAATTAGTTATCATTAGCATCAAGTATGAGAATATTTTGTCCATGGGGTAAGAAAAAGTTTATACATTTCCCTATTCCATTGCTGTTACTGGCAACTATGCATTTTTCTTTTTGAGTATAAGCAATAGTTGCTTATAAAATTCCAGAAGACTTTTAAAAAATTAAAAGCTATACATTTGTTGACAGCTATTGTGTTAATTAAATGTGAAAAGATTGGAAAGGATTTAAAAATATTTTGATTAGGTTTTTGTTTTGTTTTGTTTTGTTTGTTTGGAACTTGAACAGAAGTATAATGTAGCCATGGAACTTCTGTGCTCTAACATGTGAATGCTGTTTTATGCAAGGCAGCATGAAATTGCTGGCATTTAATAGACCACTAAAATTTAGGGTCCCTAGGCACTCATAAAAATACAGTTTGAGCATTCATGATGTTTCAGTTCACCATGCAAAGAAACTATTTAGATGCCAGTTGCAGCACATTTTGTGGGAAATACAGGGAAATAATAACACAAAAATAGTGGTTTATGTTTTAGGTTAGTTTCTGTACAATTAGAGCTTTAGAATGTATCCCTTCAATTTCAATGATTAAATGACATGTTTTGAATATTTTATTAAAAGTAGTTATCTTGATAATTTATAAACTATAACCCTCATTTCTGTGAATAAAATGATTGCACTTGTAATATCAGATTTCTATAATGTGAATAAGTTTCATTATTATTGGACTTAGTTCCTCTCTCAAATGCTCAATCTATTGTTAACTTCCTATGGAAATTATAGAGTTTTTTGTATTTGGAGATATTCTTTATATCTCTTTACTATTATCCCTCATATTTTGTGATGGTTTATGTTTGAATCTCAATTCAAATTTTTAACTCAATCTCAATAATGGGTTAGGTGATACAACATGAGAAACAAATCTGAATTCTAATTTTTCCACCACTCAATTATTGTTCATAGGGTTAATAGGAAGTGTATGTATCTTTGTTTCATTTGTATATATTTTTTCATGTATTCAAGATAAAGTATCATTTTTAGCTGCACATTCAGAGCAGTTGCTAGTAGGATATGCACAGTTGTGCAGCATGTATACTGAAAATGTCTTTGCGCAAGCCTGTTTTAGTGATGCTAGTTGTTGGATACAGAGAGCCTCAATGCAGTATGTTGTTATCAGCTATTTTGTTGGGATGATTACATAGTCAAATCACCAACTTATCTCATTAATTTTGTTCAAATTTTCTAATTTTTTAGTTTGAAAGGCTGAAATAAAGGAACAAAAACCTACCCAAATATTAATATTATAAACAATTAATTAGTTAATGGACATTTTATATATATGATTTGTGAACTATTGTATGATGTTACCAGTTCAAAAATTGTGACTACTTTTTATCAAAGTATTGTTGATAGTTTTAAAATACAAATTTATAGTACATCTAGACTTAGACTTTAGGTTAAACATGGCATTAGGGCATGTATGCTTTTAATGAATATATGCTTTACTTTTCCTGATGAAGTTTGATGAACAGAATTCTAGAAAAATAATCATGTATTTTTAGAAGATAGTTTTTTAGCTACTTAATGAACTCAAAATTTATCACAGATATTTCATTTTGAAAAACTAATATATTTTGATCTGATATAATGATATTATAAGATTTTATATATAAAATATGTTCTTTACATACTCTAAGCCCAACTTCAATCCATTGTAATGTCTAAGGTGTAAGTAGTGTTTGTCACATTTGCTAACTAAAACATTACAGAAAACATCTTTGGAATTTATGGTAATGTAGCATAGCATGTGAATCTAATATTTGTTATGAGTTTAGTCACATTGTTAGGGCTGTAAACTCCCTCTCTGTATAGTCACATTTTCTTCGTGCAAGTTTTCAAGGTCATTATTTTGCTGGTACTCATCCATCTTAGTGTATATCACAATCTGGTATGCTGTATAGTCTGGATGCAACCACTGTGCAGATTTTGCTGCTTAAAATAGTGTATCTGTTAGTCAGAGATTCTGCTGATAGAGCTTCTTAAGAGCCTTAGTCAAAATACCTTCAGGAAGCTGTGGTACAGTCCAGTAAACAGCGTTCTACTGTGGAAAGGATTTCTGAGTCTTTGGCACACGAAGTGGGCAGTCTTGTGTTTTGAGTTCCATCGTGACTCTGCAGCACTTTAAGTAAGGTTAACCAAGGCACCAAGTGTACTTATACAAGGTCACTGTTGAATCCTTGTGGTGTCTTTGACTCATACCAAATGCAACTTACTTGTATTTTATCTTTTTAATAATACAAATGCCATTTCATTTAAGCTTTTCTGTAGTTATATGCCATTTCTTACAGAGGATAGGGATTTTATAGCAGTTTGCATTTGAGATTAGAATGCTGACAATTTGTTTAATGTTCTTGGTTAGAAATTTGGTTTAGATGGATTTTTAATTTTAGAAAATGTTACATTGATTAAATGAACAGACTTCTATAGCTTTATAGTTATATCATATTGAAAGTGTAATGGCGATCACATGATGTTCCTACAAATACTTAAATGAAAATAAGTTTGAATCACAACTTTATGTTATTTTTGGTTCTCAAATAGAAAGTAACCATTTTATTTTTAGTTTTGTATATTAATAAGTCTAAATTGGAATGTAGATGTTAAAATATTTTTCTAAGTATATGAAATAACTATGCAATATTACTCACTGAAGGTGTGATTCAGTAATTTTTTTACTAGTTTTTTGCAAGCAAAGTTGTGTGTTACTAATAATTCCAGTGGAATTCTTAGTCATTGGAATCTATATCTTAAGAAAATAAAATGCAAGCTGATAACAAAAAGTATGTATTCAGAAAGATGAAGATTTAAAAAGTACCTTCAATACATGAATGTAAATCTAGGTGGTAGACAATTGTGTATCTGAGCTAGGTCCTTAAGTGACTGTCACCAGGATTTGGAAGCATACATTGAAGAGTGTTCCTGAAATTATAGTAGAAATATTCATAATGTGTAATTCAGAGAGGCTCTGGACATCAGAATGAAAAGGAAGAGGGAGAGGGGTGGGAGGCTTCATATCTGGTTGTGAGGTTAAGCAGCAGGTATTATTGGGCCTTTAGGGAATGGGACTTAATACCTCTTAGTAATTATTGATGTGTGACCTGAAAATTACTCTGAGCATTACTATTGGGGAGCACTGTCTTTTGGTGTAAACGGAGGACTGCAGTTTTGCAAGTAAAATGAATAGACTCCTGTCTGTTGGCTGCAGGCTTCAGAACCTCTTTTGTACATCTCTAGTGACAGCTAGCTAGCAGAGTCCCACCTGATTAATTTGAGATGGCATCTGAAAAGACAAGTTTAACTTCAGTGTTTAGAAAAATTAGAATTTTAAGAAATTGGGTTTGTACAATCTGTTGGCCGATTCTTAATCTGTGATATTTGGATTTCAAATTCACAGAGCTTTAAGAACATTTTTGTCATTACTCATAGCATTGGAGCTGCGTGTGTGGCAGTGATCATGGTGATAAACTTCAGTAGCTGTCATTAGTGCTAATGGACGTTCCTCTGGACATCTCTGCACTGTGGCAGATGGAACAGATCTGCATCCAGATAATGGAAATCTTGTAATACAAGTCCACACAAACTAAATAGAAGTGTAAAACTGGTGATTGAGTCACTGCCGTGCTTGCTTTTCAGCACTGTAGTCAAATGGTATAACAGACATTCTCTGATTTTAGTGTTTTATATTAGTTTAAAAACTCAGGTTTTTAAAATTTGTTTTATTTTTGAAAAGAGATAATTTTTTAGTTCTAAATTTTTATTTAAAAATTTTCAATTTTGGGAATCCTTCAGAAGGTACCAGTTCAGACTTTGGAGAAAACTATAATTTTATATGAGGAAAACATTTGAAATGTTCAACTAATATATATGTTGTACATAGTCTTTGACTTTCGTATTTTAATAATTAGTTGTATTGTTAAGAGAGAAGAGTTTGCTTAATAAATTTTTATTCATGTCAATATTTTGCAAAATGCATAAATGAATTTCAAAGGTTGCCTTTTAGTCTTTTTTGGATGCTTTTATAATGCTTGTAATGGGGAAGAACATTAGACTATGTTATGAAGACTTTGAAGGGCACATAATTTGTTTCAATCATCATGCTCTGTACAGGTATGAATCATAAAGTTTAGAAATATACTTAGTTTGTAAATACTGTTTTGAACTTTGCATAGAGCTCTAACATATATTTAAGAGATTAAATATAAGAACATAATTATTGATTTATTTACCTTTATATGTAATAACAGACATTCAAATTAAAGCTTCATTTGAGTTGAAGTTATGGGTGCATTTTTATAGTCTGTTACTCTGTGTATTTTAGAACATAGAATTTAGAACTGACAGCACAATTCGCAGGTAATGATTGGGTAGGTTGGTTTATAAAACTTCCATCTGTATTTTAAAAGTATTTTTCTTTCTCTGTGTATATGTGCTTTATATTGGTTCAGTCTCTGAAAATATTTAATTTTGGTAAGGCTTAAGTTTGTAAATTAACGCATGCAGTGTTTTATTTATTTTATTTTTGTTTTCTGAAATGGGTCTTACTATGTAGTCCTGGCTGTCCTAGAACACTATGTAGATCAGGCTGGCCTCCAGCTCACAGAGAGTCTCCTGTGAGTGCTGGGATTAAAGAAGTGCATCACCATTCTTGGCACTGGGTTTTATTTTTTATTAAATGAAATTATAAAGATGTTTCCTTAGAAATATGAGGTAAAATTTCCCCACCGTGATTTGTTTGACAATATTGTTTTCAGTTTTGAATATCTGACTGTATATACTTCTAGAATAAACTTGGCATTAGATTTTATCCTTGTTACTTAGTGTTCTGTGATTCTGTGCTTAGTTGTTGGATTGTTAGTCTTTTATATTCCTATTTTGTATTATTTTTATATTCTAGGAAATTTGAATGTTACCCTTCAAGTTTGGGATATAGGAGGGCAGACAATAGGTGGCAAGATGTTGGATAAATACATCTATGGAGCACAGGTATGACGTGAGTTCTGTGATTATCCTAATAGTTTAAATGCTTTCCTTACAAAGCTGGCGGTTACACATCATACACACGGAAACACAGATTTTTAATTTTTCTTTTTATTTCATGTGTATGGCTTTTTTTTCTTGTATGTTTGTCTGTGCACCACATGCATGTGGTGCCTAAGGAGGCCAGAAGAGGGCATCAGATTCTCTGGGACTAGAGTTACAGATGGTTGTGAGCTGCTATGTGGGGGCTGGAATTGAACCTGTGTCTTCTAGAAAAGCAGCCAGTGCTATCTCTCTGAGAGTTGGCTATTATTGTTATTATTATTATTCATTTTTTTTTTTTTTTTTTTTTGGTTTGTTTCAAGACAGGATACCACTGTATTTCTGCCTGGACCAGGCTGGCCTAGAACTCAGGTTTGCCTGCTTCTGCTTTCCAAGTACTGTCATTAAAGGCACATGCCACCACACCTGGCCTGCTAATTTGATTTTTATCTGATATGTAGAGATTAATTTTATATGTGCTAGTCCTTTAGTTTCATTTTTTCCAGACTACATTTGGAATGATTTGGTGGGAATTGGAAAATTCTTTAAAACTTTCATATACTTACCTTACTAAATACTACTGTCATTAGTTGAATAAATGCAGTGATTTGGTTACATAACTGCTATCAGTAAACTGAATGAAAAATATTGAAGGGGTATTTCATTTTAAGTCGGAAGGAACAAAAGACATATCTATGTACCTATCTTTTGGACCTATGTATTGGCTTTCTAAATAATTATAATTCAGACTAATAAGATACATGACCTTACTCTGCACCAGAAAAATAGATATGATTATGTATATGGAGTAATGTAATAGTTTAATATAGTAAGATGTGTTTTCAGAGGAAAATCCATGTAGAAAGGTTACTTGAATAATTGCCTTTTTGTTTCTGTTCTTTATTTTTTTTTTGGCAGTTTGAGTTTGTAACGGATGTAATTTATGCTTGTGCCTTTTTTTTTTTTTTTTTTGGAGACTGAATCTAATGCTGTGGCCCAGGCTGGCCTGGAAATCACTTGTAGCCTAGGCTGGTTTAAAATTTGTGGCAGTCCCCTTCTGCCTCAGCCTCCCAACAGCTTAAATTACAGATGTGAACCATTATGTCTGGCTATAGTTTATGTTTTTAAATAAAATTATACAAATAGAAAATGTACATGCTTGCAAAACACTTTAGAAATTATTTCATTTTAAAGATATCCAGTGAAGAATAATTACTATTTTAATGCTTTTGTGGGTTGCTTTTTATTTTTTTTAACAGAGACTTTAGGAATGCAGTAATGCTATTTATGTCATTGTTTACAGAAGTAGCATGTTTGTGGACAAGTGAAGAAGTGCATGGCACTTCCTGAGCTCTTACATAGGACTTGTGTATGTACTATTTATTTCTGCTTTTGCTTCTGGTTTTAGTGGGCATCTTCATCATCACGAGACATGAGGGTAGTCTCTAAGTGTTCATAGTTATTTATTGGAGTTTGATGTTTTAAGTATAGAAAACATAATTTGGAGCCAGGTGGTGGTGGCACAAGCCTTTAGTCCCAGCACTTATGAGGCAGAGGCAGGCAGATCTTTGAGTTTGAGGCTAGTCTGGTCTACAGAGTGAGTTCCCAGGACAGCCAGGGCTAAACAGAAAAACCTTGTCTTAAAAAACCAACCCCCACAAAAAAGGCCAAATAAACAAAAACCAAACAAACAAAAATAAAGTATAATTTGGTTAAAGTGAAGCTATGTTTCTTGTCAAAAAAAATGAATGTGTAGGATAAAGACAGTTCTCTACGTATACAATTTGGCTCTTACCAATTGCCATGAAAAATGGAATCTACTTTTCTACAAATTATTGGGAAGTATAAATGAGGCAGACATGGTACTGAATCGTTTGGGAAGGTTCTGGAGACAGGTGTTTTCACTTGTTTGACGCCTCAAATTTTCTTCTTTGTCTTTTCTGCATTATCTTGTTTTTTCTGTAACATCTTTCTGCTCATGTGTCACATTTATATTTGTGATTGTATGACCTGATAGTTTATATGCATGCACTTTTTAAAGCTGTAGCTTAGATTTTTTTTTTTGGTCCCTTTCTGCAAATGTTTAATTATTTTTCCTCTATGGTGCTGGAGCATCAATCCTATGGCCTTATACATATAAGGCAAATGCTATCCCACTGAGCTACATCCCCAGTCCCTTTTCTCTCTTATTAAACCTTTTATGTTTAAAATAGATATTAAGCAAAAGAGAAGTAGCTGTGCATAGAGGTGCAGAAAGCCCCAGTCCTTGTTGTACTTATGAAAATGGTTAAATTGTGTTTGAAAATAACACATCTTTTCCTCCTTATCCCATAAAATATATCTATAGGGCACATATCTTTTTTTCTTTTTAATAAAAATTAAGATGTTTCTCTTCTAGTGATGTTTAACTCAGTGTGTCACATAGAGCAGCTTTAAATTTTTTTGTTTTTAATTTCATTGTGCTTATGTGTATACACATGCCATTGTGCACCTGTGGAGGTCAGAGAACAACTTTGTGGAGTCTGTTCTCGCCTTCCACCTTTATGCAGTGGGTTAATCTGTTGAGCTGTCTTTTCAGCCCAGAATAGCTTTGTTTATGGTAGACAATAGAAGTACTTTATGCATCATGGGACAGATAATATAAAAATTAATTAACTTCTTCTTTGCTTTAAAATTGCACAATATAATGTACATGAATTGGATTCTGTTATTTTTGCTTTACTTTAAATCATGTAAAATGTATCATTTAAATTATTTAAAATTTATTGCTTTTATATAAAAGGAAGTATTGTGAAAGTCACAAAATATGCTAACTATTCTCAGGTATATAACTTACTATATTCATAATATTATGCAACTATATCCTTAAGTCTGTATATATTTTATATTATTACATAATTGCTTTAAATGTGAGATTGTGTAGAATTTCTTTCAGGATTTTGTTTGTTTGCTTTTGGCTACTTTTTTTTTTCTCCCTGAGACAGGGTTTTTCTGTGTAGTTCTGATTGTCTTAGAATTCTCTCTGTAGACCAGGCTAGTCTGAGCTCAGAGATCTGCCTTCCTCTTAAGTGCTGGGATTAAAAGCATATGTCACTAGGCCTGGTGCCTAGAATTCTTATTTTTCCTTTTTTTGAGAACTCTTCAGTTTGATGAAATGAACTTCATTTCTTAGAAGAAAGTGAGTGTTAGGTGCCTTCTTAGAGTGTGTCATGCATGGCTCTACCTTGATGGTTCATACTGACTGTTTTTCTTTTGCTGATGTTTTATTCACAATTTTATTACCAAGCATGTACCCTACTATGCTAAATAACAGGGTAGTATGGTGTTTCTGAGAAAATCATCCTAAGAAACTTGGAATTCTGAGAAGAAGACATAAATTATCATGTTAATGACAATGTAATAGCTGTTTTTGTGCTCTCCAGAAATTATAAACCTAAATAGTATGTAGAATACATAAAAGTACATTTATCAGTTAGGCTGTTTTGTTAAAATATATATAAATAGTATCCCTCAGCCAAGGATGCTAGCATCTGGGGAGTGTTACTTTTTACCAGGGCATAATAAACTCTTTACACATGCTGTCTTGGCAATCTGCTTTTAGGAAACCAACTTAATATGCTACTTAGCATTCTGACTTCTGCATTATATATAGAATTATCTTATACACATTTCTCATTTATCTTCTATAAGCCTGGGTATTACTTCTTGGTGCATGTGATTTTTTTTGTTTGTTTGTTTTAAGCATTAGTATCCCAGAAAAAGTTTATTTGAAAGATAGACGTTTACTAGGTTTTAGATAAAACTGATTATTTTACCTTCTTCCTTTTTTTCTCCTATTACCATTAAACTTTAGCAAACATTCATTGGATAGTATAGATTGAAACCAAGTAAATTGACCTCCAGAAGGAATTAAGATATTTTGACAAGAGCTAGTTTTAAGAATTAAATAAATCCCAGTTAAATGCCTGGATTTTAAATTAACTTTAAAATGTCTAGAAGTCTTCAGTAAGATGTTATAGGCTATTTTTCCTAGTGGTTAGGAGCAAATACACAGTACATAGTGTTTAGTGCCCTGTAACCTGTGGCTAACAGAGGCTAATAACAAACCTCAGAGAAGGACTGGATGTTTCATTTTCGTAGCTCTTTCCATCCTGGAATCTAAGTGGTTTGCAAACACTGCTCCACTGAGCATAAACTCAATGAAGTGTAGTCATTTGTGAGGTAGAACACAACTACTCTTGTGCATCAATGCCCTACATAGATGAGCCTGCTTGTTAACCACCAACAAAATGATTTGGTGCCAGCATGACAACTAGGGACAGATTATATCTAAAAGCTTGACTCCTGAGTCCTTTTGCTATCTTTTAGTATGATTTCTTTATTGGATATTTGCCAAATATAGCTATATTTATACCCTTCTTGCACTGGCATTTCTTTAAATTATTTTTTAATTTTCAGTTTTAAAAATTAAACTTAATTATATTATTTCTGTCTTCCCTTTCCTCCCTCCATTCATTTCTATTCCCCCTTCCTTTGGCTCCCTCTCAAAATCATGCTCTCTTTTTCTTTATTATTCTTATGTATTTATAAATGCATAAATATATAAATGCAATGTGCAGAGTCCATCTGTAGTGTTATTTTTACAGGTTGTAAGTATACTATATTATAGCTATTGCATAGTATGTATGATTTAATTAATTTCTCTGTATAATTAAAAAAATAAATTATTTCTCTTGCAAGTTAGGAAGAAAAAAACTCTGCATTTTAAGGATCAAAGAGCCTTTCATTTTTGAAATTAAGATGTATTCAATATTTTATAATTATTAAGACAAAGATTAATATATTTATTTTAATTTAAATAAAATTATAGTAAAGGCAGTCACTAGGAAAATTATTAAGAATATGAAATATTATAATTAAAATTAAGGTATCATTTGCCAATTATAAAAATGGAGAAAAATTTATTAAGGATATGAAGTATTGCCACCAATGTTTGTTACCTCAAAACAGTGATCAGTTATTACCTTGAGAATGCTGTGTGTTTGATGTACTGACTCATGCTTATTAAATACATGAAACAGATGCGAACAAATAACTGCATAAAGTAACCTTATAATTTATGTAGAAGAGTCTTGAATGTAACAAAGAGAAGTAGTCATATCTTCTTGAAACTGGAAGGGAAGGTCTAGTACAATGAAGACACTGGAGCATTGAAAGAAGCATTTCTTAAAGTTGAAATCGGATTTCTAAAGGTCATTTGAAAGGTTTGGGAAGGAAAGGAGTAGCTGGAGGCTGAATTAGGGTGGGAAACAGAAGGGGGGCGTGGGCATGAAGACAGGAGAATGATGATGATGGCCAGTGGGTGGTAAAAGCTGTTTGGGATAGGATAAATGCTGATAGCTTTAGATGGCCACAGCCTTGTGAAGAAAATTAGATTCCATAGTTGCCAGGATCATTCTGGGTCTTGAGTTGAAGTTAAAATGAAACTTCTGAGAAAGGTGTATTTGTTTGTGACCAAGAAGATTCTGATTGTTTTTGGAGGGAATCCTGATAAATCAAGAGACTCAGCTTTGAGGGTCTTCCTGAGGAACTGACTGACTACCCAAGAGGCTTTTTGGGGCTGAGACGGGTGGTAAAGATCCTAGGAGTCCAAAAAATTTGGTACTGAATGTTAGACATTTGGTCCATTTCCCCATATTACTGAATTTGTAGCATAAAGTTGATAATATATCCTTTTGATACCTGTGATGTCAACATGATGACTTTTTATTCATTTTGCTATTGTTCATTTGTGTCTTTCCCCTCTAATTGCTTTTTGAAGAATCTTGGCTTTTTGTACTATTTTTCTCATTTTAATTTTATTGATTTGTGTTCTACTTTTTATTTCTATTCCCTTTCACTTGCTTTAGTCTGAAATTGCCTTTATTTTGGTTTTCTATCATGATAACTTAGATTACTGGTCTTTCTTCTTTCCTGAGAAATGTATTCAACCCCAAAGCACTGTATTAGTTACTTTTCTGTTTCTGTGATAAACCATCATGACCAAAGTAACTTAGAGAAGAGATTATTTTGGCATATGGTTCCAGAGGGTTAAGAGTCCATCACAGTGAGACAGCATGACCCAGGTGGCAGGCATAGTTGCAAGGACAGGAAGCTGAGCGATCACATCTTCAACCACAAACACAAAGTATCCTCACCAGAGTGGAGGTGATTCCTTCGAAGAGTCTCTCAAGACCAAGCTTTTGACTGTTGATGTGTTGGTGTCCCCTTATAAAAGAATGGGGTGGGAGAAGGATTACTGGATCCTCAACTGAGATTCCAGAAGGTCCCTTCCACACCTGTCTGCCATTTGTATGCAATTGTATCCTAATTACATAGGGCCTCATAGTCTGGGAAGGTATTAGAGTGTGTAGTATGTAGAAGATTAACTGAAGTGACACTCTATCTAATCTATGCAGTATGGGGAAGTCATCATCCGTGCTGGAGGGAGATCTGGTAATATGGCTGTTTCAGGGCTACTAACATATCCTAGAAGTAATACACCTCATCCATACTCCATAAGCCGTATAAGCTCATTAGTTCCTTAAATTGGACTTCAGTGGAATGCACTTTATTTTGTCATTGGTACCCCCTACAGATGGGTAAATCGTTATTTATATCCCCCAGGGAAAGAGTACTTATAGTAAATGCCTTATAATTTTCTATTGAATGATGGACAAAATGAAGTGAATAAGAATTCAGGTAAATGGGCCTTTGGTATGAAGTTTTATGTTGCTTGGCACTGAATACATTGCTCCCTTTCACTTACAGCTATAGGTGCCAGAGATATCAACACCTCTAGTGTCTTTATTTCATCCCACACTGTAGATGTATCCAACAGTCTTATTAAATAAGAAACACAGAAACAATGTAAAAGAGAAAGCCGAGAAGTCAGAGCTCAGAGCTAAAATCTCACCCTTCCTCCTGCTGTCCCAGCTTCCGAAAGAGAGCTATTTCCTGTGTGTAAGTCATTTTTTCTAGTCATTCTGCCTTCTCATTGGTTGTAAACCCAAACATGTGACTGCCTCGTCACTGTCTGTATGTACAGCCCCCCAGGTCTTAAAGGCATATGTCTCCAATGCTGGCTGTATCCCTGAACACACAGAGATCTATGGGATTAAAGGCGTGTGCCGCCACTGCCACACTCTGTCTATGGCTCTAATAGCTCTGACCCCCGGGCAACTTTATTTATTAACATACAATCAAAATCACATTTCAGTACAATTAGAATACCACCACACCACACTTTTTAGATATTTTAAAGAACTCTTCTCATTTGAAGTATTTGCTTATAGTTGCTCTTATCCTGAAGCTCTGTTGATACTGTACTAAAGTAGGGAGGAAGGGGAAAGTTCTGTGTTCTAATGAAAACGTGTCAGTCTTTTAGTGGGCCTTAGCTCAATGAGAAGATGGCTAGAGGAGTTGGAAGTTGGAAACCTTCCTTCGTCTATGGGATCAAATGCTTTGTAGGGATTGCGATGGTTACTTTCTCCATGTCAGAACCTGGGGTGGACCTTTTCTTTTCTCTGCAAGTTCCTGTAGGTAAATCCTGTGAAAGTGGGGGGTGATCTGAAGACTGGGCTGCTGAGAGTCCTTCATGCTCCAGCCAGGCAGCAACTTCCTGTAGGTTGTTAGCATTACTGTGTTCTACTTTACCTACCATCTCCAGCAATTTCTTATCCAGGGAAATAGGGCTTGTCTGTACTCTCATCATTTACTGGGCTTTCTTGACTTCAGGGCAGTGATTTGTCCTCCAATCTCAGTTCTCTGATGAGCCCCTGAAAAAATCTGATTTTTATGTTTTAAGATCAGAGATGATGACCAAAATTATGTATTAGAAGCCAGAACTCCTTAAGTTTCTTCTGTATTTTGTTTTCTTTTTATCATATCAGATTTTCAGTATAGCACTGAAGGTCACAACCAGTAATAATTATAATAAGAAAAAAGACAAAATAATAAATGTAAAACATAAATATAAGAAAGATTTTTACATTTAATTGTGTTGGGAATATTTGGGTTGAAGGATGGCTAGGTTCGTGAATGAAGTATATCTTTTTATGACTCTAAAAGGATTCAAAAGAATAGCTGAAAAATACACATTGGTCTAGAGTAGGGATTGGCAGAGTTAGATGTAAATATTTCAGGGAGGCCTCACAGGCTATTATTATCTCTGTTGCAGTGAGTCAGCTCTGCAGTTGTAATACTAGCAGCCACTGATAATTCTTAAGTAAAAGAGTATAATTTCATTAAATAGAAGCTTATCTGGAATATACATGGACTAGAACCTTTGTTGGAGATCCACATGCCTATGCCTCCTAAATCCTAGGTTTAAAGGCATGCACCACTGTGCTAGCCATCAGTACATGGTGGCATGCATATTCTACTTGCTTGTGTTTTATCTTACACCGCTATTGTTCCACTCCACCTTGGGTAAAGATTTTGACATATTAATCAAAAGAGTCCAATATCTCAAGGATTATTTATCACATGTCTGGGCTTTATTTAAGTAATATAACTCAAAGTTACCATGAGAATGTGATTCACATTGAGTAATAAAAATCATGTACAGTTATATAAAATACTAATTTCAAGTGATCTGTTTGGTGTTTATTCTCTTAATCGTATAGGCTTATTAAACATTTTAAAAGTGGGATAGAAAAAATAATTATTCAGATTAAGCAGATGATGTGTCCAGGCCTGGTATCCAAGGATAGAACTCTTTCAAGCAAACAATATATACTATCACCTATTACAGTGGAAGGTAGAGTCAATAAAGTAAGGATTGACTGTCCCTAAAGTTCAGTTTTGGAGCTATAGTCTTTAAATTGAAATTGCGCTTCTTATTTCAGATACTCTATTTTGGTCAATGACCAAAATAATCTTGGAAGAAAGAAATAGATGTTGTTACCAAAATAAATCAGGCAGAGTGGTTTTATGTAAAATTTCACAACATTGTATTTTTGTTTTTTGACATAAGTTGTCATCTAGCCTAGGCTGGTCTTGTACTTACTATGTAACTAAAGCTGGCTTTGAACTCTCCATCCTTTTTGCTCTGCCTCCCAAATACTGGTATTGCAAGTGGATGCCACTATGCCTGACAAACTTAGGTACTCTATTTAAAAAGTTTTTGAGACTGGGTGTTGCTGTGTAGTCCAGACAGTTCTAGAGTTCACTGAATAGTGGAGGCTAGACTCAAACTCATAACAATTCATCCGCCTTAGTCTCTTTAGTTCTGGGGTTTTACCTGTGAGCAGCCACACTTGACTTTAAAATTATAGAATATTGAAAAAGATCTTGGAGACCATCAGAAATCTAATTGTAAGATTCAAATTTTTTGTATGAGTATGGGTATTTTGCCTGCATGTTGTATCTGTGTATCACATGTTTGTAGTACCCTCAGAGGCCAGAAGAGGGTGTTGGAACCTCTGAAACAGGAGTGATCACAGCTGCCATGTGGGTGCTGGGAACTGAACCCAGGTTCTCT
Organism: Peromyscus leucopus; assembly: GCF_004664715.2. Classification (NCBI taxonomy): domain Eukaryota; kingdom Metazoa; phylum Chordata; class Mammalia; order Rodentia; family Cricetidae; genus Peromyscus; species Peromyscus leucopus. The sequence continues at coordinate 30,505,460 of NC_051071.1, read as the reverse complement.
GGGAGAAGAGCAAGTGCTCTTAGCCCTTGAACCATCTCTCTAGTCTCTAGAAATTTACTTTTAAAGACAATAAATAGGTGACTTAAGGGCCAATGTGTTTTTTTTTTCCTTTTATTTTATTTTACAATACCATTCAGTTCTACATATCAGCCACGGATTCCCTTGTTCTCCCCCCTCCTTTCCCCCTCCCCTTCCTCCTCCAGGGCCAATGTGTTTTAATAAAAGCTCAGTACTGGAAAATCATAGCAGCCAATTTGTTCTAGTTTTAGAAATTCAACTCTTAATTTTGGGCAGTTTTTGTGAGCCAGTTGTTGAATACATTCATGATTAAATTTTTTATGTCAACTAAAAAGTGTTAGAGATGTTATGTGATCAAAATGAATTGTCTACTAAATTGCTATAATTTCTGTTGTCTGGGATCCCAAGGTTGGTCACATTTATAGTTTATGTGTAGGGTAGAAATGTATGTAGTAGTATCCTCATTCAGTAATGGCACATTGATAGCAGCCACAGTGGAACTCCAAGCTCATTACTAACTTATTACCTGCTGTGACTGCTGTGTTGTATATTCATCTGTTTATATGTTTAGTTTTCTTGGAAGACTAAGTTACTTGAAGTTTAGCATTCATATCCTTAGTAGTCAGTAAAATTCATGGTATAGGGTCTGCAGACAAATGCATTTAGTCCTTGACTAAAGTCCTGGTTCCATCAGTTACCTGTCTGGGTTGTCTTGGTTATTATAACCTTTCTATCAATAAAATGGGGATAATGATGCCAATCTCTGTAGGTTGTGGTGAGGATTGGTGTAATGATCTAGATCTATGTTTGATATGTAGCAGATGCAAAAATAGTTATACATGAATGCCATGAATGACTTATCGTGTAAACAGAGCTTTGTATTAAGTATTTCACCACAAACTGGATGAAAATCAAGTATGTGGTTCTGTTATTTTTGTGTATGTATATATTTCTCATTCTTCTATTACAGTATAATGGGATAAATTAAAAAGGAATATGATATATAAGAGGCAGGAAGCAACCCCTCTCTTACATTTAGCTTTTCTTGGACTCTTATTACAGTATCATGTCCAGTTTTACATTGCTCATTTTAAAGAGGATGTCAAAAAACTCTATGTAGTGTGTCCTGGGAAGAATCAACAGCCGCGATTAAAGGGACAGAAAATAGGCCCTTTGAGGCAGTTTTAAGGAACTGAGTTTATTTACTCTGGAAAGCAGACTGGTAAGGAGTTACTTAACTGTCTTTAAGTATATGAGGGGTTGTTAAAAGGAGGATACTCTCCAGTTGTTCTCTAAATGCACAGAGGACTAAAGGAGGAAATCCACATTTCATTTAAAGAAAATTGTGTTAAACACTAAAATTGCCCATCAAGGGACATCGTGGAATCTCATTTTTGAAGACATTTAAAATTGGAGAAGCAGCAGATGGTTACTTATTGAAAAGTTTAAATGTTTGACCTTGTCAAAATAAGAGGTGAGATTTTCGTCCTTTTAGCTTTTTTTGTAATGGAATTTTCTTATCCTGAATCTACTAAGAATTCTTCAGGTATCTTATTTGGAAATTACTTACAATTTTGATAAAATTATACCTTTGTTTCAGGATTTATTATGAGTGGGATCATTGATATTGTTTCTACTAATAACACATTTAAGTTGAAATTGTTTTATATATAAAAACATAACTACACTTTACAGTATACCTGGTATATCTGAAGCATTAAAAAGTATTATTAATATTTCAGAAATATGTTATAAATATTCTGTATTTCTTTTGTGACAGGGAATCCTCTTGGTATATGATATTACAAATTATCAAAGCTTTGAGAATTTAGAAGATTGGTATTCTGTGGTGAAGACAGTGAGTGAAGAGTCAGAAACTCAGCCCCTGGTTGCTTTGGTGGGCAATAAAAGTAAGTTGGTACTACTTATTTATGTGTAGTAAAGTTTATTTGCTTCTGTGGACTGAAGGTTTGTGTTTTCCCACCAATTGGCATTTTAAGACTTGAGTTCCCAGTGTGGTGGTTAGTGAAGGTATAGCTTTTACTAAGTCACTGGGTCATAATAATGGAGTCCTCACAAATGTGATTAACACCCTTATAAGAAGTAGAGACATAAGAGAGGATGTTTTTCTCTGTGATATGAAGACACAGCAAGAAGGTAACCATTACATCAGGAAGAGAATTCTCACTACCATCTGCTGGCATGGCACCTTCATATTGGATTTACCAGTCCCTGGAATTATAAGAAATAATGTTTGTTCATTGGTCTTTGGTATTTTTTAATGGTAGTCTAAGCTAAGACTTTACAAAAGTGTTTGTCTAACTTCTTGATCATTTTTTTCCTAAAAAAATTTTTGATATCTGGAAACAGCGTTTTTTTGGAGTTTAAGTAGAAAATTCTTGTGAATATGAATAACCATCCAGCAACATTTTTTTCCATAAATGACATTTAATCTCTGAAATTCATAGTATACCATATTGCTCACATTGCAGTTTAAGAAGTAACCTTCAAACATGTGAATTGAACCCCCATTTCAGGCATTACAGTATAATTAAGACATCCTTTACTGTTCAATAACTATTTTGAGGCTTGTTCTGCCCTAATTTATCTGCTGCTTTTGTAAAAGTAAGTTCAAGACTGATGTTTGACTTCCTTTGTTCTTCAGTAAGCAACATGGACTGTTAAGAATAGCAGCACAGATGTAGATTTTGTGACAGTATATTACAGCTTCAGCTCTGTCCCAGTGGCTTTGAGACATTTCATTAAATGATCTTTTATTCAGAAAAAGGAATAGTGCCTGGGTGGAGTTTATTTCTCATTCCCATATTTTATAAACATTTCCTGAATTTTAGGATTTATTTCTGAAATGCAGATAATTTTTTTTTTGGGGGGGGGAAAGAGTATTGTATTAGGAAAAGTATAGTCCTTAGTAAAAAAGTATGGATAAGTAATTTTTTGAGATCAGTTTCTTAAACTATGACATATATCATATAAAAATCGTAAAACTGAACCTGGAACTCAACTTCATAGACCTGTAGTAATTTTGAAAAGAAGACATTAATAGGAGGTTTTAGATACATGAAATGTTATGGTGTGATCTGATATTCTCCAGTTACTTGAGGTCAGAGAAAGAGAAAATGAACTCAAATTATACCATGGAGGATTTAGTTTGGAACTGTTTCCTGAGTACAAGCGTTGTTAAATCAATGCCTACCTATACTACCAAGAGAATTATCTTCTCTAAATGTCTGAAAAATGCAATACATTTTCTCTGTAATTATTTAGGAAATAGTATTTCCTAAAGGGTGAACTAGGTTTCTGCATTATGTAGTTTTGCACACCAAGATGAGCATTTAATAAACCTAATCCCTAGTTTAAAACCATTATGAAACAGGTGTGAAGCCATTTCTCTGCAGAGTTAAAAATAATACTGTCAGCTGTCTAGAAAAAAGTATTGCATGTCACAAAATGGCATGGCCTTTGTTTGGTAGAAATTGTAGTGTTTTGTCTTTAGCTTTAACTAAAAATTACACATCTGTTTTATAAGTAATTCTTTTGGAGTGAATCATGATTTGTAGTTCATATTGAAATCTCCCTTCCAAATAATAGGTTTTGGTCACTTTGGGTTCTATTTCTGTGTGCAGCTTTTCATTTTAGATGATAATTTCTTGGTCAGTTGTCATGTTACCAAAGCATTAACTTATATTCTGCTTATACTTTTTTTGGAGGTTTCCTATCACCATATGGGAAGCTGTAGAGGAGAGAGGGGAGTTGGGATTTGTTTTCATTTCTTTCAGGGTGTAATCTAACCATCATCTGAGATAATGACATAGTAATCTATAATTATATACATTATGCTATATGTTTAGATTATCCTGTGACACATCCACCATTGGTTAATGTCAGCAACAGAATATTAGACTAGATGAATACTGGCCTAGGCTGGTGGTGTTATGCCTAGGTATTAAAAAAAACTGTATGTAAGTTATTTAAATTTTTGGAGAATATTAATAGATTGCTGTATTTGAGATTTTTATTATTATAAAAACTCACATCTTTTATCTTTGCCTTAGTGATAACCCCATTCTTAAATATATTTATAATATATCCCTTTAGAACGACATATAGCAGAGTATATAGTCACAAAGACTATTAATGTAAAACAAAGAGGTTATAGGTGAACATTTCCTGGCTATTATTGACGGTATAATCTGTCATTGGCCCAATTTCATGTAATTATATGGTGAAAGATTATTCTACAGTTAAGCCTATTAGGTCTTTAACTCTGTATCTCCTGAATATTTTACAATTTGTGTTTCCAAATTGATGTTACATTAACTAATGTAATGTGTATTTATTTTTTGGGGGGGAATAAAATTTTATTAAAAAGCAGTAAAATTCACAAAAGACCACACATTGCCAAAGCAAGAGAAACATGACAGATTAAGAGTAGAAACTGGATTGTTACATTGTTGTTTAAACATGGTTACCTTTGGATGAAATGTTTTTATTTTCTTTATTTCTTTTATTGAAAATAGATTCTTTTTTTTTTTTTTTTTTTTGGTTTTTCGAGACAGGGTTTCTCTGTGTAGCTTTGCACCTTTCCTGGAACTCACTTGTAGCCCAGGCGCCACCACCACCACCACCACCCGGCCTGAAAATAGATTGTTTTAAGCATAATTTTTAATTGAATCTTTAGGAATTTCACATCATGTACCCCAACCCCACTTATTTTGTAGTGTTTTCATATTCATCCTCTGCCTTTGTAACCTTCCCTCCAAAAGAAAATAAAAAATTAAGAAAAATTAGAAAAGAAAACAAACAGACAAACAAAAACAACAACAGAAGACAAAAAGACCATCTACCTGACCCCTCTGGGCAACAACTTGCTCCTCTATCAACCACGTCATTTTGAGCATGTGCCAGTCCACTCCTCTGCCTTTCCTACTTCTCCATCATATATTCTCTCATCATAGAGGTGTTAGAAGTTGCGGTGTATGATGCAGTATACCCTTTTGCTCAAACAGCTTTACTTGTGAATGTTTATTACGAGTCATTTGTCCAGTTCAAGGCCTCTGCCTTCTGCTACACCATCAATACTAGACCCTCATAGAGACTCTTGGTTATCTGTTGCCCTGTGTAGTGGAGATCCTGTGGAAATGAATCTGAAGGACTGGCCCCTTCACATGTTCCTGCAGCAGCTCATAGTTGGGGAAGATGTTGGGGTAGGCCAACTCAAAACCTGGATCTGGGCCTGAGCAGTAGCTGAGTTAGCCTGCCAGCTCTTCCACCACCACACCATTGGGACCAGCTCTTCAATGCCATCCAGGCAAGGCGGGACCAGCTCTCCCACACCTCCGGGGCCTACTCTCCAATGTTCATGCCATCAGCGCCAGCTCTTCCACCCAGGCAAGGGGCAGGGCTACCTCAGGGCAGCCCTTGGCTTCAGACTGCAGTCCAGACCTAGGGCTTCCTCATAGCCTTTGGTGATAGCACAGACCATGGACATCAGCATAGACTCTGGCTACAGTAGGACCACAGACCCAGACATGGCCCTCAACAGCAGCATGGACCCTCACATCACCATGTCCTCATAGTAGTGCAGGCCTCTTTCATCAGGCTGTTCCTCACCTCCCATCACATCTCCAATTCTGCCTCTTTCATAGTGCACAAATGGCTCTGTTTGTCTTTCTCTTGAATCTCTCCACCATATACTTGTTTGCTTTCCATCCAACGAGAGCTGGGCATGGTCCTATGTCTTGACTCCTAGGGGTTTTTTTATATAATATATTCTGATTATGGTTTTCCCTCCCCTAACCCTTTCCCATTTCTTCCCTTCCTCTCCCATATCAATCCAAACCCCTTCTGTCTCTCCTTAGAAAACAAACAGGCATCTAAGGAATAATTATAAAATAAAGCACACATGTTTACACACATAAGAATCCCATAAAAACACAAAACTGGAAGCCATAATATAAACACAAAGGACCTGTAAGGCTTAAAAAAAAAAAAAAAAAAAAAAAAAAAAAAGCACTGACACAACATTATAAAACAACCTCCAAAGATGCTGTTGACTTCATTTTGTGTTGGCCATCCACTGCTGTGCATGGGGCCTGCCCTTAAGAGTGGTTTATTTCTGCAGCAAGGTTCCCTTGAAGAAAACTAATTTTTCATTTGCAAGAGGTTATCAATTAGAGCTAGCTTTTTAGTTAGGGGTGGAGGCATGTGTTCACATCTCCTCTCAGTTCTAGGACCCCATCGGGTGCAGCCTTTTGCAGGTCCTGTGCATGTTGCCACAGTCTCTGAGTTCCTATGTGCATATCACACATTGGTTGTGCAGTGTTTCGAAGGTCTTATTTTCTTGGTGCCTTCCATCCCCTCTGGCTCTTACATTCTTTCTGCTTCTTCTTCTGCAGAGTTCCCTGAGCTCTGAAGGGAGAGATTTGATGGAGACATCTCATTTAGGGCTGAGTGTTCCAAGGTCTTTTACTCTCTGTACATTGTCTGGCTATGAATCTATATTTTCCCCAAGTGTTGTAGGAGGAAGCTTCTCTGATGATGGCAGAACAAAACACTGATCTATGAGTATAGTAAAATGTAGGAGTCATTTTAGTGTTGTCTACTTTTAGTACAACAGTAGAGTTTGGTTTTACCCTATATCCCTGGGCTATCTAGTCTCTGGTTCTTTGGTCACTCAAGCACTGTTGGGTATGGTTTCCATCTTGTGGAGTACGCCTTAAGTCAATCAGATATTAGTAACTCCCACAGGTAGGCAAAACCAACTCCACTTTTCTTTGTTTCTTGAGTTGTACAGGTATTGTCTTTAGCAATAAGGCATTACTTTTAGTTTGTGGAGAGCAACCAATAGCCTTAGTAATAGCCTGGGTTGTTTGAGATGAGCTCAGAGATTGGTAGATTTTTGAGCTCAGGGATTGGTGGGATTTCAGTCCCCATAATTGAGCTTAGGCTTTTTATTCTGTGGGATGGAGCTTGGCTGCCTGCATCTGGAGGGCTCGACTCCAGCCTTTGTGGCCTTTAGGGTGTTTTATGGGTGAAGCCTGATGGTTGGAGGCCCTCAGGGGCAGGGCCTAACTATTAGAATATTTTGAGAGGTGGGGCCTGGCCACTCAGTGCCTCTCAAGGGGCTTATAACATCCACATACAGGTGAATATGTACCATATTTGTCTTTGTGGGTCTGGGTTACTTCACTCAGAATGATTTTTTTCTTTCTCCATCCATTTACCTATGAATTTCATAATTCCATTTTTTTAAATGGTTGAGTAATATTACATTGTATAAGTGTAACACATTTTCTTTATTCATTCATTCATTGATGGACTTCTAGGTTGTTTGCCACTTCTGACTATTATGAATAATAGATAAGCAGTGAATATGGTTCAGCAAGTGTCTCCACAGTAGGATGAAGTATCTTTTGGGTATATGCCCAAGAGTGGTGTAGCTGCATCTTGAGACAAACTTACTGTTGTGCTCTGTTCCTCACAACTTAAAGATAAAGAATATATTGGAAAGAAATAATAGTCTGTGGAAATGTTATCAGCAGTAGTCTTAACTAAAGTCAGTGGGAGAACATATGTGTGAATTCATAACATATTGTAAACTTATCATTAGACTTTATGATTACTTAGTTTTTATTAAAAATAAGAAACTCTTAGAGATTTGGGCTGAAAATAGAGGATAATTTTATGCTATTTAGTTATGGGTTTATTTTTATGGAAAATTAAATTTTATTTTGTTACTACTTTACTTAAGTTATTCTTTATGTTATATTCTTATACTTACCTATGTAGAATAAGTAAAGAAATAGCCACAGAGAGAGGGACTTATTTAAGGAAATGGACAGAATGATGGGTATATAGAACCATACTTTCTTCAATAGACAGTACTTAAATATATATAATAAAACAGTTTGTTTTAACATATATCCTATTCTAAAAATCTGTCAGACATTAGTGATATTTCTTTGTACAACCTAATATAGAGCCTGAAGTATAGAGAGTGGAGTTTAAGATCACAGGGCTTTGGATATGAGACTTTATTTATAGATAAATACAATTTCTACATTTTACAGAAATGTGTGTTTTTACATCTTTAAATATGAATTCCTTGCATCTGGAAATGAGAGTAGTAGTTTCTGTTTGATAGGTCAGTTTAAAGATTAAATGAAGTATTATATGAAAAGTAATGAACGTTTTATGTATAGGAAGCACTCAATTTTTATTTTAGTATTAATCATATTAGCTTTTTAAAAGCATGAAGTGTGCATAGCATCTATCTGAATGATCACAAATTACAGTCTATTAGATCTGAAATAGATGTCCTATGAAACTGACAGGAGGGAATGTTTCTTAGAAAATCCTTTGTCACCATCCTATGATTTTTCTTTTTTAATAGTTTTTCCTTTTTAACTGTATGCTGGGGGAGTGGCCATTTATTCAACAGACTTTAAAATGTTAGCTATGGCATATTAAGCTGGTCATCGTTAATTTTCTCAAAGATTGAGCCAGAGGTACTTCTCAAGAAGTATTTAGTGATTCTGTTAAGATCTTTGGCTATGTTACATCTGGGAACAATTATATGCATAAAAGGCAGGGAGCTGAATCCACCTGGCTTAATCCCTGTTTTTCTGCCTTTGAAAGTCTTGCTTTTCCAGCTTTGGGGAACTCTTACTTGAAGAGGCCATATTGCAGAGCTTAGGAGTATTTGATTTATTATGTTCACTTACGGGCACCTTGGTGGGTCTGGCCATGCCTGTCATATAGATAGCTTCCTGACTGGTGTTCCTGCTCCTTGCTTTATTCAGTTAGTTTCCAAAGAAAAAGTAGGCTGCTCCTATTTAAAATCTTTGGTTTTTTTCACTGTTTTTAGAGTGAAATCCAGTCCCCTCCAAGTTTTCTAGGTCTAGGTAATCTGACTCTTGCCTGCTTTGCAGACGTCATTATCTATAAGTTTCCTATACTCAAGGCATGGTCCTCACTTCTGCACCTTCCTCTGCCTTTCTCTTTATAAGCCATTGCCAGTTCATTTGCACCTTAGAGTTTCTTCTGCATGAAATGCTTTTCCCTCTGCTCTTTTCTTTCTGTTAACTCTATTTTGTCACACTCATCTTGTCCTAAAAGTTATTTTAAAGTTAATGCTTTTGGCAACTCAATCTCAAGGAGCCACATAGGCCCTTGTGTTGTCATTATGTTCAGTTATCTGTGTAGTTTCATTGTCATCTGAAACTGTGTCTTGTATGTCTTTCTACACCAAAACTATACTTCATGAAAATTAAGAATATCATCACCTGCATAATGGATGAAAGTCTATTCATGAAGACTATTGGAACTAGAAATGTTTGTGGCCCAAGGTGCTAGTCAGGGAAAATGATTTTCGTTCTTTCTTTAAAAAAGTAGCTTGAGAACTTCATATATACATACAACATGAAATTTTTTTTTTTTAATACAGAAAATATATCTTTAGATGGCTTAAAGGCCAATTGGCCCACTGGATTCCATTTTAGGGAATAGTATCAGTGGGAGTTTCTTAGAAACTGCGTCACAGTTGTATTGTTCTGGGTCATGTTTGAAACAAAGTATAGATTTCATGTCATTTCTTAGATTATATAAATATAAAAAAAAGAAAGTTTGCTATTACCTAACTTGAATTTTTCATGTTAGAAACCTATACTTTGGTTTTATTTCCAAGATTTTAATTTTTGTCTCTATTGAAGTATAGTTTTAATTTCTCTTCAGTGCTTTAGGCAAGATTATAACAAACAAAATAAATTTAGGAATGTTAACTTTTTAACAATTGCTTTAAAACTACATTTTATAATTATATACCATCTTAATTTGTCATTTTCTATCTTTAATCTCTTACATTTTCTTACTATCTGATTCATCAGCTAGCATCTTCCCCAGCTAGCTCACATTCTGAGGTGGACAGATTGTAAACAGAGTTAACAGGGGTTGCATGGGAGCTGCCCTGGTACTGATTTATAGCTTCTTGGTTAGTGGTGGTAGGGTGGTTATCAGGAACATGTATTGGGGGTAGGAATTATCACGCACCAGCAGAGAGTGGATGGATGAATGATTTCTGCTCTTAAAGATATTAACCAGATCCTTTCCCAAATAAAGACTAATAACTCAGATTTTTAAACAATCTTCATGACAGATGAGGGCATAGAGAAGAGTGCATCAGGACTATTTAACAACGTTGAGTGTATATTCTTCCTAACAGTGATTGATTGTTCCTGGAGTACTATCTGCCCAGGAAGTGATGTTTTACATTGGGAAGTTGAAAGGTTACATTTTAACATACCCTATAAGTTGTGTTCTCTGTTCTCAGTGGACATGTATTAGAAAATTAAGTACATTTGAAGTTGGAAGTTGTATTGATACTCTAAATAAAATGATCACAAGGCTTTTAAGAGCCTTTTTTGTTTTGTAATAGAGTATAAGAAATGGCCGTGTAGATTTTACAGAAACATGTTTAACTATACTGTAAATCTGATGAAACTTTGAAAATTCTTTTATTTGGCCAGTAAACAGGTAGAGCTACTAAATAGTTAACATTTGATTCTTACCCTGAAGGGTTCATATCAACTCCTATAAAATTTGTCAACTTCAGTCTTATAGAAAATACATTTACTTAAGAGAGCTATAATTTATAAATCATGACTCTTTTCAGGATTTGTGAAGTTTATTCTGTTTATAATTCTTAAACGGAAGCTTCCTGCTCCTTTCCTTCTTTCATTTAATACTTAGCTTTTTTCCCCTCTTGGATAGTAGCAATTCTAGAGCATCACACACAGGTGTAATTTTAGTTGGGCCTGATGCTTCTGTTCCTGTTGTTTTTTTTCTTCTCTTGACATGTACATTTATAAAGCAGAGTTGTGATTATTTGTTTAATAGAAGTTATTGGAAGAAAGTACTTGAGCAAAAATGAGAAGCAGCCCTCTATTAGGGGTCTTTACATGTATACAGCACTTCAGGGAATGCTGGCCTCATTTCAGAATTACTTGGATGGCTTCCTTTTCCAAATCTTGTGTGTAAACATGCCTTTAGATTGGTATGGGGATGAGAACATTAAATGACTACTGTTTTATAACCACAATCAAACCTGGTTTTTACCTGATGCCTGCTTCAGTGATAGCATTTTGTTATTTTGTAGTGATTTTAGATAACATGTCTCAAATCATTTCAACTATGTGACAAATTACCTAGCTGAAAAAATAGTATGTGTTTAGTGTTGTTTGCTTTGTTTTTGGGAGTTGTGTAATTATTTCAAAGCATAGTCTAGCTTCTTTTTTGTTCATTTGTTTTGTTTTGTTGTTTTTAATGGGTGCCCATGGGGGCTAGAAGAGGTTTTTGATGGGTAATGCCTGGGGGGTGTTCACCAACCTAAGACAGAGGGCCTGTGTGGCCTGGGCAGGTGTCTCCATGACGGGTAAGATGACCTGCCGATGTCCCATGCAACCTAAGTCAGAAGCTCATTTTTTTAGTAAAAGGGGGACCTGTAGGTCCCTGGCCCCTGTTTTGGGTAACTGTTGCCTTCCTTGCTGACCTTGACCTTGATATCCTCCCTATGCTAATTCCCTCCTGGGTTCCACCCTCCTGAATACTTAAGGGAAGTTCCTTGTATGTATATCCTGCATAATGGGCATTAACAGCTTAGATGCAAGATTGTAAAACACCGTAGCGAACTTCTCTCTGGGGTTCTCCCATTGTGCTGTAAGCCTGTATTTAAGACCTCCTCCCTCCTTCAATAAACGGCATTCGGCATTAAAAAAAAAAAAAGAAAACAAAAATGGGTTAATCAGACAGCTGAGTAAAGTACTTGTGTAATCACCAGGACCTGAGTTTGATTTCTAGCACCCACATAAAAAGCCAGGAGTGGTGGCATGTATTTGTAATCCCAGCAAAGAGGAGACTGAGTGTGGTGTTTGAATAGGTATGGCCCCCATCGACTGATGTCTTTGAATGCTTGGCCCATGGGGAGCAGCACTATTAGGAGGTGTAACCTTGTTAGAATAGGTGTGGCCTTGTTGGAGGAAGTATGTCACTGTGGGGGTGGCCTTTGAGGTCTCCAATGCTCAAGCTACGCCCAGTGCAGATCAGTTTCCTTCTACTGCCTGCCGATCAAGATGTAGAACTCTCAGTTCCTCCACCACCATGTCTGCCTTCCTGCTGCCATGTCCTGCCATGATGATCATGGACTGAACTTCTGAATTGTAAGCCAGCCCCAGTTAAATGTTTTCCTTTATTTAAAAAAAAAAAAGAAGAAGAAGAAGAAGAAGAGGGAGGGGGAGGGGGAGGGGGAGGGGAGGGAGAGGGAGAAGGAAGGAGGAAGAGGAGGAGGAGGAGGAGGAAGAGGAGGAGGAGGAGGAGGAGGAGAAGAAGAAGTAGTAGAAGTCGTCGTCTTTGGATCCACTGGGGCTAGAATTACAGGCATTTGTGAGCTGCCCTATATGGGTATTGGAAACTGAACTAGGGTCTTCTGGAAATGCAGCAAGTGCTCTTAATTGCAGAGTTAGCAGAGTTATCTCCTATTGTAGACAAATTTCTAAACAGTTTTATTAAATAAGAAACACAGAGCCAAATACAGGGGTGAAAGCTGTAGAGATCAGAGAAATAGGAATAGCCACCAACTAACCTTAGCTCACCACGTCGCAGTAGCTTCCCAAGAGAACTAGCTCTTCCTGTCTAACTTGTGTCTTTATTGCCATGCTGTTCTGCCTTCTCATTGGCTCTTAGCCCAGCCACTCACTTTCTCATCACTGTCTGTACAGACCTCCAGGTCGCTATGAACGCATAGACTCTGCCTGCCATGTGACCGAATTAAGGGCGTGTGCTACCACCACCACCTGTCTTTTGTTTATGGCTGGCTATCTATGTCCTCTGATATCCAGACAAACTTTATTTATTAACATACAAATAAAATGCCACCACATCCTAGTCTCCTTTTTGTTTCTTTTATGATATAGTGCTGATTTCAGATTTTAGAAGAAATTATTAAAGATTGGATTAATATTAAAAAGAGAGCTATAAGACAGGTATCTTTGTGAAAGGGTGATTTGAACATTTTACTGATAAAAATTAGGCCCCTTTAATAGTTTATTATAGTTTATATTTGTAGTAACTATGGAACAAATCAATTTAATTTAAAGAAACTGGAGACTAAAACATTTTTTTTTTTTTCCAAAAAGTTGGTGCTGTGATTTTTCCCTTGCTGTGTAACCTTGGGAAATTCACTTAGCACTTTGAGTTAGCCTCGTGGATAAAAGAGGGGTGAGGGGGTTGGAGAGATGACTCAATGTTAGAGAAAGCCTTGTTGCTTTTACAGAGGACCTGTGTTCTTTGGCATCTGATTGCATTCTTCTTAAAACACAGTTACATTTGGCTTACAGACATCTCACCTTGATTGTCTTTCTTCCGTCACTGGCCATTTTTCAATTTGTTTGTTGATATCTCTTCATTTTCTTTTATTCTTAAAACACATAGCAGCTCATAATCATCTGTGAGTCCAGTTCCAGGAACTCTGACAGCATCTTTTGAACACCATGGACAATAGGCATATACCAGATGTACATATACACATACAGGTAAAACATTCATATACATAAAATAAATAACTCTAAAAGAATTATAAGAGGGAAGAGAGCAAAGACAAAGATCCTGCCAGAGAGCATCACTGATATGATTCCTCACACTCTGTTGTAATTAGTTGTCAGATGGTGCAATTTAGCATATTTATTATCCTGAAGTTCTGGGAGAGTTTCATTTTAACTTATTGTTGTAGGGAAGCAAGCATCTTTTTGCAGAGATGATTTTTTCCCTATATTTTCTTTTTCCTTTTTTTCTCCCTCTATCCCATCTCCCCCCACCCCACCTCATCCCCCACTCCTGTCCTCACCCACCCACAATCTGCCCATAAAATCTATTCTATGTCTCCCTCCCAGGGAGATCTAGACCTCTTTATTTAAACCCTCTGTATCTACAGATTGTAGCTTGGCTATTGTCTACTTAATGGCTAATATCTACTTATAAAGTGAATAAATACCAACTTTATCTTTCTGGTTCTGGTTTATCTCACTCAGGATGATTTTTGTCTAGTTCCATCCATTTACCTGCAAATTTCATTATGCCATTTTTTTTTTTTTTTTGGTTTTTCGAGACAGGGTTTCTCTGTGTAGCTTTGCACCTTTCCTGGAACTCACTTGGTAGCCCAGGCTGGCCTCGAACTCACAGAGATCCGCCTGCCTCTGCCTCCCGAGTGCTGGGATTAAAGGCGTGCGCCACCACTGCCCGGCTAGCCATTTTTTTTAATAGCTGAGTAATACTCCATTTTGTAAATGTACCACATTTTCTTTATCCATTCTTCTGTTGAGGGACATCTAGGTTGTTTCCAGGTTTTGGTTATTACAAATAAAGCTGCTATGAACACAGTTGAGCAAAGGTCCTTGTCATAGGATGAAACATCTTTTGGGTATTTGCCCTAGAGTGGTATAGCTGGATCTTGAGGTAGATCCATTTCTAACTTTCTGAGGAATTGCCATATTGGTTTCCAAAGTGGCTGTACAAGTTTGCACTCCCACCAGCAATTGAGGAGTATTCTCCTTGCTCCACATCCTCTCCAGATGAGTTATCACTTGTGTTTTTGATTTTAACCCTTTTTATAGGTATAAGTTGGAATCTCAAAGTTGTTTTGATTTTCATTTCCCTGATGGCTGAGGATGCTGAACATTTATTTGTTTCTCAGCTATTTGAGTTTCCTCTATTGAGAATCCTCTGTTTAGATCTGTACTCCATTTTTAAATTGGATTATTTAGTGTTTTTGTCATCTAGTTTCTTGAGTTCTTTATATATTTTGGATATTAGTCCTTTATTGGATATGGAGTTGGTAAAAATCTCCCATTTTGTTGTCTGTTGCTTTGTCTGAATGACAGTGCCCTTTGCCTTTCAGAAGCTTTTCAGTTTCATGAGGTCCCACTTATTAATTGTTGATATTGGTGCCTTTGCTATTGTTGTATTGCTCAGAAAGTTGTCTCCTGTGCCAGTGTATTCAAGACCATTCCCCACTTTCTCTTTTTATTTTATCTGTGTGATGTTTTCCCTGCATGTATATCTGTGCACCATGTACCACATACTGACCACATACTCCGGAATTGAAGTTACAGATGGTTTTGAGTCACCATCTGGGTGCTACGAATTGAAGCCAGGTCCTCTTAGCCAGTGCTCTTTAACCTCTGAGCCATCTTCCCTCCTCCCGCCACCCACTTTCTCTTTTATCAGGTTTAGAGTATCAGGGTTTTTTTTTTTTTGTTGTTACAGTCTTTGATCCAGTTGGGGTTCAGTTTTGTGCAGGGTGATAAACATAAATCTATTTGTATTCTTCTATATGCAGACATCTCACAATGATCGGCATCATTTGTTGAAGATGCTGTCTTTTTTCCAGTGTGTATTTCTGACTTTTCTTTTTTTTAAATAAAATATCAGGTGTCTATGGATAGGTGGACTTACGTCTGGGTCTTCAATTCAATTACATTGTTCAACTTGTCTGTTTTTTGCCAATACCATGCAGTTTTTTTTTTTTTATTACTGTAGCTCTGGAATACAACTTGAAATTAGGAGTGACAAGACTTCCAACAGTTCTTTTATTGTTCAAGATTGTTTTAGCTACCCTAGTTTTTTTTTTTTTTTTTGTTGTTGTTGTTGTTTTGTTTTTCCATATGAAGTTGAGTATTGTCCTGTGAAGGTTTGTGAAGAATTGTGTTGGAATTTTGATGGGGATTGCATTGAATCTGTCTATTGGTTTGGTAGGATGGCCATTTTTAATATGTTAATCCTACTAATGGGAGAAATTTCCATCTTCTGATAGCCTCTTCAATTTCTTTCTCCAGTGACTTGAAATTTTTATCATACAAAGTCTTTCACTTGCTTGGCTAGAGTTACCCTGGATATTTTATATTATTTGAGGCTATTGTAAAAGGTGTTGTGTGGTGATATTTTGTTTGTGCTCTAACAAATAAAGCTTACCTGGAGATCAGAGTGCTGAGCTAGCCACTAGTTAGCCATAGAGGCCAGGCAGTGGTGGCACACACCTTTAATCCCAGCACTTGGGTGGAGGAAGCAGGAAGATCAGGAGTCCAAGGCCACCCTGGGCTTCATGAGATTTAGCCAGTTTAAAAGAGAAACAGAGCCAAGTGGTGAAGCTCATGCCTTTAATCCCAGCACTAGAGAGGTGGAGACAGTAATATAAGGCGGGAAGAGACTGGAGCTTAACCCCCTTTTCAGTCAGAGGATTCCTAGAGGTAAGAAGTCTTTCTAGTGGCTGGCTGCGCTGCTTCTCTGATCTTTCAGCCTTCACCCTGATGTCTGACTCCAGGTTTTTTTTTTTTTTTTTTTTTAATTAAGATCAATTAGAGGGGCTGGAAAGATGGCTCAGCAGTTAAGAGCACTGGCAGCTCTTCCAGAGGACCTGAGTTCAATTCCCAGCAACCACATGGTGGCTCACAACCATCTGTAATGAGATCTGATGCCCTCTTCATTCATGCAGACATACATGCAGCCAGATTATATATTGTACAATAAATAAATAAATAAATAAATAAATAAATAAATCTTTTAAAAAAAAGATCAATTAGAATTTGTGCTACATCGTTGTTTCCCTGATTTCTTTTTCAGTTCATTTGATGTTTGTATATAGGAGGGCTACTGATTTTTTTTTAGTTGATTTTTACATCCAGCTACTTTGCTGAAAGTGTTGATCAGCTGTAGAGTTCCTTGGTGGAATTTTTGGGACCACTTTTGTATATTTCATATTATCTGTGAATAGTGAAACTTCTTCCTCCTCTCCAATTTGTATCTCCTTGGTCTCCTTCAGTTGTCTCATTGCTCTAGCTAAGACTTCAAGTATTGTATTGAATAGCAATGAAGAGAGTGGACAACCTTGTCTTGTCCCTGATTTTAATGGTATTGCTTTAAATTTCTTTCCATTTAATTTGATATTGACTACTACTATAAATGGTCTTCATTATGTTTAGATATCTTTTATCCCTAATCTTTCCAGGACTTTTATCATGAAGAGGTATTGGATTTTGTCAAAGGCCTATTCTGCATCTAATGAGATGATCATGTGGTATTTTTCTTTCAGTTTGTTTATATGGTAGATTACATTGACAGATTTTGTATGTTGAACCATCCCTGCATCTCTGGGATGAAGCCCACTTGATCATGAAGGATGACCTTTGTGATGTGTTCTTGATTTGATTTGCAAGTATTTTATTAAATATTTTTGCATCTATGTTCATAAGGGAAATTGGTCTGTAATTTTCTTTGTTGGGTTATGTGATTTGGGTATCAGGGTAATTGTGACCTCATTAAACAAATGTAATCTTCCTTTGATTTCTATTTTATGGAATAATTTAAGAAATATTGGCATTAACTCTTCTTTGAAAGCCCATCAGACTTTGGGCTTTTTGGTCTGGAGACTTTTTTGTTTTGGTTTGGTTTTTTGAGACAGGATGTTTTTGTGTAGCCTTGACTGTCGTAGAACTAGCTCTGTAGATCAGGCTGTCCTCGAACTTACAGAGATCTACTTGCCTCTGCCTCCCAAGTGCTGGGATTAAGAGGCATGCACTACCATCCCACCCCACCCAACACACACACACACACACACACACACACACACACACACACACACACACACACACACACACACATGGAGGGGGTTGGGAGACTTTTAATGACTGCTTTTATTTTACTAGGACTTATAGGTCTGTTTACATTGTTTATCTGATCTTGATTTAACTTTAGCAAGTGGTATATATCTAGAAAATTTTCCATGTGCTTTAGAATTTCCAATTTTGAGGTTTTTAAAGTATGTCCTTATGATTCTCTCTGTTTTTATGTCCCCTCCTTTTTTGTTTCTGATATTGTCTATTTGGATCTTCTCTCTCTTTCCTTTAGTTAATTTGGATAAGGGTTTGTCAATCTTACTAATTTTCTCAAAGAACCAACTCATTGTTTCTTTGATTCTTTATATATTTTTTTTCTGTTTTGTTGATTTCAGCCCAGAGTTTGGTTATTTCTTGCCATCTGGTTCTTTTGGATGTGTGCCCCCCCCATCTCTTTCTTTCCTTTTTTGTTCCTGAGCCTTCCAGAGCCAGGTGTGTTGTTGAAGTTACTAATATGAGAGATCCCTCCAGATTTTCTATATAGGCACTTAGTGCTATGAACTGTTTTCATTGTGTCCCATTTGGGTATGTTGTGCATTCATTTTCATTCAATTCTAGAAAGTCTTTACTTTCTGTCTTAACCCACTTTTTCATTCATTAATGAGTGTTCATTTTCCATGAGTTTGTAGGCTTTCTGTTGTTTTTGTTGTTGATATTCAGCTTT
The DNA here is from genome assembly GCF_004664715.2 of Peromyscus leucopus. Taxonomy (NCBI): domain Eukaryota; kingdom Metazoa; phylum Chordata; class Mammalia; order Rodentia; family Cricetidae; genus Peromyscus; species Peromyscus leucopus. Next base: position 30,487,040 of record NC_051071.1, on the reverse strand, counting down.
AACCTGTGGTGGCCTGATAGGATGCAAGGAGTTATTTCAATTCTCTTGTGTCTGTTAAGACTTACTTTGTTGTCTGAGTATCTGGTCAGTTTTGGAGAAAGTTCCATGTAATGCATAGAAAAAGGTATATTCTTTTGTGTTTAGGTTAAATATTCTATAAATACCTGTTAGGATCATTTTGTTTATGATGTCTGTTAGCTCCAGTTTAGCTTTTGTCTGGATGACCTGTCCATTGGTGAGAGTGGATTATTGAAGTCTCCCACTGTCAGTGTGTAAGGGTCAATATGTGATTTAAGCTGTAGTAGTGTTTCTTTTACAAACTTGGGTGCCATTGTGTTTAGCGCATAGATGTTAAGAACTGAAATATCTTTGTGGATTGTTCCTTTGATGAGCATGTAGTGTTCTTACCTATCTCTTTTGATGAGTTTTGGTTTGAAGTATGTTTTGTCAGGTATTAAAATATTTAACATCTGCTTGCTTCTTAGGTCCGTTTGCTTTGAATATCTTTTTCTAACCCTTTACTCTGAGGTAATGTTTATCCTTGATGTTAAGGTATATTTCTTGAAGCAGCAGAAGGACAGATCTTATTTTTGCATCCATTTGGTAGTCTATGTCTTTTTATTGGAGAATTGAGACTATTGATACTGAGAGATATAAGTGACCAATGTTGTTGATTCCTGTTATTTTGTTTTGTTGTTGTTGTTGTTGGTGGTGGTGGTGGTGTGTGTGTGTGTGTGTGTGTGTGTGTGTGTGTGTGTATGTGTGTGAGAGAGAGGAGAGAGTTTTTGTGTATGCTTCCCTTCTTTTGGTTTTGTTGGTGAGAGATTACTTATTTCCTATATTTTCATGGGTGTAGTTAACTACCATAACTTGGCATTTTCCTTCTAGCATCTTCTGTAAAGCTGGATTTATAGATAGATATTGTTTAAATTTGGCTTTATCATGGCATATCTTCTTTTCTCCATCTGTAGTGAATGAAAATTTGCTAGGTATAGTAGTTTGGACTGGCATCTGTGGTATCTTAGAGTCTGTTGTACATCTACTTAGGCCCTTCTGGCTTTTAGAGTCTCCATTAAGAAATCCGGTGCAATCCTAATAGGTCTGCCTTTATGTTACTTGATCTTTTTCCCTTGGAATTTTAATATTCTTTTTTTTTTTTGTATATTTGATGTTTTGCTTTATTATGTGGCGAGGGACTTTCTTTTATGGTCAATCTCTTTGTTGTTCTGTATGCTTATTGTACCTTTATAGGCATCTCCTTCTTTATGTTAGGAAAGTTTTCTTCTATGATTTTGTTGAAAATACTTTCTGGGCCTTTGATTTTGTATTCTTCTTCTTCCTCTATTCCTGTTATCCTTAGATTTTGTATTTTCACAATGTTCCAAATTTCCTGAATGTTTTCTGTCAGTAATTTTTTAGATTTAATATTTTTTGACTGATTTAGATTTAACATTTCTTCCATCGTATCTTCATTGCCTGAGATTCTCTCTTCCAAGTCTTGTATTTTGTTGGTGAAGCCTACCTTTGTAGTTACTGTTTGAATTCCTAAATTTTTCATTTCCAGAAATGAAACAAAAATAATTTGTTTTCTTTATTGTTCCTGTTTCTATTTTCAGGTCTTGAACAGTTTTATTAGTTTCCTTCAACTGTTTGTTTTTGTTTTCTTGACTTTCAGGGATTTATTAATTTCCTTCAATTGTTTGTGTTTTCAGAGATTTAGTAATTTTCTCTTTAAAGACCTGTATCATCTTCATATGTGTTTTAAGGTCTTTTTCTTGAGCTTTAACTATGTTGGAATATTCAGGACTTCCCGTAGTAGAATAGCTGGACTCTATTGGAAACATATTGCCCTGGATGTTGTTGTGTTTTTATGCTGGTGTCTAGGCATCTGAGTTTAGGATGATTTATAGGTCTAGGTGCTGGTTTTCTCTTTGTTGAGCGGGTATTTTGTTCATTGGTTTCTGTTTCCTCTCTGGATTTTTGGAGAGAGTAATAGTTGTGTGTTGCTTGTTTTACTGGCTGCTCAGCTGGTGTATTCACAGGGAATGCTTGCTGCTCTTGGAGGCTGGGTAATTGGGATGATTTGGAGGAGGTAAGTTTGGAGAGAAGGTCTTTGCAATTCAGTGGGGATAGGGTCAGATAGGAAAGGGAGATCACAGTAGGTTTTCAGCAATGGAGATGGAGACTGGAGGAATTGGATCTCAGGAGCAGTAGGAGAGGTGTGGGCCTCCTTTAGCTTACTTGTGCCCTGGTAGGAGCCACCTTTGGGTTAGCTAGCAGGTGTGCCTGTTTGGTTTGGGAACTGGGACAAAGTAATGATTGGAAGGAAGAAGGTTAGAAGGGGAAGATCTGTGGGATCCACAGGAGATAGCAGCAGGGGGACAGGGAACTCTGCCATGGGTGTTCTGCTGTAGAGCTGAGAATTAGATCTGGGGGAACAGAAAGAGAAGAAGTCTTTAGGCAGTTTTCCGGCAACTATAGCCTATAGGTTAGCAGGGGATGTCTGCTGGAGTTGGGGGCTGGGATAATGGGGTGATTGGGGGAAGGCAGGCTGGAGGAGATCTTTGTGATCCTTTGGGGGTGGTGTTGGCTAGGAAAGGGAGACCATAGTGGATTTCTATCTACATAGCTGTGGATGAGACTATTTTCTTTTATTGTGATAATAGAGATTGAATGCAGATCTTCAGTTGTGTTTAGCAAGTACTATAACACTGTGTTACATGCTCAGTTCTACAGATGACTCCTTTGGCTAGTTCTGTCATTCACTTGTTAAATTAAGACATCCAAGTGACTGTTTATATAAAAAGACACATAATGATAATAAATAGCAATATAATACCAATAATAATAATAATAATAATTTTAGCAAAGACTTGCTGAATTTTTATAATTGGCCAGACATTCCTTGGAAATGTGGTCAGACTCAGGATCTTTGTGTGGGTTGTAAACAGTGCATATGTGTACATTTGTGTATATATGTTTTACTTAAAATTGTTCCTGAGTTTAGAATTGAATTTATTTTATATTTGTTTTCTAAAATTTCAAATATCTAGTCTTACAACGTAAATACAGCAACTCAGTAGGTGTTTATTATTTGAATTCTCCATTCAGTAACTATTCATCGAGTACATTAATGATTGATTTAGGCATTGGGGATATAGAAGTGAACAACAGATTGGCAAAACCTTTCCTTCATCTAGCTGTCTTCCTATAGGGAAAGACAAGTCTAATGAGGAAGTAAGTAAAATATATGTGAAATGATGATTGATATTATGGTGGTAGATAAAGCAAAGACGAAAAAGAAATTTTGGACAATGTTATTAAGATCCTTAGTAGAGACAGCCGGCAAAGATGACATTTGAGCATGGCTGTAAAGGTGGAGAGATAGCAAGAGTCATTTGATGTGTGGAGATGAGTTCAAGTACAGAAGGACAACTGGAACAGAGGCTCTGTGGTATAATATTTCCGTTGGGAACCACCAAGTGCTAGGTGTGAATGTGTCACATTTGTGAATGTTTATATAGTGTAGTAGTTTGTGTATGTGTGTACTTAGGTGTAGGGGATAGCGGCTTAGTAATAGGGTAGGAAATGAAGTTAAAATGTTAAGAGAGAAAGATTCAGGAAGAGGACACCTTTCTCTTGAGTGTGATGGATAGCCACTGTGCTGCCTAATCTTATATCAACTTAATACAAACCAGAGTTACCTGAAATAAGGGAACCTCAATTGAGAAAAGGCCTCCAAAAGATCCAGCTGTAAAATGTATTCTTAATTAGTGATTGATGGGGGTAGACCCAACCCATTGTGGGTGGTGCCACTCCTGGGCTGCTGGTCTTGGGTTCTATAAGAAAGCAGGTCGAGCAGGCTGTGTGGAGCAAGCCAGTAAGCAGCACCTCTTCATGGCCTCTGCATCATCTCCTGTCTCCAGGTTCCTGTCCCTATAGGCTTAGGCATTTGCATGCTTGGCCTCCAGTTGATGATACTGTGTGTGAAGATTTAGGAGATGAGGCTTTGCTGAAGGAAGTTTGTCACTAGAGGTGGACTTTGAGAGTATATAACTTTGTCCTACTTCTCATTTGCTCTTCTGATTCATGCTTATGGTTGAGGATATGAACAATCAGCTTCCTGCTGCAGGAGCTATGCCTGCCTACTGCTGTGCCTCACCACCATGGTGTAGCTAAAGTTTTCTCCAGTCCTGCCCAGGCCCGCAGCTGCTCAGACCCAAATAAACACACAAAGGCTTATATTAATTAAAACTATATGGCCCAATGGCCCAGGCTTCTTGCTAGCTAGATCTTAACCCATTTCTATAAATCAATACCTTGCCACATGGCTTACCAGTATCTTTACATCTTACTTCTCATTGCGTGGTCTCCTGACTCAGCCTTCCATTTACCCAAATTCTCCTTGTCTGTTTTTCCTGCCTGGCTACTAGCCAATCAGCATTTTATTTATCTACTAATCAGAGCAACACATTCACAGCATACAGAACATCCCACAGCACTATGGTATACTCTTAACACTCTAGACTTTAAGCCCAGATAAACTCTTCTCTCTATAAGTTGCCTTGGTCATGTTTGTCACAGCAATAGGAAAATAACTCATACAGCTTATTAATATCACATATATTTATTTAAAAATCACTTTATATTGCACATGCAATTCTTTTTTTAGTAGCCAAATTCTTTTTTAGCTTTTTTCTTTTACTTTTTTCTCTCTCATACATTGCATCCTGATCACAGTTTCCCCTCCCTCTCCTCTCTCCAGTCTCTCTCCCACCTCCCCTTTCCCCAATATCCACCTTCATCCTCTGTCTCCCCTCAGAAAAGAATAGGCCTCCCAAGGACATCAATCAAACATGGCATAACAAGCCACAATAAGACCAGGCACATACCATCACTTCAAGACTGGATGAGGCAACCCAGTAGGAGGAAAAGGGTCCCACAAGCAGGCAAAAGAGTCGGAGACAGACCCTGCTCCCACTGTTAGGAATCCCACAAGAACACCAAGCTACTCAGCCATAACATATATACAAAGGACTAAGGTCAGACCCTTTGATCTCTTTGAGCCCCCATGAGTCGCAGTCACTTGATTCTGTGTGCCATGTTCTTGTGGTGTTTATGATTTCTCTGATTCCTAGGATCCTCACCCTGCTTCCTCTGCAGGACTCCCTGAACTCCACCTAATGTTTGGCTGTGGGATTCTGCATCTGCTTCCATCAGTTGCTGGATGAGTCTCTGGTCTCCTTGATGACGATTCTGCTAGAGTAGCCAAACTCTTATTCCTAAAAAAACATAAGAAGTTTCATTATAAATTCAACTTTAGGTTGGGTATGATGATATATGTCTTTAACCCTGGCACTGAAGAGGTAGAGGTAGGTACTTCTTTGTAAGTTTGTGGATATTAATGTGTTCAAGGCTACTCAGTGCTGTGCTACACACTGAGACTTTATCTCACCCCACTGCCTCACCAAAAACCTCAGCCTCCTCCACAAACCCAAAATAACAATAACACAATTAATGTTAAGAAGATAGATGTATTTTTCCCTAAGGATATTAATTTCATAGAATGTTCTGTCACTTTAATATGTTTAATAGCAATAGACAGTATAATATGCTTAATGGTCAGGTGCAGTGTATGTTCCAGACATACAATCAAGACACTTAGATGCAAATATGGACTCAAGTATTAACTATGTGACTATGGTAAGTTAGCATTTTGTACCCCAGTTTTCATATTTACATAGTGGAACTAATAACATTTAACTCACAGGGAGATTATTGTAACAAATAAGTGCACAAAGCTCTTAGAATCATTTCTGTTATATAATATAGCTACTTGTGTTAGCTACCATTGTTGTCTTTCCTATTCTACCCTCAAAATCCTGTCTTCTGTTTATAAGCAAGAATAGGCAATTCTGCTAAATTTATGTATTTCTTCTTTTTCTTTTCTTTCTGAGCAATGCTAGATAAATACTCTGCCACTGAATTGTATGTCCAGGTGGTGTATATTTTTATTATATAAAGATTTCAAAGCCAAAAGCTGATATTTTTGTGAAATATCTTTGAAAATGTAATGATTAAAATGTTTACTATAGTTGTTTGGAAACCAAAACTTTTTCACTTGTAGAAGAGTTTTTTTTTTTTTTTTTTTTTAATTCAGTTGTGGAGGCAATACAATTTTGATAGCTACTCTGAATGATGAAAGCTGTTGTACTATTGCTGTGGATTTCAATCTCAAGTTTATTTTGCTATTCAGACATGTGTCTAATGAAAAAAAAAGATGGTGCACAAACCACTGCTTGAGCTTGAATGTGCTTCTGTGTTTGGTTGAGTTATAAATGTTTTTTCTGGCTGTGTCCTTCATACTTAGCTCTTCTTACAACAAATGGAAAGTCCTTAATTGTACCTAAGGGAATAGTTAATCCACAGTGGACATATGGTAGACAAAAGCTGAGTCTAGTAAATGGAATAAAATTATAAATAGTAAAGATGTAAGTGCCTATAAAGTCTAGCAGTTATGACAGATCAAGCAATTGAGATTATCAAGTTTTGTGTGCAGAATAATACTATTTATGCATATTTATGTTAGGTGTGTGTGTATGTGTGTGCATACGCATTTGTGTGTGTGTGTGTGTGTGTGTGTGTGTGTGTGTGTGTGTGTGTAGCTTGGTTAAAATATTCTCCACAGTTATGTGTAAATCACATCTGTTTTGTAAAGGACTGTTATATTTTGAGATGTGGCTCTGATTCCAACAAGAGTGACTGATAATCTCACATTTCTGAACCGTAACTGCTCCTTTGATTGGGGGCAGTTAGCATTAACCTAGAACAGCTCTTGGGCTTTGTGGATCTGAGTATTCTATGTGGTACAATCTCCAGTGAAAGGTTAAGTATTAATGGAAAATGGTCACAGCCCTTTTACTTAAAGGAAACATGTTACTTGTAAGTTTTCTTTTGATTTTACTTTTACAGTTACATTGAATGTCTGCATTCATTAAGCCATCCATAAAGCAAATATTGTTTCACATGCAATGGAAAATAAGTCTTTTTAGGACTTCTTGTGTGGTATGTTACAGATCATTAACTGCAAGTAACCACCTGACTTGAGAGAAGCCTGGAAGCATCATTATAGTGAAATAAACTTTCCTTTAGATATCATTGAAGCTTACTGGTTTATAGGAATGTCACAAATTTATGCTATGAAAATATATTCTCATTATCATTTAGTGAATAGTAGAGAATGATAGTCTGCTATTGTAGACTAAAAACATATATTATTAACAATGGAAAAATGAGACTATGATTGTGGTCTCATTTTATTTAATAATTAAAAAACTAGGTATGCTAAGTGAGCTGATGTTCTAGAATCTTTCAGTTTTTTTTAATGTATGTGTGTTAAGATCATGTTTTTCAGTCTTCATAATTTAAAATACCTTTAAATTAAGTGGCATGGAAAAGAAATAGAAAGATTTGTATAATGATTTAGTAAAACCAGTGCACGAAGCACCACTTCTGTGGGTAGATAGGTGGCTTACAATTTTAAAATTTTTTTGAAAATTAAAATATATATTATCTCCTCCTTCCCTTTTTTCTCTCCTGCTTTTCACATGCACTGCCCCCCAAGTTCATTGCCTCTGTTCTTAAATCATATTATATGTATTATACTCCTAAATATATAAATATAACATGCTTAGTTTGTATAATACACACATACACACATATATAATTATAATTTCAGGGCTAACCACTTAACTATCCAATACAGATGATTTTTTAAGAAATATGTCATGAATCCTGCTCTTAGGAAACTTTAAAGTCTTGTTGTAGAAGTCTTTTAGTGTCAGTACAACACTTTCCTAGCAAGACTTTCAGTCTGCAAAAGAAAGACAACATTTAATTTAATTGTATTGTACACTGAGAAGAAAAACATGTCAAAAAGTTAAGGGAAAAATTTAAGGATTAAGAGAATATTAGAGCTCAGAACCGACTCTTTGCAAACGTATCACTTAGAGAATAGTAGAGAATGGTAGTCTACTTCAAACTTAGTAAATTAAGTGGAAGTACTGAATTTTAGGTACATTTTTATATTTTAAAATAAGGCCTAGTTAGGGGAACTAGACAAAAATGTTGAATCCTTCAGTATTTGATGTACTAGAGTCCATGGTAGGTATTTACTATTTTTTCTGATAAAAGCTATTGTCTTAGTTTTGATTTTCCTTGATTATCTAAACTGTATGTCAGTAAAAGTATAGATAGTAGTAATTGGGCATACCTATGCAAATTTTCTTAGTAGTTAGGTAGATTGCTTGCTGTTTCTTCAAAGCCAGTCCCTTTTACAAAGCATCTTATCATGTGCTAGGTAATGCTCACTGATTTCCACTAAAATAAATAAATAAATAAATAAATGAAAGAAAGAAAGAAATTAGATATATTTATTTTATGAGTATGAATCTTTTGTCAGCATGTATGTATATGCATCATATGTGTGCCTGGCACCTGGGAAAGTCAGAAGAGGTTGCCAAATCCTCTGGGACTGGGAGTCATGGTTGGCTGCGTGACACATGCAGGTGCTGGGAACCAAACTCCAGTCCTCTGTAAGAGCAAGAAGAGCTCTAACTGCTGAGTCATCTCTCTAGAGCAGTGGTCTGAACCTTCCTAATGCTGTGACCCTTTAGTTGTGGTGACACCCAACCATAAGATTATTTTCATTGCTACTTCATAACTGTACTTTTGCTGCTGTTTTGAATCATAATGTAAATATCTGATAGGCAGGATATCTGATATGCATGAGACCCAGAGGTTGAGAATCACTGCTGTAGACCTTTGATCTCCATCACCTCTCAAGTGCTGGCATTACAAATGTATTATCATTCCTAGTTGTATCATTATTTCTTATCATTATTCTCTTTTTAATCTTCTCTCATATATTACATCCTGATCACAGTTTCTGCTTCCTCCCCTTCCCCTAGTCTCCCCCTCCCCTCCCCCTCCATTATATAGTGGCTCCATCTCTCTCTCTCTCTCTCTCACACACACACACACACACACACACACACTCCTAAATATAAACGATACTTTTATGCATGTTTTCAGGCCTGATCATTTGGTATTGGTTAACAATTGGTATGCTCTTCCCTAGGGAGAACTATTTCTCCTGCTCTTAGCATTCTTGAGTTGCCTGTAGTTTTTTTTGTGTAGGATTGAGGCTTTGTGGTCTATCCACCTTTCCCTTTGGCTGTCCATTGCTGTCCTTATTCAGCTAATACTTAGGCAATCATATTGGTATATGAATATAGCTTCTGACATTAGGAGACAGTCTCACAGCAAACTCCCTGATCTTCTGAAGGCTCTTATAATCATCTTTTTGGCAATATTCCCTTAGCCTTAGGTATGAGAGTGTTTTGTATATGTATCCATTGGAACAGGGTTCTACAACTGCAATTTGATTAGTTCATGGTTTTTCTGTAATGGTCTCTGTTGTAAACAGAAGATTCCTTGATGAGAGGTGAGGTCTATACTTAACTGTGGGTCTTTAAAATCTGTTGGTGAGGCTTACCTCTGAGCATTTTATTAGACTTTCTGAGTTTTTCATTTCAAGTTTTATTTCAGTTTGGATTTCCTTAGTGATTCTATTTCTTTGTTCTTTGTTTCTTATCCTTGATTGTTTTCACTATTTCAGCTTTTTGTTGGTATTTGCATGGTCTTCATTAAGGCTTTTATTCACATCATCTTTAAGGTCTGTGGTGGCTTGAATTAAAATGGCCCCCATTATGCTCTGTATTTTAATACTTGGTCACTAGGTGGTAGAACTGTTTGGGAAGGATTAGGAGTTGTGGTCTTGTTAGAGTAGGTGTGTCATTGGGAGTGGGCTTTGAGATTTCAAAAGCCCACACCATTCCCAATTAGCCCTCTTTGCCATAGGGTTGTGTCTCAAGATGTGAGCTCTTAGCTGCTGCTCCAGTATAATGCCTATCTGCTTGCAACCATGTTCCTTACTAGTATGGTCATGGACAATAACCCTCTGATACTGTAAGCTCCAAATTAAATGCTTTCTTCTATAAGTTGCCTTTGTCATATTTTCTTATCACAGCAATAGTAAAGTAACTAAAACAGAAGTTCGTACTAGGAATTGGGGTATTGCTATGACAAACCTGAACATGCTGTATTTTGGAGTAATGTGGAAAACATGATTGCTTTGGCCATGTTGTCATAGAAATAGAAATGTAACTAAAACAAGATACTTGGACATATAATTGCTGTTTTGAAGTCCTTATGTTTCAGCTAAATTGCTTTTCACAGGGTCTTTTATAATAAGATTGTTGGCTTCCGCAGCAGGCATATTTTCTTTCTTTCTTTTTTTTTTTTTTTTTTTTTTTGGTTTTCGAGACAGGGTTTCTCTGTGTAGCTTTGCGTCTTTCCTGGGACTCACTTGGTAGCCCAGGCTGGCCTCGAACTCACAGAGATCCGCCTGGCTCTGCCTCCCGAGTGCTGGGATTAAAGGTGTGCACCACCACCGCCCGGCTGGCATATTTTCTTGTTGGGTCATGTGTGTGCTTTTGCACTTTGATCTAGGCATCTGGTGATACTATATTTGTGGTGTTTCTTGGTGGAGATATCTTGTCTTGTCTTTGTTGGTTGGTTGTCCTGTTCTTTGGTAGCTGTTGCCCCGTCTGAGTTCTAGCCAAGTGTGGCCATTGTAAGATCCCTGGTAGAGAGCTGTTGTGAGGGTTGGATGTGAGACACAAAGGAATGGAGATAGACCAAATGGAATGACTGAAAGGGAAGAACTAAGGGAGGCCAGGGGCTGAACCATGGTGAGCTGAGTCTCAAGAGGTTGAAGGTGGCCTGGGAGGAATAAATGTGGATTTTTAAAGTAGAGGACAGTCAGTACATGCTTACAAAGTCTAGGGAATGTAGACATTGATGAAGAAAAACATTCACTTATAGTTTTGTTGCATAGAACCAACTTTAATTTTTTTTCTGCTGTTACTGTTTTCACTCAGTGTTTTTAGCCCATTATTTAATTACCATGTAGATTTTTTTTTTTCCCAAGACAGGGTTTCTCTATATAACTCTGGCTGTCCTGGAACTCATTTTGTAGATCAGGCTGTCTTCCAACTCAGATCCACCTGCCTCTGCCTCCAGAGTGCTGGGATTAAAGGTGTGTGCCACAACAACCCAGCTTACTATCATGTAGAATTAAGAAATTATTTTGAAGAGCTACCCAAAGTTTTATTGATTGGATTTTCTATAATTTATTTATTTTTTATGATGACTTCTGAATTAAAATGAGTTTTACAATGTTCTATAAAAGGGAAAAATGAACTAAGAACCATACTTCAGTGAGTATTGGACCTCACTCAGTATGCTGAGGAAGTGAGAAAATTGACGATTTAGTGAAAAATTCTCATTGCTCTTGGTACCCAAAAAGCTATCATACTTGTTTGTTGTAAATTCCCAGAGTGCAGTTTTCCTTTATTCTTTGAATAGATACTAATTAGAAGAAATGTGAATCAAAATTGATTACTTCCCTTGTAATTGCTCCCCCATGAATACAGTATTCACTATGAAATTTGTGAATGCTATTCATGAATACTAATTGTATTTTTGATTTAATAGATGCTTATTAGCTTTTCTGAAAAAATTCTTTTTGCACTGGTCAGTAAAAGACATCTATTGTCTGACAATGTCAGAACATGGTTACACTTTGAGAAAGCTACTGGCTGAAAGAACTGTGGTTTTCAGAAGTTTCTTTAACTTCTTGTCTATCCAAACAGGCTAACAGCTTTCTTTAGCTTCTTTTTGGTGTAAACCCACATGTTTATTATTTCAGCTACAGAGAGCATATTGCATTTATGAGCTAGACCACTGGGGTTTCTTGCTGAGAGAGGAGCATCGTGTGCTATATTTGAATCTACTTCTCAGAGTATGTAATTTCCTTGAAGACATCTCAGTAAGAGAAAGACTGCTAATGTTAAGTCAGATATTCTTGTACTGAGAATTTGGCCCCACATATCTTCTGAGTCAGAACATTTTAAGTCTTTTAGCAAAAACTTTTCCTTTCATATTGTCTATATTCCTTTCTAAATTGTCATTACCAGTCAAAGATGTTCTACACAAAACACTAACTTTTGAAAGTGAATACTTGAATGTGGAGTTTACACAGTCCTTGGTAGTGACTCTAAAGTACATGTTTAGGATTACTTATAATTTGGGGTTAACTAAAAACATAAAGAGGCTAGTCGGTTTTAAGAAAAATAGGTGTCTAAAAATGAGCAAAAAATGAATTGGTATTGTTTAAAAACCATCTTAATTAGGGTTTCTGCTGCTGTGAAGAGACTATGACCACAGCAACCCTTAAAAAGGAAAACATTTAATTGAGATGGCGGCTTACAGTTTCAGAGGTTCAGTCCATTATCATCATGGCGGGAGCATGGTGGCTTGTAGGCAGACATGGTGCTGGCTATATCTTGATCAGAAGGCAACAGGAAATGGACTGTGACCCTGAGCAAAGCTAAAGCAAAGGAGACCTCAAAGGCTGCCCCTACAGTAACACACTTCTTTCAGCAAGGCTACACTTCTTTCAACAAGGCCATATCTCCCAATCGTGCCACTCCCTATGAGCTTATGGGGGCTAGTTTACATTCAAACTACTACAAACATATTATGTAAAATTGTACATTTTATTTCCTTAAATATTTTAGATTTATTTTATTTTATGTTCATTAATGTTTTGCTTGCATGTATGTCTGTGTATCGTATGCATGCCTGGTGCCTGTGGAAGTCAGAAGAGGGTATTGTATTCTCTGGAACTGGAGTTTTGGATAGTTGTGAGCCATCATATGGTAATTGGTATTGAGCCTGGATTTTCTGCAAGAACAACATATGCTCTTAAGTGCTGAGCCATCTCTTCAGCATCCTCCCATTTTCTTAAGAAAAAAAGGGATATTTTTTATTTAAAACTGAACACATCAAAGATGGTTAGTATAATTTGCTTCTGTCTTTATACTAACTTCTTCCCCACAATGCCTTTTATATCCACAGAGTTATAATTTGATATGCTAATATATTGGTACTGTGAACTGAAGGTTTTGCAGAGGAGAATATTTTTATGGCTTAAAATCGAATTGCCTGTTTCTTCAGCATATCTTCTTTTCTAAGAATTAAAATTTCTGGTAAATATTCTATATTTTTTTTACAAATTGGTGAAAATGAACGTTTGTACTTAGTCATAAGTTCCTTCAGGAATTAATTTTTTCTTTTTCAAAATGATTTTCTTTTGCCTGAAATTGCCTTTTGCTGTTTCCTTAAATAGATGCACTATTTTCCTGAGAAGAGTCTTTTTTTGGGGGGGGAGGGCATTTATCTTTTTTTTTTTTTTTTTTTTTTTTTTGGTGTATTGAGATAGCAGTATCTTTTGAATGTTCATTATACCACACTTTACTGTTACAACCTAAGGAAATTCTGTAAATGAGCTCAGCTTTATTAGAATTTAAAATAGACTTGATTAGAATGCATTTATTTAGAAAATATAATTACAACAATTTGGTTTAGTGCTTGTGTATGTAGACATCTCCGCATATTGTTTACTCTTGTTTTTGTTTTTGTTTTGTTTTGTTTTCAAATTATTCCTTCCTTCATTTAGTAATTTATTCATTCTTGAGTGCCTCATATATATAGCATAATGGTAAGAGGTGTGGTCAGTTTGGGAGAATGTTCCATGAAGTACAGAGAAGAAGGTATATTTTGTGTTTGGGTGAAATGTTCTGTAAATATGTTGGGTCTGTTTGGTTTATAATGTCAGTTAGCTTCAGTATTTCTGTGTAGTTTTGTCTGGATGAACTGTCTATTGGTGAGCGTGGGGTATTGAAGTCTTCTACTATTAGTGTGTATGGGTCAATAGATGATGTAAGTTGTAGTAATGTTTCTTTTACAAACCTGGGTGCCCTTGTGTTTGGGGCATAGATGTTAAGAATTGCCATGTTCTTTAGTGGATTTTGATGAGTATGTAGCATCCTTCCTATCTCTTTTGATTAGCTTTGGTTTGAAGTCTATTTTGTCCCATACTAAAATGACTACATCAGCCTGCTTCTTAAAGGGTCCATTTGCTTTGAATATCTTTTTCCATCCTTTTATCCTTGGCTGATATCTATCCTTGATATTGAGATTTGTTTCCTGAATGCAGAAGGATGGATCTTATTTTTGTATCCCTTCTGTTAGTCTCTTTTTATTGGGGAATTGAGATCATTGATGTTGAGAGGTATCAATGAGCAGTATTTGTTGATTCCTGTTATTTTGTTATTATTATTGTTGTTGTGTGTGTTTTCCCTCTTTGGTTTGTTGTTCTGAGATCCTTTATTCCTTGTGTTTTCTTTAGTATGGTTAACCTCTTTAGGTTGGGATTTTCCTTTTAGTGCCTTTTGTAGGGCTAAATTTGTAGATAGATATTGCTTAAATTTGGTTTTATCATGGAATGTTTTATTTGCTCCATCTATGGTGATTGAAAGTTTTGTTAGGTAGTAGTCTGAGCTAACATCTGTGGTCTCTTAGAGACTGTAGGACATCTGTTCAGGCCCTTCAGGTTCATAGAGTCTCCACTGAGACGTCAAGTGTTATTCTAATAGGTCTGCCCTTATGTGTTACTTGGTCTTTTTCCCTTGCAGCTTTTGATATTCTTTATTTCTTCTGTCTTTTTAGTGTTTTGATTATTATGTGCCAAGAAAATGTTCTTTTCTGGTCCAATCTATTTGTGTTCTATATGCTTCTTGTACCTAAATGGACATATCCCACTTTAGTTTAGGAAAATATTCTATGATTGTATTGAAAATATTTTCTATCTCTTTGAACTGGGTTTCTTCTTCCTGTTTTCCTGTTATTCTTAGATTTGGTCTTTTCATAGTGTTCCAGATTTCCTTTATGTTTTGTGCCAGGATTCTTTTGGATTTAACATTTTCTTTGATTGTGGTATCCATTTCTTCTATTGTATCTTCAGTGCCTAAGACTCTCTCTTCCATCTCTTCCATCCATTCTGTTGGTGAGGCTTGCCTCTGAGGTTTTTATTGGAGTTCCTAAATTTTTCACTTCCAGATTTCCCTCAGTTTGGATTTTCTCTTTCCACTTTCAGGTCTTGAACTTTTTGTTCATTTCTGTCCACTGTTTGTTTGTGTTTTCATAGATTTCTTTAAGGGATTTATTCATTTACGTTTTAAGGACCTCTGTCATATTCATAAAGGCAATATTAAAGTCGGTCTCTTGTGCTTCAGCTATGTTGCAATACTTGAGCCTACTGTGGTAGGGTTGTTGGGTCCTATTGGAGACATATTGTCCTGACTGTTATTGCTTGTGTTTTTAAGCTGGCATCTATCTGAGTTTGGGAAGACTGAAATTTTAGGTGCTGATATTTGGTCTTGTCTTTGTTGGGTGGGTGTTTTGTTTCTTGTTTTTTGTTACCTCTGCAGTTCTTGGGGGAATGGTTATGTGTTGCCTGGTAGAAATTCTGGAATCCTACTAGGTGTGGCTGTTGGGGATTCCAGGTAAAATGTGTCTAGGTATTGGGAACTGACACTTAGTAATGGGGATGGACTAGTGGATACCAGAGTGGGTCCATAGGATGGAGAAAAACAGGGTCCTCTCAGATCTGCCTAGTCCCTTGGGAATGAGGGCAGAGAGTGAGAGGCCAAAACATGTAGTCTTCTATAGACTTGAGAATGTGACTCGGGAATTGGATATGGAGGAGAGGAAGGAGAGTGAAGGTCTGAAGTTTGCTTACCTTCTTCACCTACTTGCTTCTCTGGCAGGCCTGGCTGGCATGTTCCTAGGGAATACCTGATGGATTTGAAGGCAGGGATAATGCAATGAGTGGGCATAAAGAAGGTTGTAGGAGAAGTTCTAAGTAATCTTTGGTGATAGGGCTCAGAGAGGAAGGGAAGACCTCAGCAGGTGGTCTGCTACCAAACTTCGATGAGGCAGGGAGGTGAAGGGAAGCTGCAGCAGGTGGTCTGCTACAGAGCTGGCAATAAGACAAGTAGGAATGGATTTGGAGGAATGGAGGGAGAGGTGAAGATCTTCAGTTAGTCTACCTTCTTCCCTGGTTGGAGTGGCCTACAGGTTCCCAGGGAATCTTTCTCCCTTATTTTAAAAAACCTAAAAACTTTTTTCACCCAATCAATACTTTCTGGGTGGTTATTGTATTTGGAAATTCTTTTGTTTACTTGTTTGTAAATAAGTTTGTAAGCATGGTGGGAATTACTAACAATCTTATTATCTCAAGAATATTGAGCTTTATGAAACCTTAATTTTTGTTTCTCAAAAGTATCATGAACAATCTGAAATGAGGATCTTAATCTAAGGAGAAAGCTTGCAACAAATACGGAATGCATCATCATTGTAGGATGTGTTTAAACTATTGGATAAACAAGCCAGTAGAAACAGGCAAGAAGACACATCTTAGTAAAAAGCTAGTGAATAGGGAAAATGTTAAATTGCCTTCCCATCTTTAAACTGATACTAGAAACTAAAGTAGCTTCTTGGATGTTTCAGTGTTCTGGCTTTATCCCCGTGTGTAATGCAGTAATATTCAAGGCCATTACTTTGGTAAGAAGGTTGGTTTAAGAAGCTGCAAAGTTACAGTCAAGTTCTGGTTATTTTTTTTATTTTCATGAGTTAGCAATTCTTCTAATACGGCATGATTTACAATGGCATCATAGAAAGACAGCATTAGAGAGTGTGCATGGCAGGGTAAAATTAAACACATGCTCACAATCAAATTAATGTATCTCATCTGTCTTCAACTAATAACAATCTGTCATGTTATCTATCTGAGTAGGGGCATAAACAGTTTATTTTGTGTTTGGAGTAACTTCCTGGAGGTAGTTAATGTGACAAGTAGTTTGTTTGAATTGAGTATAACCAGATCAACACTCTAGATGTTTCCTTGATAACCTAAAAATTACTGTGAAAATCTGCACAAGTGCTGTATTTATATTTTGCTTTTGCTTCTTAAAGTTCAGTTGTGGCAGCTTTCACAGAGAATATTCTGTTGCTGCAGGAATGAGGAGCAAAAATAGTTGATATTTTAAATGCTGTCTTTGACAGGCACTGGACATTAATACTATAACTAATTAACATCATAGAGCACTTTCCCTTTTTTTCAAAGCATGAAGTAACTGATTTCATATTAATTATAGATTATATTATGATAGGATATTGGAAAAGAAATACATGGGAAATCAGAATGCTGCCAAATTTAAGGTCAGGATAAAAATAATGCAAGTTTGTTATAAACTGTTTTCAGACTTCAAAATTGTACATAATTTAATTTCATCAATAGCTCTGATTAAATTTTCTATATCTAGGTTTTAAAAATCTGTTATATTGAATACTCTGGTCTTTGGCCACAATGATCAATAACTGTGTAGGTAGTTACTGTGGAAATCTTGAATAAGGTGGATAAAACATAGTTTTCCTCCAACCTTCTAACTTGCTTGACTTATTTTAATAAATTAGATCTGAGATAAAGGAGGAAAGTCTTCCACAGTGCCATGGTTCTCACATATATTCTTGTAATTGCTCACCTCATTTCTCTCTTCATTATGATGTTCTTTATCTGGTCACCTTTTTGCCCCTCCATTTTGGATTATGATAATTGTAATTTCCTCACTTATTTATTTAGGTAAGTTTTGAGGGGAGGGTCTCCATATGAAGCCTGGGATACCTACTTTACTCAGTAGAGGTCAGGTTGGCCTTAAACTCATGATCTTCCTGCCATAGCTGTCTGAGTACTGGGATCTCAGATGTACACCACCATGCTCAGAAGAGTCTTTCCTTTATTTACATGTCAACTTGTTTCTCATACTTTTCTCTTACAGTCATGAAGGATAATATTTATAGTGTTCACCTCTTTCTTGTTCGTGTTCGTTAGCATAGTATGTGGCAAAATAGGTGCTCCTATTGATTTCTTAAATTTAAGATATAGCTTTACCTGTTCATTTTTTGATTTATTTGTTTTTATTTTATGTGTATGAGTGTTTTGCCTGCATACATGTGTGTGCATACCCAATGTCATTGGATAACAGAAGGTATCAGATCCTCTGGAACTAGAGTTATAAACAGTTGTGAACTGGGTGCTGGGAACTGAACCTGGGTCCTCTGCAAGAGCACTACACTCCTCTTAGCCACTGAACCACCTCTCCAGCGTGTATTACCTGTTTTAAATAAATAATTGAAATACCTCTTATGATTTTTGTTGTTCTGTGTGGTTTTCACAGCCTGTAGTTAATCTGAATCATTAGATTGATAAATGTGTAGCATTGTTATGACTTGAAGAAGGAAGAAAAAACTTGACTGCCTGTGTATACATGCACTGCCTTCTACTCTTAAATTTAAAGGTGATGATGACAGTCATTTGTGTATACAACATGGTAGCAGAAAAATTTAATATTTATGACATCTGTGAGAGCATAGCATTTTTATCATTCATAATTTTCTTCTGAATACTTTATGAATTTAGAAACAGTTAACACCGATGTGGTCAGTGGAAGTGCTTTGAATTAAACAGGAACATTTGAAGGTTTTCTGATACATGTTACCCACAAGGACTTTGTGTGTGTTTCTAAATATGTAAGCACAGCCTGCTCAATCTGCATAATGTTACTTGTTTGTATGTTTTTCAGGGATGACCCCTTGATGTTTTGAGACAGAGTTTTACTATGAAGCCCTGGTTGCCCTGGAACTTGCTCTGTAGACCAGGCTGACCTCAAACTCAAAGATCCTCCTTCCTCTGCCTCCTGAGTCCTAGGATTAAAGGCATGTGCTACCATGCCTGGCAAGAGGATGTTTTTTACTATCACACTTTACTTCCTGTCCAGGGAAGAACTATGATTATATTCAGCCCAGGTTTCCTGTACATTTGTTTTAATACAGACAGTTAAGAAGTTAGGATTAGTTTTTTTTTTTTAATTCTGTTTTTATTTATGTACATGTGTCTCTGTGTATGCCATGTATGTGTGGGTGCCTGAAGAGATCCCCTGGACTTGGAGTCACAAACAATTATGAGCTGCAGTGTGGATGCTAGGAACCAAACTCAGATCCTCTAGAAGAGCAGCAAGTTCAATTAACTGATGAGCTATCTCTCCAGCCTGAAACAGTTATTACTTAAATGAGACAGCTTCTTGTATGTGATCTCATCATCTTTCTTGGTCAATAAAATTCAACAGTAGAGATCATCTGTTTGGATATAAAAATTTTTGCTGCAGCCGGGCGGTGGTGGCGCACGCCTTTAATCCCAGCACTCGGGAGGCAGAGCCAGGTGGATCTCTGTGAGTTCGAGGCCAGCCTGGGCTACCAAGTGAGTTCCAGGAAAGGCACAAAGCTACACAGAGAAACCCTGTCTCGAAAAACCAAAAAAAAAAAAAAAAAAAAAATTTTTGCTGCAGCTGGAATTATACAGTATTACTATTCTATTGATGACTGGCATGTTTCAAGTAGCCTGATAACTACATGTTGTAAACTGAGGCAGGAGCTCCTTCATTTTTGAGGCTGAATAATAACCATTTTGTATCTACCACATTTTGTTTACCCAACCATTGATGGACATTTGGGTTTATCTCCACCTCCTGGCTCTTGTGTCTGGTGCTGTTATGAGTACAGGTATGCAAAAATTTTTTTGAGACCCTACTTTCAATTTTGAGCATACTTACAGAAGTAAGATTGATGAATCATATGGTAATAAGGCCTTAGATTTTCTAATTATCTTTTGTATTGTTTTCTTCAACAGTTGTGCCATTCTATAGTTCTACCTTAGTGCACAAAGGCTTCAATTTTTGCACATTCTCACCAACACTGCAATTTTTTTTATGGCAGTCATTCTACAACGGATGTGAGGTATTCTCTCTGTCGTCTTTTATGTCTTAGATGATACTTTCACCTTGGAAGAAATGTCCTGAAAGTCATTGGCCTATTATTGAGTGTGTTTTCTGTTGTTTGAGTTGTAGGACAAAAATATATTACAAAATTAAAATACAAAATATCTTCTTCATATTAATATCTTATCCAATATGTAATTTGCATGTATCTACCATTTTGTAGATTCTCTCTTCACTTTGTTGATTGTGTGCTTTGATGTGTAAGTGTGCTGTAGTTCCATCTTGTCTTTTTGTCTTTTCTGCTGCTGTATTTTCAATGTCATATCTGAGAAATTCATATTAATTCCAATGCCGTGAAGCTTTTTCCTGTTTCCTTTTAACGGTTTGAGCTTTGAATCTTACATTCAGATATATAATCCATTTTGAGTTAAGTTTTTACATATGTGTAGCTTCCATCTTCATTCTTTTGCAAGTGGGTAACTAGTTTCTCCAGTACCATTTCATGAAGAGGTTGTCCTTTCTACACTGAATGGTCTTGACCCTTTTGTTAGAGATTGTCTTGGCATATGAATGAGTTTTTCTCTGGGCTCTCTGGATTGTCTTTGGAAGGCTCCATGTTTAGCAAATGTGATGGCACTCAGCATTTATTTGAAGGCTTCTCTAATTCTTGGATAATTCTTGCTGTGTGGAAGCAAACTCTAGAATAGCATCATAGTAAACCTTACAACAGATCATAATGAGAAAACTGCTGTTGGTAGTTCTTAGGTTCAACTCATAATTTGACTTGGGAAAAGAGAAAAGCAATGAGTAGCTTCTTTAACAATTGGTGTTGAAGAGACAGTATCCTTAAAAGCACAGTGATTTCTGGTATTCATGGAAAGGTAATGTTATCTTTTCAGAATTTATTTTTATCCTAGTCAAAGTAGACAAATCATTCATTTTTAACTATTTTGAGAACATACAGCATTTTTCTTTATTTCTCCACAGTATGCCAGTTTCCTTGATTTCAACATTGAAATACAATCTAGCAAATACCAAAAGTTGGCCTGTTCAAGCTATCTCCACTTTAGTCTAAATGACAAACCTATCATACTGCATAATTAGTTCTACTACCTCATGTGATGGTTAATCTTGATTGCCTTCTTGATGGGATCTAGCATCACCTAGGAGGGATGCTGACGAGAGATTATTTAGATTAGGCTGATTGGGGTGCCCACTGGGAGTGGGTTAGAGTCTAGACTGAATAAAAGGGAGAAGACAAGATGAGATTTATTACTTCATACATGAACGCTGTATTTACATCATTTTCAAACTCCACCTCTTCCCAACACACTCTTCACCTCAGATTCATGCGTTCTTCCTTTTTTTATACTTTTTTTTGTTTGTTTTTGTTTTTCTTTTTTTAATTTTATAATTTAATTTAATTTTACATATCAGCCATGGATTCCCCAGTCCTCCTAAAGACAGGTCCCAGTCCCATTGCCTGGAGCCTCCTAAACAGTTCAGGCTAATCACTCTCTCACTTATCCAGAGGGCCTAATCCAGTTGGGGGCTCCTCAGCTATTGGTTCATAGTTCATGTGTTTGCACTAGTTTGGCTATTTGTCCCTGTGCTTTTTCCAATCATGGTCTCAACAACTCTTGCTCATACAATCCCTCTTCTTTCTCACCGATTGGACTCCTGGAGCTCTACCTGGGGCCTGGCCGTGGATCTCTACATCTGCTTCCATCAGTCATTGAATTAGAGTTCTAGCATGACAGTTAGGGTGTTTGGCCATCTGATCACCAGAGTAGGTCAGTTTGGGCTTTCTCTCGACCATTGCCAAATAGTCTATTGTGGAGGTATTTTTGTGGATTTCTAGGGACCTCTCTAGCACTTTGCTTCTTCTTATTCTCATGGAAGTAGTCTTGAATGCATTGGCATTGGAGATCACTTCCTAAATATAACACCAGTAGCACAGACACTGAGAGAAACAATTAATCAATAGGACCTCTTGAAACGAAAAAGCTTTTATAGAGCAAAGGACATGGTCAACAAGACAAAGTGACAGCTTACAGAATGGGAAAAGATCTTTACCAACCCTACATCTGACAGAGGGCTGATATCCAGAATATATAAAGAACTCAAGAAATTAGACATCAAAATGCCCAACAGTCCAATTAAGAAATGAGCTATAGAGCTAAGCAGAGAATTCTCAACAGAGGAAGCTCAAATGGCTGAAAGACATTTAAGGAATTGCTCAACATCCCTAATCATCAGGGAAATGCAAATCAAAATGACTCTCAGATACCACCTTACGCCTGTCAGAATGGCTAAGATCAAAAGCACTGAAGACACTTTATGCTGGAGAGGATGGGGAACTCTCCTCCACTGCTGGTGGGAATGCAAGCTTGTACAGCCACTTTGGAAATCAGTGTGGTGCTTTCTTAGAAAATTGGGAATCAATCTCCCCCAAGACCCAGCTATACCACTCTTGGGCATATTGTTTTTGTTTTTCGAAACAAGGTTTCTCTGTGTAGCCCTGGCTGTCCTGGAACTCTCTTTGTAGACCAGGCTGGCCTTGAACTCACAGAGATCCACCTGCTCTGCCTCCCAAATGTTGGGATTAAAGGCATGAGCCACCACTGCCCTGGTGCATTCTTATTTTTTAGTTATTATTGTTACACATTGCTTTAAAGTCCAGGAAGTATATCTTACTCATTATTCTGAAAGTGAATACTTAATGGTTTGGAAATCAGCTGCATCTTTGTGAAAATAAACTGGTTGTGAATAATGTAACTATGTAATATAAATTATTTCAGAACTGTTCTAATGACTAAATTATCTTATAAATAAACTTTATAGCCAAATATGCTTATGCTTGTACAACCTATCTTCAGTAAATAACTGTGCTTTAATGCACTACATTGAGCAGATGTGTTTTGAACTTTGTCATGGTGTGTGAATTTATATAGGTGATTCTATAGTAATAGTAACAGTACATATTTTTGATTGAGCACATTGCCAAACTTTGTTCACTATTCATGGGGTAATTTTGAAAGAATATCATATTAAGTAGGTATATTTATTATTCACAGTTTATAAATGTGGAAACTGAGGCACAAAGAAGTTAGAAAGTTGCCTAGGATTACACAGTGGGAGATGATATTGCAAACTAAGTCAAATTTAAACATGTTAAAAAAATACTTTGATTCTAATATTTATTTTTGTTCTCTCTTTAACATTTTTTTCTAGTTGACTTGGAGCATATGCGAACAGTAAAACCTGATAAACACTTACGATTTTGCCAGGAAAACGGTTTTAGTAGCCACTTTGTTTCAGCCAAGACAGGAGACTCAGTAAGTAAAACAGTGGAGTGTGTTGTAAGTGATGCTTTATCTTCCAGTGTTCCAGGGAGTACAATTCTGCTTCCTAACAAGGAACACTGGATATGTTTGGAAGGAAGACATAAATAAAATAGATGAGAATGCTTATTTTGGGAAAATTAATTTTATAGTTGATTTAACAAGAATTATAAAATACCCGAGTACTCATAGTTTGGCCTCCAGAGATGCCCATTCAGAGTCTCAGATAATTCTTTAGTGTTCTTTGTCTGAAGGCCTCACTGTAATTACTGCTGCTTACTTTGTGATGGTTATTTTATTATTCTGATTATCTCTGTTGTGTAGATTATCTTCTAGAGCTCACATCACAGGCCTCAGTCTACATAGATACTATGTGGTAGAGATACAGTTTGTGAGCCCAAGTAGTGACAGTCCAGGCCCACCATTTTAACCATAACAAATGTTCATTATTAAACATTCAGATCCTGATCTAGAAATAATTTTATAATGTTCTGTTTTTATTTAATATTTTTATCTGTAAAACATTTCCATATCATTTAATGTTAAAATAAATTTAGTCATCTACTAAATGTTCAGAAATATACTTAATCATGAACCATTGTTGTTGGACATGTAGGGTTTTTTCTAAATTTCAAATATGAGTTTTATTATGAAATTTTGTTAATAACTTTTGATGCTTTATTTCCTCTAGATAGACTATGACAGGAGATTGAAGCATGTTGTCAGATGCTTGCTAGAAAGACTAAATTAACCTATTCTTTTCCTAGCATTATAAGATTGCTATACAAATCCTTGTAATACTAAAGGATTTATTTTTTTTCAAACCTTTGCTAAAGTTGTAGATCAGTACAAATAAGAATACAACAATAACAATAAAAACCCTACTAATTTTGAATTTTCTTGATGAGAGTTTAGGTTGAAATTCATAAAATTTTATTAGCTATTCATTTTCTACTTAACAGCATATGTTTTTCATTGGTTTTAAACAATACTATGTCCATATTTCATATTATGGATAATAACAGATTGTTACATGTCTTGTAAATATTTGTCACTGTCCAAGTTTTTTGTTTTTTTGGTTTTCAAGACAGGGTTTCTTTATGTAGCTTTGGCTGGCCTCGAATTTGCTCTGTAGGCCAGGCTGGCCTTAAACTCAGAGTTCATCTGCCTCTGCCTCCTGAGTGCTGGGATAAAGGCCTGAGTCAGCATGCCTGGCTGCTGTCCAGGTTTTGTTTGACTTAGTTTTTCTTTTCCTTTCTTTTGATGCTGGGGCTCAAATCCAGGGCCTTGCTTATGACTGTTAATTTAAAAAAAAAATCATTGTTTAAAGATGTATTTATTTATTTTTAACTTATGTGTATATGTTTGCCTGTTTGAGTCTTTTTATGTGGCCCATGTGTGTACAGGAGGACCCCACAGAGGCTAGAAGAGGGCATGGTGTCTGCTGGAACTGGAGTTAACCTATGATTGTAAGCTATCATGTAGTTGCTGGGAAATGACCCTAGGTCCTCTGGTGGAGCAATAATTTCTCTTAACTTCTGAGCCATCTCTCCAGTCTCCTAGAAATAATTAAGTTAGTAAAGTTGTGACTTATATTCAGTAAGTGATCCTGAGATGAATTGGGGTAGGAGCCTAGTAGGATAGTTTTGGAGCAAAGGTAAGTTACACAGGAGAAATGGTCAGGCCTGAAGCTCCTGAGATTGTAGAGGACCTGGGAAAAGCCAACCACATATGAAAGAGTGTTTATAAAAATGCTCATAGTGTATAGCTATAATGGACATTATCACTCCTTTACCCCAAACTGATGAAATACAGTAAATAGTACCAAGTTGTTTTACTTAGAGAGTAATGAAGAGTTTTGACATTGATAAGAGAACCAAAAGTATTAATGGTTTGGAGAGAAAGACCTGTTAAAACAGACTAAAGCCAGCTCAAGAGATCAGCATAGAACTGACAGTCAAACACCAGAGCAGTAAAGTATACATGAACTTCTTTTCATTTTCTTCAGGAATTGTGGGGTTTTATTATGCTATTAGATGAGTTGGTGTGTTTTTTACATTTATCATTGTAATTTTTATGTTAAATCCTTAAAAATTGGGCTAGAGAGATGGCTCAGCTGTTAAAGAATATTGCTGCTCTTGCAGAGGACCTGGGTTTGGTTCCCAGCATCCACATGGTGCCTCATAACCATCAGTAAACTCCATTTCTAGGGAATCTGACACCTGCTTCTGACAGGCACCAGGTACACATATGCTGTACATATATACATGAGTCAGAACACTCAAACACAAAGAATAAATCTTTAAACATTCTTTAAAAATGTTTTTAGTAATAAATGCCTGTTTAGACTAATTCAGTGAATTACTTGGATTTTCAAAGTGTGGTTTAATCCTTTAAAAATGATTTCATTTTATGTCTTCCCATATTTGACACATGGGCCATTTTTGGAGTACTTGTTGTTTATCCTTCTTTAGAAAGTTCAGTGTATTTGAAGGTACCTGAAGCATGCCTGCTTTAAATCATTTAAACCTATTTTGTTATGTAGGTCTTCCTGTGTTTTCAGAAAGTTGCTGCAGAAATCCTGGGAATCAAATTAAACAAAGCAGAAATAGAACAGTCACAGGTGATTATCTTAAAATTTATATTTTAAAAAGTAATACATTTCTTGTGACATTAATTTTTATGCATCAATTCTTTTCCATTTATTTTATGTACAAATGACCAGAAACCTTAGGAATAGATTATATGTATAAATGACTGTTTATTGAAAACCATGGAAGATTAATTTTTACAGAATAATGGTAGTTTTGTGATTTTGTTCCTTTTGGTGGGAAAAAAGGAATAAAATTTTTTATCAGTTCTTACTTAATGGACTAAGGTTCAGAGAATCCTGTTTTGTATTTCTTCTTGCTTGTTTGAAAGGTGACCTCACTTTATAGCCTCTGTTCGCTTCCTCCTGCCTTTTTAGGCCTTGCTTGTAAGCTTCTTTGGGGTTATCTGTTCATCTTTAAAGTACATGTAATAATATTATTTCTTGATATTATTTTGTTATTTTAATAACATTATTAGTTAATGTTTTCTGTGTTCTTTTACTATTCCTAGACAGTCTTATAATAAATATCAGCAGTCAAGAGCTTAAAAATGCCATGTAAACTGCTCTGTAAGTCATACATTTCATAAAATGAAGACTTTGAGTAAGAGTAATATGTTTAGAAGCAATAAACTAACATTTTCCCCAAATTTCTTTATCTACCATTCATGCAGCTAAAAACAACTGTTATCTTTTCACATCTTTCAATATTTATTTGATTATATTATAAATTAGTTCTGTAGTGTACTGTCTTGGCTATGTCCATATGAATATGTGTTAAAGCAGTTAGAACTAGCTCTCTTTCCCTCCCACTAGTCCTCTTTTACTTATGTATCATACATGTATAATATATATAAACATATATATGTATATATTATATATATTTCATGCCAGATATTTTATATAGAAAGGCATATGAAAGAAAATGTAGTATTTATCTTTGTGATTTTGGCTTATTCCTCTTAACATGCTCATCTCCAGTTCTATCTGCTTGCCTGAAAATGACATACTTTCATTCTTCTTTTTGGCTGAACTGAACTACAAAGTGTACATGCATCCATCTTTTTATCTATTCACCTGTTGCTTGATACTTAGTCTGATCTGAATAATGGCTGTTATGAATAGTTCTCCCATAAACATGGGTTTGTAAGTATCTGTGTAGTATGTTGACTTAGGTTCCTTTGCATATATTCTGAAGAGTGATATTGCTGGATTGCATAGTAGGTTCAATTTCAGTTCTTTGATTTTCATAGTGGCTTCCCTAGTTTACATTTCCACCAGCAGTTTATAGAGGTATCCACTCCCATCCTTGCCAGAATTATTTTTTTAATCAGTAGCCATTCTGACTGGGATGAGATGGAATTTCAGTGTAGTTTTGATTTGCATTTTCCTGATAGCTAAGGATGTTGAAAGCATTTTCATGTATTTACTGGTCATTTGTACTTTTTTATATATCTCTGATTACCTAATTACATATTCTATGTATAGTGCTGCATTCCAGTTCCACTCCTAATTCCCTATTCCATGAATAGTGCTGCACTAAACATGGATATACAGGGATCTTTATAGTATATTGCCTTAGGGACCGTAGTATAGCTGAATCATATGGTAGGTCTATTTTTATTTCTTTAAAGACTCTCCATACTGAATTTCAGACCATTTGGAACAACTTACATTCTAACCAGCGGTGCATGGGTTCATTGCCCTCCCCACCATTGCTTACTAGCATTTATTGTCTTTTGTTTTCTTAAATGTTAGCCATCTCGACTATGGTGAGACAGAATCTTACCATAGTTTTGATTTGCATTACTCTATGACTAGGATGTTGACCATTTTTCATGTTGTTTTTACTTGCCTGTTTACTGATTGGATTGTTTGTTTGATGAGTGCTTCTTTTTGTTTGTTCTTAATATGTTGTAGATAAAAATCCTCTATTAGAGGAATAGCTGGCAAAGATCTTCTCTCATTCTATGAGCTGTCACTTCACTCAGCTATTCATTTACCAAGGAGAAACTGTTTAATATTCTTGCTGTTATTCCCTGAGTTCTTTGCAGAAAGTCCTTGCCTTTGTCTGTATCTTGAAGTGTCTTCCTTATATGTTTTCCTTAGCAGCTTCAAAGATCCATATTAAGGTCTTTGGTCCATTTTGAATTGACTTTGTGTAGGATGTTTTGTGTAGGATATACTTTTTTTTTGTGAAAGGATATACTTTCATTCTTTTACTTGTAGATATTCACCATATCCCATTCTTTTTTTTTCTATTTACTTTTTAAATTTATGTTTTGAAATACTTTAAAACTTCTGGGTGTGGTGATATATACCTTTAATCCAGCACTCCAGAGGTGGAGGCTGTCTTGTTCAAGGCCAAACTGGTCTATATAGCAAGTTCCAGACCTGCTAGAGCTACATAGTAAGATCCAATCTCAGTTTAAAAAAACTTTTTTTTGAGATCTTAGACACAATGTAGCTAATGCTTTATAGAGTAGGAGGTTGTGAAGACTGAGGACATGAAACTTTAGTGCAAAGCTGTGAGTGTTACTGGCTGCATATAGTGGTGTATTATATGAAAGAAGGACAGGAGCTTTATTATTACATCATTAGTGTTTACTGTGTGAAAATTACTGTTTTATAACATGCTATATCCATGTATCATATGGTAATCATGTTCTTTATATTAATCAAAAATGTAAGGGGCTGGGAATGTGTGAGGCCCTGGCCATTATCCCCAGTGTGACAAAATAATTGTTTTTAAAGTTCACACATCTGTTTCTATGCTAGACTTCCACAGCACAAAAGTGGAGATCACATGCCATTTATGTAAATGTCTACAATTCCTAGATTAGTGGTTGATTTTTATAAATACATAATAGTAGCAAGTGTTTTAGCTTTCAGTGTGTTCATCTCATCGTCTGTAATGGTAAGTATTACCTGGGTTAAGATGTAGCTGTGTAACTAAGGAAATGTAACTTTAACACTCTCCAAAGAGTCCGTGTATATTCTTTTTACTTTTGACCCTTGGTTCAGGTTGCTTTTTTCCTCAAGCTCTTGATTGGCCACACTTCTATGTCTAGCATACCCTGCAAATGCTCTTTGAGGAGATAGGGTGAAGCTGCTGTTCACTTGTGGCTCCTTTCCTTCTAGGGTCACTTCATTATTTCCCTCCATTGACCAAAAGCAGAGAGAAATGAAATTATGCTATCATTCCAAAAATAGATGCTGGGGTTTTGTAGATAATATTTTTCTTAAAAACATTAAAATTTGTTAAATAAATTGTATGTTGTGAATCCACCTACTGTGAAGTTTATGATATGGAAATGACATTTTTTCTACTCTCAATAAGCAAAGCTTTGAATCTGCAAACCCTTTGCTGCAGCTTCAGGTTTGGAAACGTGGCACATAGCTTCATGTCCAACAGTCAAGACTCCAAGGAAAACTTACCTTGTGGATTATTAATTAATTTGACAAAATGAATGATGAAAGCTAGTCATTTATATTAGTTCTTTGACCCCAGTGTCTTACACATAGGTCAGTAACCTGGCTATAGTTATGAGTAGGGCTTAAAACAGTGTTTTGTTTGATCAATGACTTATTTGCTGGTGATGAAAATTCCTTGTCTTCATTGTAATCCATAGTTTGTCATGAATCAGTTAGATTGAGGGAGTCAGATTATGGCATACCTTTCACTGATGTACTGTTACTTGTACCTCATCTGTCAGTTGGCAATGCTTCTGTTGGCAGCATCAGACCAAGTGCCTGGGAAGTGAAGAATCTTGTCCAGAAGTTAATACTGCCCACTAGAAAACTTACATAGAACTCAACTAACTTCACACGTTTGTATAATACAGAGTCCTGCTCATTTATTCTCAAGTGTTTATCAAATGTTTATTAAGAAATGTCTCCACAAACAGCCACTCCAGTTAATGTGTTTTCATATAAGAGGTTAGGAATTAGGAAGGGAGAACCTTCTGAAATGAGGTCCATGCACTCATGCAAAGAGTACTCCTGGTTTCAGGTATGAAGATGTGAGGAGCTTATTCCTTCTCTATACATAGTTATCCCATTAAGTCCTGTCTTGAAGGAGAGAACAGCTAGCGTGTAGTACCGTGCTTTTGTTTAGTTAGCAAAACTCTGGAAAGAAACAATTGTTGTACTTTAATATTGTATTTCATGATTTTTTTTTAACATGGCTCACAACTGCATTTGAAGTGATTTCTATATGAAATTCAGAAATATGGGGTCAGAAAGAGTGGGAAGTAAGCAGCAGAGGAAACCCTGGGCGAGTAATAAGTATAAATATGAAAGCTGTAAAGGGCATGTATCTACCTCTGATTTTTGACTCTCGATGCAAACCGATGGGTGAACCTTGCTATTAAAGTTGCCTTAAGCTGAGGGGCCCCCAACTGGATCAGGCCCCCTGAATGGGTGAGACAGTCATTTGGCTTGATCTGTTTGGGAGGCAGCTGTGCGTTGGTGCCGGGTCCTGGGCTCGTTGCATGAGTTGGCTGTTTGAATCCTGGGACTTATGCAGGGACGCTTGGCTCGGTCTGGGAGGGGGGGACTGGACCTGCCTGGACTGAGTCTACCAGGTCAACCCCGGTCCTCGGGGGAGACCTTGATCTGGAGGAGGTGGGAATGGAGGGTGGGCTGGGGGGAGCGGGAGGGGGGGGCGAGAGGGGGAGAACAGGGGAATCTGTGGCTATTATGTTGAACTGAATGGTGTTGTAAAATTAAAAAAAAAGTTGCCTTAAATATAAGGCGAGCGCTTTGACTACCTCTGATTTTTGAAACAACTGAGTTTCCATCCTCCTTTGTGTCCCCAGAGCATTACTTTCACTATCAAAGCACTTAACTTGTATGACAAATGGTTGTGTGGTCTTTGCCCACTAGGTCTATAGTAACATGTGAATAAATCTTTCAGGTGGTTTACTTATGCACTCCCAGCGCAGAGTGACTAACATAGTAGAGCATCAGTAATGTTTGTCAAAGGAAATGAACAAACACTTTCACTTTAGCATAGACAAGTCCAGTAAGTCTTCATAGTCCTCGGTAATACCGAGAAGTCCAGGGGCTTCTATTTCAGTGGCTGAACAGAATTATAAAGAGTAATGCTTATTGGAGATCTCCTACTTTTCTTTTCTTTTATGTGTACACATCCTGCTGATTCTTTTGTGACATGTTTAAATTCATGTGTTAATTTTCTTTTTCTATTTTGGTGTTCCCTTCTATTGTCAGTCATTAAACATGCTTTTCATTTTGTCTTTCTCTTTTTCTCTTTTTTTTTTTCTTTCTCCTTCATCTTGTTTATGTTGTACGGAATTGACAGCATATTGTCAGGGCAGAAATAGTCAAGTACCCGGAAGAAGATAATCAACACTTCAGCTCTTCTCAGAGTAGAGTCTGTTCAGTACAATAGTGCAGGTACTTATGGGTGAATTACTGCCTTTTGGGGAGCGGGGTAGGGGCTAGTTATGTTATTCTGTTCTTCCTTATGAAAGAACACTATAAATAAAATGACCTAAGTCATGGTTTAGAATTTTGAAAAGTTGGTCCTTTGCCAGGAAACTTACAAGTTAAAAAAGAAGTTGAGAACAAATTAAAGTACCATTTCAATTACTTCCAAACACGTTGATCTTTATGGGTGTTTATCACACACACAGTGCAGAGGATTGAAGTGATTATTTCATTAGTAATTCTTATACCATTTTTTCCCCTGAAATAGATGGCATTTGAAAGGTTATTTTAAATTACTTTAAAGTAAGGCTTGAACTGCCCTTCTCTGTTTGTGTGCATAGACTTAGTAAAATCTGAAATCAATAGAGGGTTTGTTTTAATTTCAATTTTTGCTGAGAGACGAGTATTAGTCATTTTACTAAATTCATTGTTTTAGACTGAGTATGAGATGGAAGGAAAAGTGAAAGTATCTTTTGGTTTAAATTGACTTATATACATGGATATGAGGTGATTTTCTAAATTCCTCACTATGTCATATTTTATTAGAGTCATTATGCATAACCCATAGTGAACTATTTGGAAGTAAGTATTTTGAGAGGAATGTTTTGAAAACTGGAAATGTTTTTAACAGTGGGGTTACTCAGGACACTTCTGCTCTATATGTGGGTCCTTTAAAACACATCTCTATTTCAACTTTACAAAGTGTAATGATCATGAAAGTAAAAAGTAATGAAAATCTTAGAAATGCTGATGTCTTATCTATTTACTAAATATGCATGAATGATTTTAACTTTAACTAAAATTAAAACCAGGATTTAAATCATCATATTGATTTGTGAGTTTTTAATATGACTTGTGATAGCCTCAGTTAATGCTAAGAAAACCAGATGTGACTTATAACTGAATTGCTTCCTTAAAAAGAAAAATGAAGGCAAATAAGAAAACCCTAAACCTGGCTATTTATTAGTTCTGACCAACTGTTTTTAATACCCAACTCCTGTTTTATCTATGATTTTTGTTATTAAAAGTTCGTTAGAGCTCAGAAAATAATAGATGTTCAGGAGCTTTTTCTGATGTTCTGATAATATCTCTTTTCTCTCATGGCAGAGGGTGGTGAAGGCAGATATTGTAAACTACAACCAGGAGCCCATGTCAAGAACTGTTAACCCACCTCGGAGTTCCATGTGTGCAGTTCAGTGAGCACACACTGTATTAATAGTTTTGGCTGTTCTTCCCCAGGACTGAGCCCAGGCTGTGTAGGAACATGTTTTTATCAGTGACCATTTCTGTAGTCAACTCAAACTTTCCTCTTGCTCCACTCCTTCATCCTTAAGTCGCCCCACAATAGTGGGTACCTCCTTGGACTGGAAGGAATTCAGCTTCGGGACCACACATTTTGAAATCTGAATGGAGAGTCAATTCTCTGGATTGAGACCATCTCTTTGCTCCAGAAGAACCACATTGCTTCTTTACATCCTCACTACTTTTTTCCTAAATATAAAAAGTTTAACCAGATATGAAGATGTTCCAAGCTTTGATCATCATTTTCTATCTGAACTCATGTATGTGAAAGTGTACTTCAGAGCACCGATGGTGAAACAGTTACTCAAGAAAGTGTTCCTTTGCTGGCTATTAAGAGTAAACTATACAAAGCTGCATTTAATTGAAAGTGAGTGCTTCAAATGAGGCTGTAATAGAAATATTTTTTCATTTTTAAAAGGAGCCTAACTTGTTTATATTGTAGTTTATAACTCACAAGTAGTGAGTATTTGATATTGTATTTTTATTACTGTATCATGGTCATTGCATATTTTATCATATTTGGCTTAGATGGCTTTATGAATTTTGATAAATGGTTCAGCTGATCCTCCACATGAATCTCCTACAGACTGCATGAGAGTGCTTCCAGATGAGTCATGACATCCTTGAATCATTGTGGATTGATCACACTGTACCTGATGTTCAGATGTTTTTCTCTCATAAATAAATTTATTTAAATTACATTTTCTGGAATTTTCATTCATCCACCTTCCTTTTTGTTACAGTAAAACAAAGTAGATTTGAACAAGTGCGTAGCAATCCTGTGTAGTCAGTCATTTAAGAGTTCCTAGTTTATTTTGTTGGGCCATTTCTGGGGCTCAGTAAGCTGTAGCCCATTTTTCTACCTAGCTCATGCCACTGTTGTCTCTGTGCACATAAAACTGTGGATTCATTCTTATCTATTGGCTCATAAGTCTACTCACTGCCAGGAATCCTCCCTTCCCCTCTTGTCCTTCCTCTCCCCCACCCCCTTCCTTTCCCTTTCTTTTCTCCCCCAGTGTCTGCTGCCTGCTCTGTCTTGGTCATAATTGTGCAGTGTTTTGTGCTGAGGTCCAGTGCTGAGCACATACTTGCTACTGAAGTAAGAATGAGCCACTCCTCAATCCACAGAAACATAAAGCTTGCCTCAACTCCACAGCTAAAAACTTAACAGCAGTGCTTCTAGGATGGTTCCTTCCCCTTCCTGTCCTGCACCTCAAGGCACAACTTTTATATCTCTGTGAGTCTTCTATTGTTTTTTATAAGCCACGAGAGTACTCAGTAAAGGACAGCTTTGGGTTTGTCTTCCTCATGTCCTTCAGTATAAGCAAATGTCCCGTCTCTGGAGACTTGCTATCAGTGTGTGCAGAAATTTTGGACACTTAAGTTTAGAGCTGTTAGAGATTTTAGAAAAGTTCATATCCTGTATGTTTAAGGAAATTAAATTGAGGAAAGAGAAAGTATTTGTTCAAGATGATGGAATGTGGGACCTAGATCTGGTGGAACATCTGTGTCTGCCTCTGACTGTACTGATTAGGTTACTATTTTAATTTTTTAAAAACAATTTAACACTCCTTTAAGCCCTTGAAGGTGATAAGCCCTTTATCCTTGTCCAGCTTCCTATTCCTGTCAGCATATGCCTAATGTTTGTGGGTAAGGGCATTTAAGAGAAGATAAAGTTTAATAAATGATACCTGAACTCTCAAGGATTTTGGGGGGCTCTTAGGAGAGATATTTGTTGGTGGTGCTGTTCTAAATGCTATGGTTGATTGAAGTCCATGGCTGAACTAAATTTGCCAAGGCTTCACCTTCAGTTAAGGGATAAGCCATACCTCTTTGGCCCTT
The DNA here is from genome assembly GCF_004664715.2 of Peromyscus leucopus. Lineage (NCBI taxonomy): Eukaryota > Metazoa > Chordata > Mammalia > Rodentia > Cricetidae > Peromyscus > Peromyscus leucopus. The sequence continues at coordinate 30,452,649 of NC_051071.1, read as the reverse complement.
TTGTGCTGGTTTTTAAATGTGTATGGAAACTTAAAGACATTCAGAAGTTTTTAATTTTCCATGTGGACTGTGAACATCTAAGGACAGCAATTAGAAAGGTCTATGGTACAGAGAAAATTCTGTAGTTGTGTGTTTATAAAGTCTGAACTGACCATGAATGAGCAGGGAGAGGGGAGAGAATGGCCTTTATAGGCTTGCTCAGTCATGGAGGATTCCAGGACTTGTCACATGAACTGTTTTATTTTTATACCAATTGATGCAAGAAGAATCATCCCCCATCGTGAAGGAAATTGGAGCTGAGTGTGAGTATCTTTGGTAAGTGGCAGCGCCAAGAGCCATACAAAATGTTTTTGATTGAGAACAGAATTGCCTGATACTGATGATTGCTTGCTTTACATTTGTGGGAACTTAGCAGGGTCGGGTGTGAGGGTTTTTTTTTTTTTTTTGAGAAGTGGTGATTGTCCACTGTGAGGCTTTGTCCACTTTCTCTGCACTAACCAGCAGCACATGTATTGACCACTAAGATGAAGATAAATTAGCCCCCCTTTCCCTTGCATCTTCAGCTCCATTGGTTTTCTATATGTCACTTAAATGTGACCAGTGACCAGGAATTGAGACCCCAGTACAGGTAAAGCAAACACAAACTGCATGCAGAACAGCACAGAGGATTCAGGTTTCTCAATTCTGCATTACTGAATTTCCCTATACCTTGAGGGTTATTTATGAAACAATAATATAGAATCCATGCTTATTTTACTTTGACTGTTAACCTCTCCTGTCTACAGTTTTTAATTTAAGAAATTATAAGTTTTACCATCTAGTTTTTAGACACTTTGTCTCTTGAAGAAACATGCTATAATGTTTCAAACACATTGTGGTCATGGTCACTTCTGCTGCTTATTGAACTTTTGAAAAACACAAAGGTCTTTCGCCAGAACTGGTCATTGGATGCTGCCCCTCAAGTGCACCCTTTATTATGTGTGGCAAACCACTCAGGAGTGGTTTTTGGAGTGGCCTGAAGAATTCCTGGGACTGCCTTATTATTCTGGGAGGAGGTAATCCAGGGCCCTCTAGTTGATCACTGAAAACAGTGATAGAGCATGATAAAATACAATATTTAAATGTTTGTGATGTTTAAAATAGAAAAGGGTTTTCCCATAACCTATGCTAATATGGGCTGTAATGCTGGATGTTTTAAACAGGGTCAAGATTCAAGGAAAGAGAAATGCAGGTCTGCCATCAGCAACCACAATTCTTCTATTCTTGGTGGAGTCCCCCCTTTCCAGCCACTCTTAGTTCTAGAACCTTCATTAGCTTAAACCCATTAGGATATAGATTCCGTTTGTATTGGTGGTTGGCTCAGAGATAAGTTGTTAACTCCTATCAGGACTAATAAGACATGGGGATGTTTGCTGAGCTGTCTGAAATAGAAGGAGAAAAAACCAAAACAACAAAAAATCTAAACCAACCAACCAAATAAATAAACAGAAAAACCCGAGAAGGTTTCAGAAGACTCTTTACCTAGCCAGTGGAGTAGGATGGAAAAGGATATAGCTCTAAGGACATTTGCAGCCTTGAGATCACAAAGGGAACGCCTGCACAAGGAAAGGAGTGTGGCTCGCTGTGTAAAAGCAGGATGAGGGAAGGTCAGCAATAATGCATCCTGGGATCAAGCTGTGCCTTGAGCTGTTTAAGAGTATTTGTCAATTTTCCTTTATCATTTGTTCTAATGTTTATTTCTTTTAAAACAATTTTCTTCATGTATAAGCAAATGGTCTGTACTAGAGGTCGTTGCTTGGGTTCCCAGACAGATGTGAAGCTAGATCTTTATTTTGCCCCTCAGATCTAGGTACATGCATAATATATCAAGGTATAAATCCATTATTATGATAGGCTGTTCCTTACCAAGAAGTATTCTTAAAAACAGGGTTTAGATAGGCGCAACAGGACCAGTAGCGTAACACAGTTATCATCAAGAATCAGTGTAATCTTAGGCTGCATTCACAGTCTGAGCACTTGGGTAGTCTGGAGTCAGCAGGTCGGCAGGGCTTGGGGTTCTGCATTTATATAAAACTCTCAAGTGAGGCTTATGATGCTGTGTTTTGAATTGTAATTGATTTGCCAGAGATTGGCCTGTGCCTACAGGTTTTCCCCCTTATAAATACTTCTTCTTTAAGAGGAGAACAGCACATTGCAAGTAAGGTCAGGGGATTTGACAACATATGAAATGGTTAAAAGAAGACTGTGCTTAGTTATTATGGAAGGAGAAGGCCAGAGAGGGCCAAGATAGTGGTCTTCAGATAGATTAGAATGGGCTCTAGGAGTAGAGTGTTATACTTCCAGAAGGAGGAAAAGTGGAACAAAGTGGAGAAGAATGAGTCTGGCCCAGGAAAGAACCTTCAAATGTTTGCTTCCCAGAGATGGGAGTTTTACTTTATGTGTTGTTGCACTCTATTGCAGGGTAGTGACAAATAAATGAGAAATACTAAAGAGTATAAGACAATGAGGAGTGGTAGTGATGAGTCATTAGTGGGCCTTCTAATCCAGTTTAAAAAGTTACTTTGGCCAACTAAAAGCTACGTGTGCATAAGGCCTTTCCTGGCACACATGGATCCTTCATACAAGGCAGATAATACACATTCCTTTTTCAGGCCACTTTACTTTCGTCTCTTGGGGAACCTTTTTACTGCTTTATTGGAACAAGACATTTTTTCTGTCCTGGAGGGCCAGTGAAGTATCTGCAACACTGATGCTGTGCATGGTGGCCTGATGGGTAGCTTGGACCAAACCTCTGCAGATCAGGTTGCAGACTTCTGCCTGTAAGCTTCAGACTTTGACTATAATGCTCATGACATTAGAGAAAATTACTTGTTAAACTTTGTCAGAAGGCAAAATGTTCAGACTGGGGCTAGGGACATAGGGCACACAGACAGGTGTCTGCCTCAAGGAACTCCTGAGCTAAAGGAGGAATCATGGACTAGAATGGTCTGTCATCCTGGGTTTCCTGAGACTACATTCACAGGAAATGTGGCACATGGACCATGTATAGCAAGAGAGTTCACCTGAATGGGGGAAAGAGTGAGGAGGGGAAAGAAGTGATGGCCGCCTGAGAATGACAGCCCCTTCCCATACCCTTTCCCATGGTTGTATACTGACAGTCTTGTGCACTGAGCTTAGACCCTCACATTTATGTTCTTTCTAGTCCTACAATGGACCAGCTTTCTGGGCTAGTGAGTTAGAAATGAGAAAAGGCAGACTGCCTCTCCGATACCAGGTTGTTTTCATTACTCCCACACTGCACATGGAAGTAGAACCATCTGTACACAGTCTGGGAGGAACATGTCACCAGACTGCTCATATACCAGCACATTTAACCACTCTTAGCTTTACCTCTGGACTGCCCCTTTTAATCAACCATTTTCTTACACTAGCCCTGCCTTTTGTTCTCATTTCTATGCCCAAATTTGTCTTCCAAATTGGTCAGTGGCACAGTAATGGACTGGCTTGCTTCTCTGTGCTGTGTTAGAGGCAAGTATGGTGGTAGAAGTTGCCAAAAAGTTGAGCAAATGGAAGTGTTTCCTCACTTCTTTCACAACCAGTTGGTGGAACCAATTTAGATTTGGCATTGCCTTTCTCAGACAGCTGAAGAGGTAGGAAGGCATAACGGAGGGAATGAAAATGTACCAAATAAGTATAATACACCAGGTGCCAAACTAGGTACACACAGTTTTTATAATGGCCAACCTCCACCGTTCACTCCTGCCATGCACTTCATCTGGGCCCTCTGATGTAGTCTTAGCCTTAGGCTGCAGTGAGCTTCGAGATTCTCAAGTTTTATAGACAGGAAGTTGTGAAATAGGGGAGAGAAATGTCTCATCCAAGGTCACTCCACCAGCAGGAAGCAAGAGTGGGATTTGAACTTGCCTCTTCTGACACAAGCATCTGCCCTATCTAACAGTACTCATGCTTATTCAGGTTCCATATTTAGCATCTACATTTCCAGGGAAAGGAAGCTAGAATGAGATTTCTTTTAAGTTTTTGGAGCCAAAATTATTTTAATTTTATGGCTGGGAAAAATGTAAACTTACATTTTCAGCAGACCAGAGATGATAAAGTATGTGTTTGTCAAATAAAATTCTTTACTGTGATAAAGTAAATCATTCTTTGGCCTTGTAAAAAATTAGGCCTCACTTGAACTGTTTTCACTTGGGCCTTTGCTAATATTTCTGTTATCTCCATTAGGGATTACCATGACAAATGCCTTTTATTCGCTTCGTTAAGCACTTGGGTGAATGTGTGAACACACAGAGCTTCATAAGTCACAAGGAAATGAAGCAACGTGGTCTTCTGGAAATAGTTTGAGAGCCTGACAGACTAGGACTAGCATCTGGCTCTTCCACTTAGGAGCTACATCACTCTTGGTAAGATTTTTCAGCTTCTCTAGACTTCAGTTTCCTAATATGTAAGATGTGGGCATCACTATTTCTAGGTGATTTTAAGAATGAGATGAGAAGGCATTCTGTAGCACTCTACAAAGTTCCCGGTGTGGGGTAAGTGTTCACGATGTGTTTTGATAAGTTGTATATAGCTCTCAGGGTGCCTAATAGTTGCTTACTGACCATGCTCTTCGACTCATGGTAGGTAGAAACATTGAAGAGAAGATATAAGAAGGAACCAGGACATGCTCATCTACTTTAGCCCCCTTAGCACTCACTACACAAGCCTGTCTGGAACACTTCATGTTTCAACATAGTTGAGATCATGGAGGTAAGAGCAGCTGACACAAATGAAGACACAGCACATGTAGTTAATTTTACTGGGGGACAGATTTTTCAAGTTCAAATATGAAATTGTGATTGGCCTGTCATGGGGTGGTTATGATACTTTCTCTTAATGGTGAAATTCCTCAGTGCTTGGAGCTATTTGGAAATGGGCCCAGGCGGGTCTGGGTAGGGTTTTTTTTTTTTTTTTTTTTTTTTTTTTTTTAAATTTCTACTTAGGACAGAGTGAATTGTGAGTTCTGTGTGGATTGCAGGGTGGACAGAGTACCCAAATCCCATTCTTAACTGCTTAATGGAAGTTCTGGGCATGGCCAGCCTCCTCCCCATCAACCTGATGGCCTCTTTATCTGCCTACTGTCCAGGAAAAGAGTCAAGTGTAAACTAACCATTCATGTAAATGGGCTGTCAGGTTACTGAACCAATATGTTATGGTTAATCTGTTAAAACAGCAAGGTCTCTGAATTTGTAAACACTCCTTGATAAGCTCCTTATAGCATATACAACCTAAGAAAATGAATGGCACCTACCACCTGTCCTGGAATCCCTACCCTCCACCCCCACTGCTTGTCCAGATGACCTTTCCATTGAGTTCAGTCCACCCTCTACCCCTCCCAACTCATGTGGCACCACCTGACCTCAGCTATGTGCTGCCTCTAGGGTGGGGGTGGGGTCAGAGATTCCACAGAAGTGCAAAAGTTTTAAAAGGCTTAGAGAACAGGGGTGGGGTGTGAAGGGGTGTGTGTAGACATACCAGGAAACTGTTGGCAGCTTTGTAAGAAGCCAGTTCATCTGTCCTCACCAGTATCACAGACGTCATCTTCATTGTCCTATCTTTCCCTCAGTCAAAACTTTGTGTTAGTACCTTAACATAGAGATGTCTTATTTCCATGGGCAAAAGGCTCTCAGGTCAGCAGCTGACTGAATTATGAGGTTGGAGGGAAGGTCCCATCATATGTTAATTTGATGAATGGGAGAAAGATTTCTGGGAGGGGAAAAGGCTATCAGAATCAGATTCTTGGCAAAGTTAACATTGAAGAATCATTGCCTATGGAAAACATGGTGACTATGAAGTTCGTCCTTTTTTACCTTTAGTTTTTAGAATCTTTTGAAGACAAATCCAGTAAAACAAATAAAAATATTCGAGGCCAGCCTTGTCTACTGAGCAAGTTCTAGGATGGCCAGGGGTACACAGTTAACCCTTTATCCAAAACCATATGTGTGTGTGTGTGTGTGTGTGTGTGTGTGTGTGTGTGTGTGTGTATGTGTGTGTATGTGTGTGTGTGTGTATGTATAATGTTGGAAACAACCACAAAAATCCCTCTACCTTGACATGAGGATGGGTTTTCTAATACTTTTGTTTTAAAACTTACTTGAAACTTCCTTTAAAAATAATTGTCACCTTTCAAATTTTTCATTTAGTGTTATTTTATCGTGTCTTCTTTTTTGTGTGTGATGGTTTCCTTTGGTAAACATGTCATAATTACATACCCTTTCTGATACTTTCCCACACAGTTGGTTTTCCTAGTTCTGTGTTAAGTGGTTCAGTGTCTCATTGACACTGACAAGTCAGTCTTCATGCCTGCTGTGCTAACAGTCTCAGCTGCTGCTTATCACTCACCTGTCTCAGGCCATTTTCTCTGCTGTGGTTTCTGTCTTCTGCCCATGCACCTCCTATGGGATCTTAGAGGAGACAGTCCCATCTCCCTTGCGTTTTCAATCATATTATATGCATTGCATTCTCTGAAGCTCTTCACTTTGAGTGCTCCTAACTTCTCTCTGTACTGACTCTCATGTGTCACTTCCATGTTAGATCACAAGGAGTTCTGAGTTCCATTTCCTCCAACTCCCTAAAGCAGCTCTTGCAAGAGTCACACAGGACCCTTGATGCCTTTCTCAGGGTGTGTGTCGGGACTTGGTATCTCCATACTATAGTGGACCCATGTCCTTGGTCTCTTGTCATTTTTTTACAATATTTGTTTCTTCAACTCCTATCTCTCTCACCCACTCCTTCCATGTTGGTTCTCAAAAGGTTGCTCTTGTTGCCTGAACTGACTGGTTTTGTGTGTCAACTTGACACAAGCTAGAGTCATCAGAGAAGGAAGGAGCCTCAGTTGAGGAAATACCTCCATGAGATCCAACTGTAAGCCATTTTCTCAATTAGTGGTCACTGGGGGAGGACCTAGCTCATGGTGGGTGGTGCCATCCCTGAACTAGTGGTCCTTGGTTCTATAAGAAAGCAGGCTGAGTAAACCAGGGGAAGCCCCCCTCCATGGCCTCTGCATCAGCTCCTGCCTCCAGATTTTAGCCCTGCCTGAGTTCCTGTCCTGACTTCCTCCAGTAATGGACTATGATCTAAAAGTGTAAACCAAATAAATCCTTTCCTCCCCAACTTGCATTTGGTCATGGTGTTTTGTTGCAGCAATGGAAACCCTAACTAAGACACTGCTTCTCTTCTCACTCAAGATAGTCACTATTTCTTCAGTTTTTCATTCTGGCTTTAGCCACTCTCACTGTATCTATTAGCCAAGGTTTTTTAGATAGTAAAGTATGGATAGAGGGATAAAGAGACAGAGACTTATGGGAACTGGGATCATGTAATAATGGAGGCAGAAGAGTGCCACATTATTTTGCCTTAAAGCTGAAGAGTCAAGCAAGTGAGTAGTGAAATTCAGTGCAGGGCTAAAGGCCTGAATAATTGAAGCCATAAAGCTCCAAGAACCAAAAACCAGGAGCGAGCTCTAATGTTTGTAGGCAGAAAGCGATGGATGTCCTAGTTTAAGAAGGAGAATCTTCCCTTCTTCAACCCATAGATTATGCCCACCCACATTGATGAGGAGTGTAGTGGTTCAAACTTCAAATCTCTTCTGGAAACATCCTTACAGAAGCATTCAGAAGTGAGCCTTTGCCAACATTCTGGGCATGTCTTAGCCTACTCATGTTGATATACAGTGTTATCCCATCACACACAAAACACTGCTAACCCCCCAGTGTATTACAAGTGTATTTCTGTCATCTACCCTCTGCTGAGATTTAGTAGACTCCCATGCTTCTATTCCACAAACATTAAAAGCTCTTTGCAAGTTTGCTGGAGTGTCTTGCTGGTGAGTCCCAGGGATCACCCTGTCTCTGTTTCCCAAGCACTGTGATGACAAGTGTGCACAACACACCCCACTTTTTAAAGAAATAGTGTTTTGGAAACAAACTCAGGTCCTTGGGCTTGCAAGGCAAGCGCTTTAACAATGAACAATCTCCCCATCCTCTGTCCATAGTACTTCCAGCTGTGGTATTGGTTTCTCCCCGTTCTTTATTCTCCTCTTCTGTATATGCTTTTCCAAAAAGCTCTTCATTGATCTCCAGGTGCTAGGATGGCTTATAACCACAAATGTGCCTATATTATCCCATAAATAAAACTTAGGATGGTTCCCACTGCATGTGGTATTGAGTATGGTGTTCAACCACCCTCTGCCTCTTGCCCTTGCTTACTTTGGTATTATCCTGCTTCTCTGGGACTTACAACTTAAGTTTCATAACTGGACCACTTGAAGTGTAACCTCCCATCTTCCCGTCTGGAATACCTCACCTTATTTCCTTACACATGTCCATTTCCCTTTAAACCTAACCTCAAACCTCACCCATTATTGAAAACATTGCCTTATCATCCCAAGTTCTTTGGGAGCCTAGCATCTGGTACATGTATTTTCACCTAGATAAGACCCATTGTTTATTTGTTTACATGTCTGTCTGCCTTAGGAATTCAAATAAATGCTGAATAAATTAATAAAAACACCACCCATAAGGTTTATTATTCTCTCATAGCTTTTGTCCACTCCAATTCAGAATATTTTGTAGGGTTTCCTATTGGAAAGCCAAGGAAGAAATGTTACAGGGTTTTCCAACTGGACAGAGTATTGGAATTTCACCTCTGACCTCTCATCTCGGCACCAACTTTGAGACCACAGCAAAGCTCTCAGAATTTCAAGGCACTGGACATACTCTCTGCCCAACAGATTAATTTTAGAGTCATTGAAATTCCGCCAACTCTGGGGGGAATGATTTGGAAGCCAGGCCGACAGCCAGCAAAGGAGGAAATTGCTCTCTGTCTATTTCAAGATGAGAGAATTGTAACCACGGTGCCTCCCCCAGTGATGTTGTTAAAAAAAATAAATTTAATACGTTTATGAAATCTAATCTTCTAACCATAAGTGTTTCAGGGTTGGCTTTGATGTTTAGAGAAAGCAGCCTGATGCCAGTGTGTTTTGTATATTTGGAGAGGGTGTTGCCTTACATATAAGCAGAGCACTGGGTCCCTGACTCTTTGGAAGAATCATCCTTGTGTAAATAAGTCAACAAATATTTAGTCACTGTCTACCATGCTCAAAACACTTGTGCTGCAGGAGTGTAAACACAGATTTCCAGGTGAGAGGAGGGGATGCTCAGGTTCTATCTTAGTCCCCAACTAAGCACAAGTCATGGCATATCTCATGATTTCTTTTTCACCTGAGAAATACAGTTGTGCCATTTCCGCTTAAGAAAAGTAATGAGAATTTTGAAAAAAAAAAAAAAAAAAACAGCAAGAAAGAGCATGCCTTGCATAGTTCCTAGACACTTATTCAAAGGAACCACCAAGAGTATTTGGTTCTGTGTAAATATAACTTGAGTTGTAAGAAGTCAAGGTCTGTATCTTACTATAAGTGCTATTACTCAGTTAAGGAGATTGGAAAACCCACTGTCAATGGACTTATTTCAAAAATAGAACTACCATCTGATTCAATAATTCCACTATTGGGAATATATAGAAAGGAAATGAAACCACTGTTAAGAAGATGTCTTCCCATCCGTGTTCATGGCAGCACTGTTCATAATGGTCATGAAACAGGAACTTCAGGGTCCATCTGCAGATGAATGGGTAAAGAAATTATGGTACATCTTTACAGTGGAATACTACTGAGTCACAAAGGATGAAATCATACCATCTGGCAAGGATGAATGCGATGGAAGCTATTATGCTGTGAAATAACCCATCTACTTCTATGCCTTTCTACATAGAACTTCATGACTTCCCTTACATGGGGAATTTTATTTTCATTCATTCATTCATTCATTTACTTAACATACCAATCACATTTTCCCCTCCCTCCTCTCTTCCTGTTCCCTCCCCTCAACTTCCTTTCTATACCCCATCCAGTCCTCAGAAAGGGTAAGGCCTCCCATGAGAATCAACAAAGCATGGCACATCAAGTTGAGGCAGGACCAAGCTCCTCCCCACTGCAGCAAGGCTTAGTGAGGCATCCCAGCATAGGGAGTAGGTTCCAAAAAGCCAGATTATGTGCCAGGGACAGATCTTGGTCCTACTGTTAGAGGCCCCACAAACAGACCAAGCTATACAACTGTCACCCAGATGCAGAGGGTTTAGGTTAGTCCCATGCAGGCTCCCTAGCTGTCAGTCAAGAGTCCATGAGTTCCCATGAGCTTGGATCAGCTGCCTCTGTGGGTTTCCCCATCATGATCTTGACCCCCCCTTGCTCATGTAATTTCTTCCACTGAACTCCCAGAGCTCGGCCCAGTGATTGGCTGTGGATCTCTGCATCTGCTCCCATCAGTTACTGGGTGAAGGGTCTTTGATGACAATTAGGGTAGTCACCAATCTGATTACAAGAGAAAGCTAGTTCAGGCACCCTCTCTACTATTGCTAGGAGTCTTAGCTGGGGTCACTCTTGTGGATTCCTGGGTCCCATGGGGAATTTTAAAAAGTTGGTTTCATAAAATTTGAGAATAGAGTAGTGGTTACCAGAGGCTGAGGAGAGAAAAGAGGAGGGTAGTGAAAGGATGCTAAGTTACAGTTAGGGGAAAGGTGTTCTAGTATGCTGTATGGCACAGTTGGGTGACCATAGGTAACATATATAGTTCAAAAAGCTACAAAAAGGAGTTTTAATCTTTTCATTACAGAGAAAGAACAGATGTGAGGAGTGTCTCAATAATTTATCGAAATATCCTTTGTACCTAATAAATAGGCATTGATTTCGTGTCAATTAAAAATTTCCTTAACATATTTGGCTGCTATAATAGAATTTTGGGGAAAAAATAGAGCCTTCATTAGTAACTTTTGCTATGTCCACAGTGCATGCTTTGTTTCTTCCCAAGGCTGATCTCACACCACCAAAGTGATGTTCTTGAGTGTGGAGTTATAAAGAGATACAGAGATCCATATGGTATGTATTACTGATAGTGATGATGAGGTTGGTAAGATGAAGCATCTCCTGTGCTCAGACAAAATAGATGCATAGACTATAGACCCAACAGTGTGAAGAGTGGTTTCTCTTGTAAACTTAGAAGTGATGGATACTTACTTCTGTCTTAGCTAGGGTTTATATTGCTAAAGAAGAGACACTATGACCACAGCAACTCTTATAAAGGAAAACATTTAATTGGAGGTAGCTTACAGTTTCAGAAGTTTAGTCTATTATCATCATGGTGGGACATGGTGGCATGCAGATAGACATGGTGCTGGAAGAGGAACTGAGAGTTCTACATCTTGTTCCATAGGCAACAGGAATTAAACTGTGACACTAGATGTAGCTTCAGCATATATTACTCCAAAGCCCACCCCCACAGTGACATACTTCTTCCAACAAGGCCACACCTCCTAATAATGCAACCACCTATGGGCCAGGCATTCAAACACATGAGTTTATGGGGGCCATAACTATTCAAACCACCACATTCCACTCCCTGCCCCCATAGGCTTGTAGCCATAACATAATGCAAAATCCATTTAATCCAGCTTCAAAAATCTCCATAGTCTATAACAGTCTCAAACTTGTTTTAAACTCCAACTTCAAATATCTTCTGAGACTCATGCAATCTCTTAATTGTAATCTATATAAAATTAAAAAAGCAGACCACATACTTCTAACATATAATGGCACAGTACACACACACACACACACACACACACACACACACACACACACACACACACACGTATATATAAAACTGTTCCAAAATGGAGGAAAGGGAGGACAATAAGCAAATACTGAACCAAAGCAAGATTGAAAACCAGCTGACCAAACTTGAAACTCTGCATGTCTATGTCTGATGTCAAAACTCTCTTCAGATCTCCAACTCATTTTATCTTTGTTGACTGCAATACACTTCTTTCTCTTGAGCTGGTTCCATCCCTGTTAGCAGCTTTCCTCATCAGATATCCCATGATTCTGGCATTTCTTAACATCTTGGAGTCTCCAAGGCAATCCAGGCTTCAACTTCACAGCTTCACACAATGGCCTTTCTGGGCCCTCATTCAGGGATACTCCTGACACATGTCTGGGCTTAGTGGCTTTCCTTAGTTATGGAGAGAGATTTCATAACCTCTTTCTTCTATCCCTGACTCTAAAACCAGAACCACAAGGCCAAAGCTAACAATTTCTGCTGCTTGCTGTGACTGGAACATGGCCTCCTTATTCAATTACATCTTCTCCAGCTTTTCTGTTTTCAGTGGGTTCCTTTACTGCCTAAACTTGGCTGCTCTGGAACTTGCTCTGTAGACCAAGCTGGTCTTGAACTAGATCTGCCAGTCTCTGCCTTCTGAGTTTAAAGGTGTGCACCACAATACCCGGCTTTTCTTTAATTCCCTTTCACAAGTTGGAAGCTTAGGTGAATGGAGTCTGCCCTGAGGTCACCACTCCCTTTATTCCATTTAACATCCTGTTCTTCTTTAATCTATTTATCTCCTTGAACATAGAAATTGGCTCCATTCCACTTTCTGATATACATTTTCTCCTCAATCTGTACATTTTATATTTTTCCTTGCTCAGCTTGCTCCTTTTCATTATAAATCTTCATTAGAGTTACCACTAATAACCACATGACAGTCTATACTGGGCTATTTTGAGATTTCCTCTGCCAACAGAATTAATGCAAATCTCTTCACTTTAACCTCAGGCAGACTCTTTGGACAAGGGGAAAAAGCAGCCATATTTGTCACCAAAATATCACAAGAATGATCTCTAGGCAACGTACTGAAACTCTTCTCCTCTGAAGCCTCTTGAGCCAAGCCCACAGTTCAAATTACTCTAAGCACCATTGTCTTCCAGGCTTCCACTAGTTTGGCCCATTAGGCCCCACTTAAAGCATTTAACTGCTTTTCTAACCCAAAATCCCCAAATCCATATTTCTCTAACCAAAACATGGTCTTACAGTAATAACCTACTCCTGGTACCAACTTCTGCCTTAGGGTTTCTATTGCTGTGAAGAGACACCATGACTACAGCAATGCTTAAAAGAAAAACATTTAATTTGGAGTGGCTTACAGTTCCAGAGGTTTAGTTCATTATCATCATGACTGGACATGGTGGCATGCAGGCAGACATGGTGGAGGAGAAAGAGCTGAGAGTTCTACATCTTGATCCACAGATGGTGGTAGTGATGGCACACATCTTTAATCCTAGCATTTAGGAGGAATAGAGAGGAATAGGCAGGTAGAGCTCTGTGAGTTTGAGGCCAGTCTCATCTACAGAGTGAGTTCCATGACAGCCAGCGCTGTTATAGAGCGAAAACCTGTCTCAAAAAAAAAAAAAAAATCTGCAGGCAACAGGAAGTGAACTGAGACACTGGGTGTAGTTTGAGCATTTATAACCTCAAAGACCACCTCTACAGTGACACACTTCCTCCGACAAGTCTACACCTACTCCAACAAGACCACACCTCCTAATAATGCCACTCCCTATAGGCCAAGTATTCAAACACATGAGTTTGTGGGGGCCATACCTATTCAAACCACCACACTACCATTTTTTAAAATATGATTTACTTAATTGAATGAGTATGGAGCTTAATTTTTAATACTTCTATATTTAATAACTTGCCCATAAATTTTCTAAACTCTCACAGTTTCTCCCAAAGCAGTGAGTATGGGAGGTCCAATATACCCTTCTATAAAGTCCTTATATAGTGAAATAAAAACAGAGAAGGTGTGAAAATGAGTGTGCAATGCATACTTGTGTAAGTGCTCTTATTTAACACAGTCCCATGTACAGTGAGTATATACAGTGAAAATTGAAAAGAAACTGAAAAACTAATGCATGCCATTTATCTCATGTGACAAAATGTTAGTAGTGGTCAGACTCCTGCTCTGGCTTACTGTGTATCAAGCCTCTCCAGTCCTCTGTATTGCCTCAAGATTGCAATATGGCTTTTCTCTCCCTACCTTCATTTCCACATTTCAAGCAGGGAAGGGATAGAGAAAAGACTTAACTGTTTATTTGGCAAAGGATACTTTATTGTCTTCCTTTGGGTGCTGAAATAACATGCCTCTAAGAAGCAACAGTGGCAGCCAACAGTACATGTTTATTATCCAACAGTTCTGGAGATTAGCAATACAGACTCACTCTTCCTGGACTAATATTGAGGGGTTGCAGGGCTGTGCTCCTTGGTGGAGATGCATTGAGGCAGAAGGCATCTCCTTGCCCTCACCAACCTCTAGAGACTGCCTACATTCTTATCCCTGGAAACTCTTGCAGCTGCACAGGCAACAGGGGATGGTTAAGCCCTTGTACCATCATTGCATTTCTGCCTCCCTGCCATTTCCTCCTTCTAAGAGTACTTAGATCATACTGAGGCCACTTAGGGAATCCAGTCTAATCTCCTCATCTCTAGATCTCCTACTCATTCCCTTCTGTGTGTCCCCTTTGCCAAGGAAGGAGACATATTCGTGACTTCCATGGATGTGAACTGTTGTGAGATTTATGAATAGAGCTATGCCAGCACAGACCATCCTTGGTGGCATGGAGGGCTGGGCAATCAAGTTTGAGCATTTGGAACAATACAGGGGGTGTAGTGAGAGACTGTCCATCATTCCCTTTGTAGGCAGAAATGTATACCTGTCCTCCCAACTCAGTTAATCATGTTGGAAAATGTATCCCCTCTGTCTCTTCTGACTGATCTTTAATGGGTTAGATGCTATGGCAGGAGAGAGTGGTGGGTAAGAGCTTGAGTGGCCACAGACATGAGACAGATCCATTGACTTAGAAAGCAGAAGTACATAGAGAAAGAAAGACCTCCTGGTGCAAGGCAAAAATAACTGCCATGGGTCTTGCCATGGGATATGAATTTTTCCACAAGGCAGGAAATACCACATAGCAAGTTTGGAATACATTATTTCCAAGTCGGCCACTATAAGGAAAATAGAATGAAAGATGAAAATGACCTTGTGGTGTCTCCCAGATAATGGATAAGGGGTAGAAATTGGAACAAGTTAAAAGTATGTGATTTTTTTCATATTCCATAAAGATGTTGACAATATCCACCATTTCCTTCATTGTCTCTTTTATAAAGTGTGGAACTTCAGAATTGTTTACCCATATAGCTTTGTACTGTGTAGAAATATACAGGATTCTTTTAAAGGACTAATTAAATAATTCAAACATGAACATAATACATTCTGATTACTCTTACCCATCCCCTTTTTACTGCCTTTTATCTACCTGTCATACCTGCTGTGGCCCCAAATTTCTATAGATCCCATCCCATGTTTATGCCTTTTTGTTTTGTTTTGTTTTATGACTTACTGAGTTTAACAATGGAAGTCTGTGATACCATGGATTTGGAGATATCCACTGAAGCCTGGTAGGCTCACTTGTATGCACACATATGAAGGTACTGACTTTCCCTCCCTCAGAATCTTTTACTCAGCAGGGAGAGTTGGACTCTTGGCTTTTTCTTACAGAGTGGAGTAGCATGCATGTATCCTTTTGAAGTTTGGGGTTAGAGTTAAGTCAATTTTTATAGTTTGTGTATTTTCTTCTTCAGTCTAGACTACTTTTATTTTGCTAACTTTTATGTATAAATGAACATCACTAATTAAGTCTAATTTCTATTAATTTTCACAGCTTTATGCTATCCCATTGTATATATTTACCATATTCCATTTATACATACATCTTGTGAATTAGCATCCCATTTTTATTTTTGCCTTCATTTCTTTTATTTTTTTATTAAAATTTAGATTAAATTTTATTTATATAATATAGCATGATGCTTTGAAGTTTATAGGCCTTGTGGAGTAGTTAAATCTAGTTAACAAATGCATTTGCTCACATCATTATCATTTTCTGTGTCTAGTACTCTTCAATTTGATGTCATTATATTGAAGAGTACAGTGCATTGCCATTAACCATAATCATACTGCACAATAGATTTCTCAAGCATATCTCTCCCACTTAACTGTAATTATACATTTCTTTGAACAACATGTGTATGTCCTAACTTGTGTTTTACTACCCCTGCCTCTGGTAACTACAATTCTACTCTCTACTTCTATGAGTTCTTTTTATTAAATATATATTACATTTCCTTTAAGTTAATCTACATTATTGCAAATGACAGGATTCAATTCATTTTTGTGGATGAATAGTATTTCACATTAAAAAAATATTTACTTGTTAGTTTGTAGACACTTAGGTGGATTCTAAATTTTGACTACTGTACTCCGTTAAATTGACCATGCAGAGCTCAGCATACTGATTTATCTCCTTTGGATGTATGCCCAGGAGGGGGATTGCTGATCATGAGACTTCATTTGCATTTTCCTAATGGTTGATGGTATAGAATGGCTTTTTTGACACTATAGGTTATGTGTACAACTTTGGAGAAATATAGTTATATTTTTGCCCATTAAGTCTTTTAAAATAATGTTTATGTGTATGGGTGTTTTGCCTGTCCATATATATGTGAACCATGTGTGTTAAATACCCACAAAGGCCAGGAGAGTGTGTCAGATCCTCTGGAATTGCAGTTTACAGATTGTTGTTAGCCATCATGTGGGTGCTGAGCATCAAACCAGGGTCCTCAAACCTGAATAACAAATACTCTTTAACGTTGATCAATTTTGCCCATTTTTACAAGGTTGTTTGCTTTGAATTGAAGAAAGTGCCGATACTTGGTTCACAAGCCAGGTTTAGTGAAGCATGAATTTGGAGCACTCTATCACCAGCTAAAAGGCCTTCCTGCTGCCCTTCATCTCAAGCCTAAGGCTTATAAGTTTCTGTCTGGGATATTCTGATTTCACTTTATTATTTTGATAATCAATGAGTGTTCAGCTCAAAGGTGTCCATGTACACAGAGGCATATGTAGACACTCTGAATCCCAAGAGAGGAGAATTGGAAACCTGGCAGCTGGCCTCTGTTTGGGCAGAGGGCTAGAAAGGGTAGAAAGTTCCATGTTCTAATTATCTTCCAACCACTGTTGGGCAAAGCTCCATGGGGCCTACCTTATTGTCACTTCTGTC
Source organism: Peromyscus leucopus (assembly GCF_004664715.2). Taxonomy (NCBI): domain Eukaryota; kingdom Metazoa; phylum Chordata; class Mammalia; order Rodentia; family Cricetidae; genus Peromyscus; species Peromyscus leucopus. Next base: position 30,435,584 of record NC_051071.1, on the reverse strand, counting down.
ATTTTGAGGAAACACAAAAGTGTCTCTTTGCACATACATCATGAGATGGAAAATACAACGGATCTTCTTTTCCAGAGGAACACAGGCCTCCCTCACTCCCTGTAGAGTCTTTTGAATGGTTCTGAGACTCTCTAGAAGTAGGTCTGTCATTCTTGTGTTCTCTAGGGACACATCCTCTTGTTATTGTGTGGAAACCTTGCATTGCACCTGTCTTGGTCTAATGTGTATTTGTTTACTATAGCAACAACTTGATCACACATCAGGCAGAAACCCTGTGCATAGACCTTAGGGACATGCTTAGACAGACTGCATGAACAGTCCCCAGAGTCACTCTACCCCTGCAATAAGCAGTCCTCAGCTTTTTCCTACCCCTGCAAACATACAGTGTCTCTCTCTGGCCCTGCTCATAGAAAGCAGCACACACCCTTTAGGCTGAGTTTTCCCCACCAAGATAGTGTTGTTTTTCTCCCTGATAAAAACACATCCTTTAGGGCCCCACGGTCTTTCTATCATTGCCACTTGTGAACATACTGTTGGAGCACACGTTAGATGAAGAATGGGATCTCGTCATGTTGATTTGCAGAGAACAGCACCAGGTTTGAGACTCAGTCACTCATCAACTCACTTTTCTCTTGAGATGAATTTGATGCAGGCATATTTCCATGCTTTAATTTGTAATGTACATTTTTATGAAAATAATGATAAAAAGGATTTTGCTATTTTCCTAACACATGGTCTCATCATGATGTAACCTAGGCTGACCTCAAACTCCCCATAAACTCAAGGATGTACTTGAACTCCAGATCCTCTTGCTTCTGTCTCCCAAGTACTGGGATGCTAGGTGTGTTCCACTATGCCCAGAACATTTTGACATTTTATCTCAAAATACCTTGCCTTGTCTTTTAATAAATTTATACATCCATATTAAACATCCATCCCCCAGCTTTTGCAGGGAGACTCGGGAAATTTAATTGAGTTTGGAATCTTCTTGGAAAAGCTAAAAGAACAGCTACTAAAGGGTCACTAGATACATGTATTATTCTAGACTCTCCACATGCTAGTCTAGCAAACTCATTGGGTGGAGAAGAAACCAGAGCTCATTTTTACAACACTAACACTCACAGGTGGGGGATGGGCAAAGTGCTGTGCTCATGGAAGAAATATTTCCTTCTTTGACTTGGCTTCAACTTATATTATAATAAAAAATGGGAGAAGCACTTATGGCTAATTTAACAGATCCATTAGTGAAAGAACCCTTAGAAATCCATCCAGACTTTTCATTATATAAATAGAGGGGACTTCTCAAATGGGGAAAATGCCTTGTTCAAGCTCAGATCATAGGAGCCAAGTGCCACTTCTTCATCATCCTGTGGCCAAATAATTCTCTACAGCTAATTCTGAATCACAGCTCTCCCTACACTTTCCGTTGATGGCTGTTACTGGCTAGTAATGGCTCATGGTATTTACTTTTCCAGTGTCTAACATTTCACTGTGGGACTCTGCCACATTGGAAAAAGAAGGTTTTGATGGTGAAATCAGTTCAGACCTAACACCGTTTAAGAAACTTGATGAACAAGCATTGTTAACTCAGTAAGGCTTTGGCTTCCAATATTATATGTGTCAGTTTTTGAAGTTATGTGAATTTTTTCATGCATGACAAATCTTTGAATTTTCTTTAAGAAATGGGGCTGGTTAATCCTTGATTTCTGGTTTGATGAGAAAAAACCTAAGAGGAATAATAATTTATTGGCTGATTCTCTTGAAGTTCTTATTAGGACCCTGAGTACTTCTATAGTGGATGGTTGGTCTCTTTACTCAACTCAGCTTGCCTCTGACTCAATTCTGGTTTGTGATTCTTTCAAGTCCAAACTGGACCCTTACACCCTAGCGCCTCTTAGTGGTAAGAAGGTAACTCTCCATCCCCTGCATGGACCACATAGTGTTTACCATTCTCTGGGATTGATTATGAAGCCAGTTTGCTTTATAAACCCGTGTCACCTTTGCCCCATCCCTACATACTAGGAGTATTGCAGAAAAATGTAGATTAGGGGAGCAAGAAGTACCCAAAGACAGAAGGCTTGGAACAGACAAAACTGAAACAATCTGGCTGTAGCAGGGGTCCACCACATCTTCAAAGTCTCTGTGAGCAGAATGGCTAGGCAAGATATTCTGAGCTATATAGGCTACATTTTGGTCTTCTACTAGGTGCTACTGTTTATCTCAAGAAGAGAGAGAATTTAGTTTCCACACAGGAACACATATTTTGTTGTTGTTTTGTTCAGTTAGCATGCCTTGAACATTCCCTATACAATATAAATGTGTTTGTAATTTCAGAGTTTTATAAAGAGATAACTGTGTTTAGGTTTACTTCATCTGCGGTCTATTGGTAGAGATGCTATCACACTACTTGGGACAAATAAAACCAGCTCTTACTCTGTGAAAAGATTTTTTTTGCCATACTTTTCCTTCTGTGAATGCACACATCCCTGAATGACTGTCGTGGTTTTATCACCTAGAATTCAAGACAGGGCAATATGCATGAAATTATGAGTATATCAATCATCCTTTGCTTTACTCCCACTTCCTGGAAATGCACTGCAGCACAGTAGGCACCCTAGGAGGGAAACTTTTCAGAATTACATGGACACTTCATTTGCTTTCTTTCACTTTTGGAATTAATAGATATGAAATCTTGGAGGTATTCTAAAGGGAGGAGTAACCCTCCCCAAGACCTGTGGACAACATTTCCCTGGGAGAAAAGCAATTGGACAATGCTTTATGTACATGGAACTTTCACAGAGAAGAGAAGGAACCAGATTTCATTGCAACTAATTTGAAAGTGTCTTAATGTTCCTCTGAGACTCTGGTGACCTCATCGGGTCTATTAGGAAGGATAATAACCTCTAGAAATTCTGTTAGGGAGGCTAAATGGGATGGGATGGTATAGAGCTTCAACAAGGAGGGAAAGTTGGGGAGAACTTTGTCTGTGAGGCAGGTCATCTGCCTTGTCTTGGGGACAACAACAGCACTAGGCTAATAGTCTGCCAGGTGACCACCCCCATAGACTTAAGGCAGACCAAAATGGTAAAATTCTACTTGTCTTGTTCTGGCATATGATTCGTAAGGACCTGTGGCTACACAGGAGGAATAGCTATGTTGTCTGATGTGGGGCATTGACCCTGGCATTTAGATAGACCTACCCCAAGCTGGAGTAGAGGAAAAAGATTCCACTCTTAAGCAACATTCAGGAAAACCACAGCATGTATGTATGTATCAGAACTGTGCATCCACAGAACCACAACATGTATGTATGTATCAGAATCTGTATGTATCAGAACCGCACATCCACCTGGGTGAAGACTCCTATTGTAGAATATTATTTTAAGATGTGTTACATCTGCTTATGTAGTGGAACATTTGTTTAATGATGTAAAGATGTGTTGGATCCTTTTATGTTGCATTTGTTTAACGCTGAAACTGTGTTACTTTGCCTGTCTAAAATACCTGATTGGTCTAATAAAGAGCTGAACAGTCAATAGCAAGGCAGGAGAAAGGACAGGCAGGGCTGGCAGGCAGAGAGAATAAATAGGAGAAATCTGGGATCAGGAGCAAGACTGAGGAATGAGAAAAGAAAGGGACAGCCACACAGCCACACATGGAATAAGAAGGAAAGAAAAGATATACAGAAATAGAGAAAGGTTAAAAACCCAGAGGCAAAAGATAGACAGGATAATTTAAGTTAAGGAAACCTGACTAGAAACAAGCCAAGCTAAGACTGTGCATTCATAAGTAAGAATAAGACTTCATGTGTAATTATTTGGGAGCTGGGTGATGGGCCCCCCAAAAGAATAAAGACCCAAAGAGTAAAAAAGTAAAACAATCAACAACAGATTCCCTATTTTTCCTGAATCCCAGGAGCTAAAGCTCAGAAATGACATTTTCCAGAATTCTTTGAGGCAAATTTCCTAATCATGTTTCATCAGTGACAAACAAGTAAGGTGAAATTTAGAAGGTACACAGGGATAGAGTTAGTATCATTGTTCTCCTGAAAGCACTGAGTGGTTGTTGTTGGGGGTGCGTGTGCCCAAGTGTGAGGCTGTGAAGTAGCTAGTCAGTGTTATCCTCCAGTGGCCTGACTCACTACTGTTGGTGGGGACCAGTCAAGTTCCTCATGTGACACCTTCAGCTTCTTGATATTCTAAGAACTGCTGGTGAACCTGACTCTCTCTCTCTCTCTCTCTCTCTCTCTCTCTCTCTCTCTCTCTCTCTCTCTCTCTCTCTCTCTCTGTGTGTGTGTGTGTGAGAGAGAGAGAGCTCTCCCAGCTTCCTCCTGTTACTCAGAGATCTCATCAGTCTCTATTTCATTCTTCTTCATGTTTGAAATACCCAGAGTATACTTTTTAGATAATGTTTGCATGTAGCCATTAATGGTATGCAAGGCAAAACTTCTGTAAATGAGAGAGAATGTGGAAACCCATTCTTTTCAGAAGACTCAAGTCCCAAAAAAGTCTTAGAAAGACTGTAACCTGCCATCAGAATTGCTTTGAATAAGACAAATAATTGGAGACAGAGGATATATGAACATTTCTGGGCAATAGCTGTTTTATCTGGAAGAACATATTTAGTATTATAGCATCATTTTATAGTTGGAATATGCATGCATTCAACACTAAAGAAAAGAACTCAGGTAATTGTTGTTTTTTTTTTTTTTTCCAGAATGACTTCTTGAAAGTAATGTTCAATAAATCCTTGGTGGGTGGTGATGCTCTGAAGACATGTGGGAAGGATACAGGACAGAGGAGGAATTTCTGCTTCTCCATGGCTTGGGTTGTTCCCTCAGCTCCTTCAGGCCAGTGTTCAAATGTTATCCCAGTACCTGCTCCCCCAACACTGTTTCCAGCATCACCCACACATGCCTTTGCAGCTGGCTCTGTCCCCCGCTGTACCACTCCACTCTTGGCACTCAGCATAGCAGACATACTATGGACTGTCTTGCTTTTGCTGCCCCCTCCCCTACTGAAGTTTCCCACTGTGTTCCCTCCCCATGGTTGCCTAATGTGTTCATTGCTGTCCTCAGGATCCAACTCTGCTTGGCACCTAGAAGGTGCCTGACAGACACTCTTTGAACAATCAAGCCCCATTGCATGTGCAAGCCTACAATTACTAATTTGTTTTCTCCCCTTTGTGGATATAGCTATCCCTTGGTATCCATGGAGATTAGGTCCAGGACTTCCTGCAGACACCAAAGTCCATGGATGCTCAGGTTACTTCCATAAAATGGTGTAGTGTTTGTATAGAACCAACACAACCTTCTGCAGACTTTAAATCATCTTTAGGTTACTGGTAATGCCTATGGCATTAAAAACACTATGTAAGTGGTTGTTATACTGTATTGTCAAGGGAATGCTGACAGGAAAATTGTTAATGTTTGTTCAGTATAACACATTTTAAAAAATATTTTCAGTCCATGAATGTGAAATCCACAGACACAGAGGGTCATTATATATATATATATATATATATATATATATATATATAACATCATTCTATAAATAGGCATCTCTTGTTTAAGCACTCCCTCCTCCCCCAGCTTGCAGAACTGTTCCTCAGTGGGAAAGAAATGAAGGTGCATAGTTTATTTCAAGTGCTGGGTGTGAAAAGTATTGTTGAATGTGGTATGGTATTTAACACTTGACTGGTCCACAAGGAGGAAGTGACCTAGCTTCTCCAGGCTAGGGGGAGGCCATAGAGCCTGCTTGTGACCTAGAGCATACTGCCTCAAAGAAAAAGTGACTGACTGTGTCACCGAGCAGCCAAGCAGAACACACATGACAGATTCTGTCCCACAGCTAAGAGGACTTATTTCAGATGCAGGGAGTATCAGCCACACCAAGCAGAGGCTTTCATACAGTTTTGGGGCAGCTTAGGAGGTAGAGGCTTCATTAGAGCCTGGCCTCCATGTTTTCTCATGTTACCATGGAGCTCTCTTCGCTGTCAGGCTCAAAAGCCGAAGCTCACACCTCTGCTGCTGCTCTTCAATGTGTTGCTGTGACAACTGTCAGAGCAGTGTCACTGCTACAGGGGCATTCAGCAGATCAGTGAGGTGTTCATTTGTCCTTGGAGGCATGGTCATGGAGGCCTTGTCCAGTTCTAATGCAATGGTAATCACAAGTCATAACTGGGGTTCTGAAACCTTTCAGTGACATTTGTTGATGTTACAACCTTCAAGGTGACACAGATCAAGAGTGTCTATAGGACTTCTGTACCATATGATATGGCAGGCAGGCACCAGACGCTTGGTACTGAGCATTTGAAGTGCGGCCAGTGACAAAAGAGCTAGAGCTTAAATTTACTCCATTTTGATTGATTCGTAATTAAAGTTACTCACAGGTGGTGGTACAGATCTAGGATTTAAATTTCTTTTGGTTTCTGTTACTTTGCATGTGTCTGTGTGGTATGAATGCATGTTTATATGTGTATTAGCTTGTGTGTGCTTATGTATGTGTGTATGAATATATGTGGGCATGAGTGTGGAAGCCCAAGGCTGACAACAGGCATCTTCCCAAATTCTTCTCCACCTTAATCACTGAGGCAGGGTAAATCAGAAGAAGCTTGAGCTTGCCTATATGGCTGGTCCTGGCTCCAGGACCACTGCTCTCTACCTTCTGAGTGCTGGAATTACAGGGGGAGCCCACATCCACCTGACATTGATGGATTTACCAAGTGTGTAAGTGGGTGCTGGGAAGTCTAAATTCAGATACTCACAGTTATGTAATAAGTGCTTTATCCAATGAACCAGCTCCTCAGCTCTAAGAGATACACACACACACACACACACACACACACACACACACACACACACACGTAGCTGGAGAGTTTTTCTCCAGCTCGTGCCAAGCCCCGGCAATCCCACAGCCCACTTATAAAATAAACACCCAGACTCTTATATTATTTAAACTGTTTGGCCTAATGGCTCAGACTTCTAGCTATTTTGTTTTTATATCTTAAATTAACCCATTTCTATAAATCTATACCTTGCCACATGGCTCGGGGCTTACCAGTATCTTACATGTTGGTACTCATGGCGGCGGCTGGCAGCGTCTCTCTGCCTCAGCCTTCCACTTCCCAGAATTCTCTTCTCTGCTTGTCCCGCCTATACTTCCTGCCTGGCTACTGGCCAATCAGCATTTTATTTATACAGAGCAATATCCACAGCACATATATACATACAAACACACACACACACACACACACACACACACACACACACACACGCGCGCAACTACCAACTGAAATAGAAGATATAACTAGGAGTAACAAGGAACAGCTCAGGGAGTACAGTGGCTTGAGACCTCCCGCATCTAGCTGCCACTACCCATCACAGGTGAGGTCTACCACTGATCCTTGAAATATATAGAAGAATTGCTTTCCTTTCATCACAGTAAAGTGGCAAGCTTGTTTGTAAATTAAGAACTTGATCACAGGACATAGAATTTTCATTTGACAGGGCTCTCTAGAGAGGCATAATAAAACAGTATATAAAACACACAGAAAGAGATTTATTATGAGTGACTGGCTCCTGGGGTTATAGGAGCTGAGAGATCCCACCATCTTCCATCTACTAGCTGGAAACCAGTAAAGCCAGTGGTATAATTCCACCTTATGTCAGAGATGTAAAAACAAAATAAGTTGATGTAAATTACAGTCCACGGGCAGAAGTGCTGTATCTCAGTTCAAATCAGCATCCAGGCAGCCCAGGAGCAAGAGCCTCTTTCTTGTGCCCTCTCTCCCTGCAGACTCTCATGGGAAGTGAACTACTTTACAGAATCATAGCTCACATGGTGTCTTAGTTAGGGTTTTATTGCTGTGAAGAGATACTATGACCACAGCAACTCTTATAAATGAAAACACTTAATTGGGCTGGCTTACAGTTTCAGAGGTTTAGTCCATTATCATCATGTGAAATGGTGGCATGCAGACAGACATGGTGCTGGCGCTGAGTCCTACATCTTGACTGGTAGGCAACAGGAAGTGAGCTGAACTAGGCATAGTTTGAACATAGGAGACCTCAAATCTGGCCACCATAGTGACACACTTCCTTCAACAAGGCCATACCTACTCCAACAAAGCCATACCTCCTAATACTGCCACTCCCCATGAGCTTATGGGGTCCAATTACATTCAAACCACCACACATGTCAATCTCAGAAGCACTATCACAGAAATAGCTAGAAATGATATTTAGTCTGGACACCCATGGAATAATCACGGTGACAATTAAGTATGATACTATTAGTGTATTGACAAAAGAATGAGCTCTCTGGAGGTCCTAAACCAGTTTGTGAACCATAGGGACCAAACTTTGGGCATACAGCATTCCATAAAGAGATGCATCTTGAGGGTCACTCTGACGGCACCTAATCATCAATCTTTACAGTAAAAAACAAACAAACAAACAAACAAACAAACAAACAAAGAAAGAAAGAAAACAGGGATGGCATACTGAATTTCTACTCTTGGTTATTACTGTTATTTTATTTTTACTTATTCAACTTTGTACAAATTTATACAGAACAAACTGAGCCCCACTTCTGCGGTTTTATGGCTAGAACAAAGCACTTAGCCTTGAACTCTAGTTCCCAAGGCAATGCTCTTCTTCCACACCAGCAAAGCTGTTAGAAGCAGACAGCTTGGTGCACTTGTGCTGATGTGAAAGGACTCTTCTTATGTCGCTGAGTCAAATAGAGAAGTCCTGGAAGTGCACTTGGAGGCTTTGGCTCCATTTTACAGAGTCATATTTAAACTGAAATCTATTTTCTAGTGTTCTTGTGAGCATCTTTAATACTTTGGGGAAGGTTTGTTTTCTTCAGAAAACAGGTGTTTCTCCTGGAATCTTGCCTATAAGACGAGCTTTTTGTTGAACGAAGTCAAAGTGGGAGATCACTAAAGAATTTCTGAATGGCCCAAGTCACAGGCTGTGCTTCTGGGATGAAGAACAGTGATTGGTATCCTTTGCAGCTGTCCAATAAAAGGGATGCAAGCCAGACACTGTTGTCAATAGAGATAAGAGGGCAACAATGGAAGTTTTCTCACCATCTCGGCTCCAGGAATTGTGGGTGGGCTGCTCATGAGAATGGAGACTGCTCCAGCTTCACCCCCAATTCTTTGTTCTGAAGAGCTGACCAGGTGACTTTGGATAAGGTCCACTTCTTTGGCATCTGTGTGATCCTGCACATGGATAGCAGGCATCCATGAAGGTTGCTGTCCACTTTTATTCAGGTCTCTGCTCAAATATCACCTTGTAAGAGAAATATTCGCTGATGACCCAGTGTACATATATATGTATATCTTGTCTTCCCAGTAAGATGAGCTGTTGATAACTCCACAGCTTACCTCATGTCCTCACCTACTAGAGTTAATTACTCCATTCTTCCTCCTTCCAGAGTTAATTCTCAATATAGGAACCAAAGAGATGGCTTTAAATTTGAACGCTGGATCTTATTCAGATTTTCTAATCTTTTCTAGTATCTTCCCCAGCCTTTGGCTTTGACAGAGTCCTGACCTCATGATCTTCCTGTCTCTGCTTTCTGAGTGTCCTAGGGTGCTAGAGTGTCTGGCAGACTCAGCTGGAAGTTTCTGCTTGAGTTTTCAGTGTTCAGCATCACACTCAGCATGGTAGGCCCTTGACTTACATTCCAAGCGTGGGCTCCCCATTTCCTTTGGAAAAAGCACCTTTATGATGACCTACACATTCCTTCTTGCCTGAACCACTTCTTCTCTGCCCCTTTGCCAGCTTCCCGTTTTCTCTCCCACTCTCTAAGCACCCTGGATGATTAATTTTTTTTTTTTCTATTATTGTTAGTCTAAAACTTTCTGGGTTCAGAATTAATTTGCATTCCTAAAACTGATTCTTTCTTCCCCTGCCCCCACCCAGTGTTGCTTTGCTTCTGTGAATAATATGTTAACAAGAGCTATGCCATTCAAAATGGAAACTGAGGAATTTTTAAAAAGCAATGTCCAAGCGCATGCTGTTAGCTGTCCTGATATTGATGCCGTGTCACAGGACCTACAGGACAGCCCCACTGTATTCTTGTGAGAGAATGTGGGTTAAAAAGGGCGTCTGGTGGTTCAGCATTGTTAAGAAAGACTTCGACCTTTGCAGACGCCCTGATAGGAATTTTGCAACCTCAGTGGGTCCCACGACTGCACTAAGAACCACTGTTGTTATGTGTCAAATCTACATCCTCTCCAGGGTCTCTGCATGCAGTGTTGTCTCTACCATGACAACCAAAGTTGTCTTTCCTTCTGCTTCATTCCTCTGCTTTGGTCGTCCTCTAAGATTCTACTATTACTCACTGTAATATTATATAATTTACTCTTTTAGACTCTCATGAGAATGTGAGTTTGTGATGGATTATTTTGTTCAAAGGTATATTTCTAGCACATAGAACAAGATCTGGCATGTGACAGGGGCTTCACAAATATTCCTGGGAAGGAAGAAGGGAGGGAGGAAGGAAAAAGGGGGATAGGGAAGGAGAGGGAGAAAAGGGGAGGGGGAGGTGGAAATACAGAGAGCTCTGTGAGGCCAGGCACTTAAAACTGTATTATCTTTGCCTGACAAATAATTGTATATATTTATGGGGTACCATGTGATGTTTTGATGATGTATGCAAACATCATGAAATGATTAAGTGAAACCAATGAACACATATATCATCATCTAATGTTCTCCACACTGTTTTGTAGTGAGAAATATCTAAAAAGACTTTTATTTTTAGCAATTTAAAAACACCCAGTACATTATAAGCTGCATCAGGAGATCACTAAGACTTTGCTCCTTAATTTTGCTTTATTCATTGCGGCACAGATATCGCCAGGCAGAATCCAGAGCCCTGGTGCTTAAGACCACGGAAATAAGAAATGAGCCATTCTAGATTTCCATTAAGTGGCAGTGAGGCTATCATGTGGAAAGCATGTGTCGGTTCCTACAGGAACCTGAAGGGTAGAAGGCAATGAGAAAGTGAGAGGCTGGACAAAGCCTACTACCTTGGAGAAGCTTCCCAAAATCCATCTACAGCACTGGGGCTGAGCAATGTGGACCCATCAGCATTGCTGGTCTGCTGTGAGATGGTCTGTATGTCAAATTGTTCTGATTGGCCAATAAATAAAACACTGACTGGCCAGTGGCTAGGCAGGAAGTATAGGCGGGACTAACAGGAGAAAAGAAAGAACAGGAAGGCTGAAGGAGACACTGCCAGCCGCTGCCATGACAAGAAGCATGTGAAGACGCCAGTAAGCCATGAGCCACGTGGCAAGGTATAGATTTATGGAAATGGATTAATTTAAGATATAAGAACAGTTAGCAAGAAGCCTGCCATGGCCATATAGTTTGTAAGCAATATAAGTCTCTGTGTTTACTTGCTCGGGTCTGAGTGGCTGTGGGACTGGCAGGGTGATAGAGATTTGTCCTGACTGTGGGCAAGGCAGGAAAACTCCAGCTACAAATAGTGCCCAATGTGTTGGCAGGAGTTTCCACCTAAAACCTGAGTAAAAAGATTCTAAAACGGAGCTAAAAACAGTTCCTAGTTGTCTCTTTCAAGCTAGCGTTAGTCTGCATGTTTGAGGTACTACGGTGGGTTCCTGGTATGTGTGCTCGACCTGCAGTATGGCAGGAATGAGACCTCTGCAAGTGGCACATTAAGCTGTGTCATGGATTTAGCCTTTGCTAGCACAAAAAAAAAAAAAAAAAAAAAAAAAAGAGGTTTCTGGGCTATACACTGCTTTGATAGAAGCATAGACCCACTATTTCTGAGAGTTGATAGCTCCCAGAACTGGCAGAAAACGTACCACCATGTTGGAAAGCTGAAGTGGGCGGAGCCAGCAGCCACAGCTCTGTTTCAGGCTTAGTAGGCTGCAGTTTAAAGCAATAAGCTCAAGGTAATATAAAAAATAAGCCATGTAAAGATGGCTACCACACAGAGAATCTGGATTATGTTCTCTTTGATATTTGTAACTGAAGAAAAACATTTGATTGCAAAAGCTGTTGAGTTATGCCAAAATGTATATTTTAAAGGTACCTTGACTTCAAAATTTGGATGTAAGGATATGTTGCTTTGGAAAAGAGGCTCTGCTTTTGTTTCCATAGAAAGCCAGAGGCTATGGATTTGTTCCAGAGTAAGATACAACAGGTTTGACCAGCCAAGACCCCCTGAATGGTCTCTGATGACACCATGGCCCAGATAGTCCAACATCCAAATCGGATTTAAGGCAACTGGCTCAGACGATACACCCCCACGGACTACTCCATAATCTTAAAATTTTCTTTGTGTCCCCATAAGATACAGCACCCCCCTCCAGCAGGAAGTAGTAAGAGAAGCTACGCCCAAATTCCCAAATATACCAAGCTGGCTTTGGAGATGTGTAAAAGTTAAAACCTTCCTTTTTTTTTTTTTAAAAAAAAAGGGGGGGGGGAAATGCTGTGGGATGGTCTGTATGTCAAATGCTCTGATTGGTCAATAAGTAAAACACTAATTGGCTAGTGGCCAGGCAGGAAGTATAGGTGGGACTAACAGAGAGGAGAAAAGAAAGAACAGGAAGGGAAAGGGAGACACTGCCAGCTGCTGCTATGACAAGAAGCATGTGAAGACGCCAGTAAGCCATGAGCCACGTGGCAAGGTATAGATTTATGGAAATAGATTAATTTAAGCTATAAGAACAGTTTAGCAAGAAGTATGGCCTGCCACAGCCATACGGTTTGTAAGCAATATAAGTCTCTGTGTTTACTTGGTCGGGTCTGAGTGGCTGTGGGACTGGCAGGTGATAGAGATTTGTTCTGACTGTGGGCAAGGCAGGAAAACTCTAGCTACACTGGCCTACTGGACAATGGAAGCACATTCACGTGACTGACAGGGAAGACTTCTCATTTTGTTCAGTTTTACCTCCTTCCAGACTAAACCACAGCGTGTGGCTAGAAGCAGCAGCTGTCCTGGTTATTGTAACCACAGCAGTTTCACATTAGGATTGGAGGTTTACAGGGGCATGAGAAGCCCACTGTTCGTTTTTGGGAGTGGGCTTTGTGATCTTGGGAGATCAGAGGGAGGAATGAGGCTAATGTGCATCAGGTGATGAGGTAAAAGGAGGAAGCTAACCTTTGTATTTTTAGTTAAAAACGTGTGTGTGTGTGTGTGTGTGTGTGTGTGTGTGTGTGTGTGTGTGTGTGTGTGAATGCATGAGCATCTGCTGAAGATAGAACCCAGGACTCAACATGTGCTGTCTAGCTGAGGTGTGTCCCTTATCTTAAAGATAATTGGCTTGGCCAGATTTTTACATCTAGAAGGTAATTTGATAAACCATGATTTTAGGGAAGAAACAGGGCAGGGTGGAATGGAAGTTGGGCAGCAAGAGCCTGGGGGCTATGACAGTCAGAATCCTTCATGTAGGACGTCAGAACTATTAAATGATCCACAGAAATAGAATGAGTAAATAAATTAACTAAGGTCCTATTTTAAACATCCTCTCTCTAAGACAGTGTTCTCACTGTTTCCCAGGCTGCCAAAGCACCCTTGGTTCCGACTAATACTTCTGCCTCAGCATCCAGAGTGTTTGGGCCTACAGTTATGCAATGCCATACTCTATTTTTAATTCTTTTAGGCAGGATAGCTTCATTTGATTAGCTATAAGCACCATTTGTCGCAAAAGTTTGAGCCAGTTTAAGCAACAGTGGGTCATCAGTAAAAAGATAAGACACTGAATATTCTCTCTCATATACACATCCTAGCTTCCAATTTTTATGTATAGTTATGCAGGAGTGGGTGTAGATCATACAAAAAATGGTCATGAGAGGGGAAACAAGTTTTAAGAAAAGGGGGTGGGAAGGGTAATAGAGCATTTGTCATGAAAGTAAAAAGGGGTGGGGGAAGTTCAAACTGGGAAGGGACAGGAAGATGAGAGAAGAGGAATAGTAATATAACATCATTCCTTGTCTGTTTATCCATCTTGCAATTCAGTGACTACAAAAGGCAGGATGCTAAATGGAGAACACTAAAACAGTGCTGTCATTTTGGAAATCCAATAAATGATATATTGGGGAGAAAAAGATAGCTAGGTAGCTGCTAGAACCCAAGAGCTGCAGAGCCCTGGGGAGACTGTGCAGCCAAGAGCTAGAAAATGAGCACTCCTTTGTTTTAAAATATAATTTCTTTTATTTTTGAGATTATAAGTCCTAATTTCCCTCTTCTCTTTCCTCCCTTCAAACTTTTCCATATACCCCTCATTGCTCTCTTTCAAATGCATGACCTCTTTTCTCATTAATTGTTGCTGCTTGTGTATATGTAGATGATACTTTCTTCTTTGTTTTCGCTTTTCTGCAGATCTGGTTTGTTGTCTTGATGGATTGCTGGCCCAAGTGGTACAGTTGCCATGGGCTCACTAATGATGGCATTCAAGATCATGAATTTGCAACTCTTCAGCTGTAACTACAGGTAAAGACGAACTACTGTCACCGAATTCCTGGTTCAGACATGAGGAGTGTGGGGGCAGAAGTCCATTTTGGGTCCAGCAGCCACAGCCAGAGATGTAGAGTCACAGGAATGGTGACTGTCAGAGGTGAAGGCACAGAAGTGCATCTGTCACTGTTCACCTTTGCTGCTCTACTGTGAAAACGTTGACTGAGCTTGGGTTCCAGTTGAGAAATGAAGACCTGACAGGCATTAATGCCTACAATAAACACAGACAGGAGCTCAGGCATTAGAGTTGGCAGTCAGAATGTAAACACAGCTTGGCTGGTCAGCACTGCTAATTGTGCTTCCCCACTGAGCTCATTAGCTCCCCTCTGGCCCACCTTTTATAGCTTGTGTTCCAGCCTTGGAAGCAGCCCTTGCCTGCAGCTAGGATATACCTGCAGCTTTTATTCCATAAATTACCTGGGAAGGCACAAAGTATTTCATGGTACAGAGCAGGAACGCCTGAGATGAGAGGTTCTATGTTGCAGCACGATAGAAGAAGTGTAGAAAAGAATATGTGTATAATCACTTCTCATACTGTTTGAAAAACATCATCATTTACGACTACTGTTACTACTATTATTACTAGTAATTATTTATTACTGTATGTGAATGCAAACCATGGAATTTATGTGGCAGTCAGAGGACAGCTTTGTGAACTTATCTCTCTTCTTCCACCTTTATGTGGTTCCAGAGATCCAAAGATGGAACTCAAGCTTTTGGGCAAGTGTCTTTACCTTCTGAGCCATCTTCCTGGCCCTGACCTCTCCTATTCTTGACTATTTTTCAAGAAGGTACCAGCATGTAATTATATGGCTATGGTATATAGCTATGGTAAATGCAAACAAAGCTATCCAAAT
This sequence comes from Peromyscus leucopus, assembly GCF_004664715.2. Classification (NCBI taxonomy): domain Eukaryota; kingdom Metazoa; phylum Chordata; class Mammalia; order Rodentia; family Cricetidae; genus Peromyscus; species Peromyscus leucopus. Next base: position 30,420,223 of record NC_051071.1, on the reverse strand, counting down.
AAATGTTTGGAGAGTAGAGATCACTCAGAGTCAACATACATCAAACCCCATTTGTTTGGAGGTGTGTTTAAAGCACCACTATGCCATTTTGGACATTGTCTTATTCTTTAATGAATCAAGTTGGCAAAACAAATTTTAAAAAAATTAATGTAGATTTTCAGAATAAGGTCTGAATAAAACAATGAAAACATGGTGTCATGGCTGAAAGCAATAGGAATAAGGAAATAAGATCAGAGATAAAGGACTGGAATTTTCCTTTCCCACATTCACAGAATGGCTTCACATCCTTTGTGTCAGGTATTGTCTTTACCAGCTTACCAAGTGAGTGGTCCATTTGCTCTTTCAGCAAATAGTTTCTGAGCATTCTGTGTGGCAGCAGGTGCTTTTTGAGACACTTGGGAAGAATCAGCAAATGAACAAGTTTGTTCTCACCTCCTTTGTGCTTTACTTCTAATGTGCATAAGGATGGTTCAGGAGGACAAAAAAGAAAAACAAACAAACAAACAAACAAAAAACAAAGACAGACCCAAACCTGTGAGTATAAAAGAGTATGTTAAAAGCGATGCTATAGAGAAAAAATAGAAGAGGCGCAGGTAGTTCAAGTGAGTGGGTTGCATTTTAAACAAGATGTTCAGGATAGGACTCACTGAGATGGCATTTGAACTGAGATGGAAAAGATGGTGGGCATGATGGCGTGGGAGTCTTGGGAAGAACACGGCGGTAGGGGTGGGAGGTTCAGGGGGTGGGGCAGCAGAGAGCCAGCCAGTGTCACAGCTCTGAGGAGGATAGAATGATCAGAACCTCTATCAGCTTTAAGGAGCTGAGGTTACTGAGGTGGAATGAGCAAAAGGAGCATTCAGGATGATTCCAGAGAAACCAAAGGATGGGAAGGCACTGCAGGAGTGAGGCAGGTCACAGAAGCCACAGAAAGGTGTTTGTAAAGCCACTGAAAGCTTGTGAACAGAAAGTGACATGACCTAACAGATGAACATTTGGATACATATTTACAGACCTTAACATTTTTCAGGTTGTAGGAGTCCCATTTGGTAAGTTTTGAAAACTGTGATAAAAAGTGGATTTTACTCCATGGATTTCACTCACTATCCACTCCCTGGATTTCACTCACTACCTTGCTATGAGCTGAATTATGCTTCTCCCTTTGTTAAATGAGTTTTGCAACCACTATTTCTCTGGAGTAGTTAGTTGGTGGCTCATTATGGAATTTAAGCAGATATGCCAGTAAAGTTCCCACCACATGCTGGGCACTGTTCTAGGGATAGGGACTCGGGAAAGTAACACCCACCTCACTCGCCAAGTTTGCAGCCTGTTCCTCTTACTATTCTGCAATGGGATTATAAGAATGTGCAGCTACATCCCACCTGGTTCCTGCTACACCTACTGCAGACAGATCTATGTCTTCTAATCTTCTTGTCTAGGGCCCCTAATGCTGGCCACATCACAGGGGCTTAAATATTTGACAAATCAAATCCTGATGAAAGTAGGACTTTCTTTCTTTCTTTCTTTTTTTTTTTTTTTGTTTGTTTTTTGTTTTTTTGAGACAGGGTTTCTCCGTGTAGCTTTGGAGCCTGTCCTGGGTCTCACTTTGTAGACCAGGCTGGACTCGAACTCACAAAGATTCGCCTGGCTCTGCCTCCCGAGTGCTGGGATTAAGTGTGTGCCACCACTGCCCGGCTGGACTTCTTTCTTTGGGTTGCTGTCCTTCTTTCTTTGGGCTGATACATTCAGCAATGGATCCTGGGACTATTTTTTTTTTAAATACCTTTATGAACTGACTGGTTCCTCTGTGTCTTACAATTATATTTAAAGTCATGCTCTGTAAAATATATCTAAGAGCTCATTGAATTAACCTATTGTCCCCTTAAAATGCATCTGCTGGGCTGATAGAGGATGAGGTAGAAGGATAAACTTTTAATCATGCCTTTAAAATCAGAACAAGCAATTTCCACGTGTGGTAAAATCACATGGGTGAATCATGAATGAGAACAGCTTACTTGTTTTACAGACCGAGGCAAGGAGCAATTTTGCACAAGGTCCCACAGCTTGAGAGTGATCCAGTAAGAACACAGTCTCTGTCCATACCACCTTGGTATCCAGTTGGAGACCTTGCTGGTTGTTATGTTCCTACCCCAGGTGGCTGCAGAGAAGGATAGACTGGAGAGGAGGAATTTGGGGTTGGATACCAGTTGGCCCATTTGGAGCTGTAGAAGAGTGTGGGAAAGAGAGAGGAAACCAGAGGGAACAGCGAGGACTGCCTGTGATAATAAGCCTTCAGTTCAGTCTGGGCTGCGGGCACAGGTGGGTGGCCTCTTCCCTGGTTAGTGCTCCTCTCTGTGGGCTCAGAGTGGAAGCTTCGCTTAGGAGAGGCTGCTGCCCTGAGCTGTGCAGTCATGCTAGTGGGCGCTGAGTTCAGAAAAGAGCCGGGAAGGACTTTTTTTTTTTCATTCATGTCCAGACAGTGTCTCTTTATTTTGTTATACCATGTAGTAGTCTTCAGTGCCTTTGGGCTGGAGGGATGTTTTCATCCTATTGGATTGGAAGGAATAGAAGAAAAGAATCCCACCACTCTGTGCTGTGCACTGCCCCACCCTGACCAAAGACTGCAGGGAGGAACACATTTGGCTCTACCCAGAAGAAGCTCTTGGGAGAAATTTGACCTCATCGCCAGCAGGATCTGTGAGCCATCTTTGTGCTGAAGTTGGCTGACTCTCCTTGGAGTGAATGCTCTTTGGGGTTCTTTGATTTCCTTGGAAGGATATGTTCTTGGAGTATTGGATCTTTTAAGCCAGATTTCAATGTAGGCAAACCTACATTCCAAGCCTCACCAGAAAGCAGCTCTCCATTTGTGAACAAGTATGTGTTGAGCACCTGTGTACCAGGTCTTGTCTATAACGAATCTTGGGGATACAGTGATGACAAAGCAGACAGGATCACTACTCTCACCTTCTAGTGGGGAGACACTGCATGGACACACGATGTATAGCTTACAATGGGTTTCACGATGGGGTGGGGTGAGAGCTGAGTTTGAAAATCATGGAGAAGCCTGTTTTAACTGATGAAGGAAGACTCAAGGGAGTAAGGGACTTCCGGTTGAACCCTTCAGAATATGGAGACAGCAGTCATTTGGAAGTTTTGGAATGTGGTCCTCTTGGCAGAGTGAGCAAGGTGAGGATTTGGAGATGCAAAAGAGACTTGCATCTTCTCTGAAGGCTGGTGTGCTAGAGTGCTTTCTCAGAATGGTGGGGAGGACACTCCAGGAGGTAGGCAGGAACTAGGCAATGCTTGCTCCTGCACAGGTAGGTGGTCAAATCCCTTGGAAGAACAGCAAGAAGACACTGAAAAACTCAATAGTAGGCATCACCGCCTATGTTCATGGAAAAGGAGGCCACTCATACTGCCTTATCAGGACGATTGCATACAAACACCAGAAAGATGTAGTTGAGGCTGTGTTATCCTCTCTCCCACTGCTGCTGGATTTTCAGTAATATTTCCATTGTGTGTAGAGGTTCTAATGATAGCCTCATAGGCCTATTAAGAGGCCTACTGTGTAATGAATATGGCTGATGATATGAGTCTTTGGAATGCCTCCAATGTAGGGAATAGAGATTCAGCTTTCTGAAGCACAGTGTGTGTTTTTTCCCCTTTGCCCCTACAGCACAAAGAATGGCAGGACAGTCCCTGGTTTCTTTTCCTCTGTGGTTTCTATGAGACTCAGAATAAAACTGCTTGCCCCAAATAGCTGTGATTTGGCTTTAATGGCCTCATTATATTAACTCTTTTCTCCATTCCTGATATCTTCCTTTATTAATATCTCTCTCTCCATATATATATATATATATATATATATATATATATATATATATGTATGTATATTCATTTTAACATTGAAGCTGTCATGCAGGGGCTTTTCCCAGTGGTCTTCTTGATCAGCATGCCCTTTTGCCTGGTTCAGGCCAAGGTCGAGTTTGTTCATTAGTTTTTAATGTGTTAGTCATTTTTTTAATGCTGCAATTGAAACATTTGATGGAAACAACTTAGAAGAGGAAGGATGGTTTCAGGATGGTCAGTTGATGGTCAGTTGAGCCGAGATGCTTGGTAGATCCTCACAGCAGCAGGAGGTCAAAGAAAGGCTGTTCTTCACTTCTTGGCTGACAGGAAGCAGCGAAAGGGCAGGGAATACAAGGAGGGGCAGGGAGCTTTCAAAACAGCACCACAAGGTGGGGACCAAGCATTTACAATATGACTTCATGGGAGACATTTCAAATTCAAAGCATAATACCAGAGAAGGTGCATAAAGGCAGTTTAATGCTTTGATTTCTAACACTGTCTAGGTTCTTACTACATTAGAGTCACCCATCATAAGAAATGGATATTCTTGGCCCATTTAGACCTATAGAGTAAGAATTTGTGAAGGCAGTATACAAAAATTCCTTTTATTCTTAGGCAATAAACAATTGACTTCAGAGTTTGGGAGAAAATTTCTGTAAGCGGCTGTGTTTGGAGTTTCCAGGGAGTGACTGGCCAAGATGGATGTGCTGGCTTCTAGCTATGGGCAGAGTGGATACTGGTCAGATAGAAGTCAACCAAACATACCAGAGCTATCAACTAGTGGTCAGTATGTTTCATGACCATGGCCAACCCAGAAATCCAAATTAAACTTAAAAAGTGAGCAGTAAGCTGGAAGTTGGGTGAGCATCTGTTAGGATGGAACAGCAAAACAATGTTAGGAAGTCCTTGAGAATCCAGTAGGCGGCCAGAGAGGGGGCTTGGGGGGGGGGGATGGGTGCTGCTTGTTCTGCCCTCCAGACAAGATACCTGTGAGGTGGGAGGGTTGATGACTGGAACAAAACTCTCCAGAGCCCAAGTTTGGACTGTAGGAGATTAGCCCAGGCTGATCATGCTACAGCTCCAATTTGATCCATCTCCTTCTTGTCTAAGATCCAGGCCTGAAAGGAGGCCCAGAGGCCAGGCCCTTCTTTGTTCTCAACATTCCCTGCCTCTCCCTCCTGAGTTCTCCTCACCACCATGTAGGTGGCAATTGACCCATAATGGACATGTTTTTATTATCATAATGGTACCACTTTCTGTAGAAAAGGGCAATACAATTTTGTTAATGAAAGTCATGTGTTGAGACAGGGTTAGACAGGGAATTTCTGGGTCTGGTTTGGCCCTAGCTCAAAACCTTCCGGGAAAACACAAGCTTTGAGAGCCACACCCAGAAAGTCCTTTACCTCTGTCAGGCTCAGCTGCTTTGCATTAGGGAAATAATAATGTCCCCCCACCCCCCGCCAGTGTGCCCTCTCATACATATGAAGTGTGTTGTAAAATGGTTGTTAGAAGGCAGTCAGTGGTGCTAGTGTTTTCTTCTGTTAGGACACTGAGGGTGAGTTCACTAGAACCCACCAGTGCTAGGTCAGTTGTGTGTCTTTCCTTTGTGACAGTTTGCTCCTTGTCCCTCAGTGGATCAGAGGACTCATGTCCTGAGAGCTCCCTCCTAACCTGGGGAAACATCTCTGTAAGACAAGAGAGGAACAGCCACACTTGCTTGGCCCCTCTGAGGTTTGTTTTAAATAGTCTAACATTGAAATTCATTGCCACTCCATTGATTCCATTGCCTGTGTCTCCTCACACCTCCCTTTTTTGCCTCATTGAGTTGACTATGTCAGGGATGCCTGTAGAATAGTAAGACAAAATCAGCACTTTTCAAGACAGTCTAACCTTCCTTACTGAGGCATCCACTTGATTCCCCTGAAAACATTGATTATTCTTAAGTCCTCACAACCTAGGACTCGATCTAGTATGTGCTTAGTATGTACTACTAAATAAAGTTGTTTACTTGTTAATTAAAAAAAACAGTATTATCTTTATCATTAGATTGTAAAATCTTTGGAAATGAGGACTGTATATTTTCCCCCCATTTCAGTCTTCTTCGGCATCCCACATGGTATACGGCACATAATAGAGATTAATAGGCACTTCCTGGTGAGTGACAGCAACATTCATATTTAGTTATAAATATGCTCATTTTTAAAAAGCTTCAACAAAGCCTTACTGACTGGTGCTACCCCAGGTAGAGAAGAAAGTCAGTCTTGTGTATAATAGTGATGGCTAGCTCATTTTCAGATCCTCCTACAGGATAGAGTAGTGCCCCTGTTACCTCCTCAGTTCTCACAGCCTTCCTATGAACTGGGCTAGAGGCTGAGGAAAGAGGGTAGCATGATCTCAGCACTGTGTGAGCACCACTGCCCACTGACCAATGAACAAATTATTCTGGTCCTTATTCTCAAGGGACTTGCCATCGGACTGGGATGAATCTGTGAGTGGAACACATGTGAATCAAGTATGTGTCATCAGGTAAACTTCTATTTAGAGGGAGGCAGATGGCTCGACTCCAGAGTACTGAACACTGAGGGAAAGGCTGAATATGTGGGCCTTCTGAAAATCTCGTAAAACTGTCCCCACAGCCTCCAGATAATTCTCCTTGGTTTCAAATGATGGGCTGTCCTCTTCCTCTCTGAAGTCAGTAAATGCAGGTGGTATTGTTGAAGTCACAGACAGCAGGGCTGCTTCCCTTAGACACTGAAGTCAGCCTTCCACCCCCTGGCAAGTGAGGAGAATGTCATGCATCTCTGCTAATGGGCATTCTGTGATAAAAACTACTGCTTCTCCAAGTGGTTCACTACATTATTGGGCAGCTCTTGTGCTGAACTGAGTGTGTTCTGTATTTTCCAACATCCTTTCTTAGTTTCCTGATGCAAATCTTCCCAATAGAACATTTTTGATTGTAGTTTTGACAGTCCATTCATCCCTTTACTTACTCTATAACACTGGGTTAGTTGCTGGTGATACAAGGATTATTTAAGCCTTGGCCTTAGCTGGGCCCTCTGAGACCTCACAGTATTGAGGGGAAAGAGAAGGATAAAAGTGGATTTCCTAGGCAGTTTGATGAGAGGTATAATGGCTGCCCAAAGGAGGTCCACCAGAAACACAGAAGAGACAACCCTTTCATCAGAGGAATTAGCTTCTGGGCTACTCCCCAGACTGTTCCCTGTAGTTCTTACTGCTCTGTTCTCTCCTCATCCTGTCTCTGGATGTCAGCAGAAAAGGAACAGCTTCAAGAAATGCGGCAGGGAAAATTACCTTCCCAATACTACTAGTGCAAAAATCTCCCCCGAGCTCCAGGCCTGGTTGCCCCGTGCCTCTTGCTTTCTGACATTGTCACCCTCAAACCACTTGCGTCTCAGCACACCACCAACCAAGTTCATGGCCTTTCCTGTGAAAACACATTCTTGAGGAAGCAAACTCCTTTTTGTCATCACATGGTGGGAAACAGCCTGGCTACATTCAAGCCCTTGGTTATCTTTACATGTCCTGCTGCTTGCTTGTCTTAGGGATAGGAATCAGGAGGGAACAGATGCTGTCTTTCTGGCTTAGTGTCTGCTCTCTGTGGGGCTCACTTCCACTGAACTGCAGTCATTATTTTGGTGACCCTTTATTAAGGTTCCTGTCTCCATAGGAAACTTGGTTGATGGAATCTTCCCCTCTCAGGTCCCTGCACTTGTACTAGATGCACTGATCTACTTTTATTTTCTCCACTATCTCTAGACTCCACAGAAGCATTTGGAATATAGTTAACATCCAATGTCTGTTCCCTGCATGAATTACTTGTACTCTGGGCCATGTATTTTTCTGGAAATTTTGTTCATTTGCAAGCTAACATTGGCATGCTGAACTCAAAAGTCAGACCCGTCATTCAGTACAGTGCACAATTCAACCCAAAAGCATTTATGGTGTGAGTTCAGTGTCCCAGACAGTGTGCTGGGTACTATGATTTCAACTGGGAGTAACACATAGCCACGGGCTTTAGGCAGCTTATAAGGAATGCAGATTGAAGGCGCAAGTGGCACAGGAGTGGTCCAAAGGAACATAAACTGTACATAGTATCAATCAAGACCTCTGACACAGGGCGGAGGAGAAAGCAGTTAACCGGCAAGTGTGAGGAAATGAGTGGATCCTGAAGACTTAGCTAACCTCCAAGGGTGAAGATGCCTCCTTACCTCCTTTAGATAGACATGCAACATCTCTGAGTATCTTGAAGAGAAATTAAATCTTGAATTAAAGTATTTCAGAGCAAAAAATTGTAGTCATCTCTCACTGTCTATGAGGCATTGGTTCAAGGATTTAAGGTGGCCCAAATCCCCAGATGACTAATGCCCTTCCATAAAATGGTATACTGTTTGCATATAAACCTACATACACCCTCCTGTACAATTACATTAGTAATGATTGCTATTATATCCAATATAATGTAAGCACTATGTAATCATGTTACAATACATATGGTTTATTTTATTTTTAAATGTGTGTGCATGGCCATGTGCCTGTGAGTACAGGTACTGGCAGAACGAGAATCTTGGGCATTGAATTCCCTGGAGCTGGAGTTCCAGGCAGTTGTGTGGTGAGTGATGTGGGTGCTGGAAACAGAACTACTGTTCTCTGTGAGAGCATCGAGCACCCTTAACCACTGAGCCAACTCTCTAGCCTCATGTTAGTCTATAGTCTTTAGAGGATAACAACAACAACAACAACAACAACAACAAGTATAGACATGTGGTAATGATGCAGTTTTTGTCTGATGCCTGTTTTGGTTGAATCTATATATGGGGCCCACTGTATTAGAAACCCCGAGTTCAGTGGGTTTTCAACTTCTTTTCAGTAGCAAATACTTCAGCCTAAATCTCACTAGGACATCTCCTTTGGCTAAATGGAACCAACTAGAGTTGTCTTGATGGTTGAAAGCCAAGAAGCAGGCCAACCTCCCAAATGAGGACCAAAGCCTCAGAACACAGGCGTGACAGTGCTGCTCTGGACAGGAGTCTGAGCCCTGGTGCGGCTCTGCTGGGGCTGTGGCTTTGGACTGCAGGGCTTTGAGACTGCTGTCCGACAGCCAGACTGCCTGATATTAACCATCAGGTGGGAAAAAGCAATTACATTTGCACAAGCTGGAGATCCGCTCGTCCCATTCTCCCTCCCTGCAGGCTATGTCAAAACACGAGGGCAGGATCCTGCTTCTTCTCACATTTTAAAAACATACAGTGGACTTATGTTTACAGTACCACGAAGGGATATGACGCGGAACAGCAGAGCGCACCACCCCTGCAAAGAGCCACCCTGTGCTGCCCGAGGCTCTCTCCACAACAGACCACAACACAGTTGTTGGGCGCCAACTCAGAGAGCGAGTCTCGCCAGGGATGTCTCTGAGTTTCAGTACTTAAACAATGTTACACGCTGTGCAAACAAACAGCACCAACCATGATCTGACCTTGGATCTGAGCCTGGTCTGTCTGGGTCGCTCAGCCTGGGACTTTTGCGGCGGGGAAAACAGATTAGCATCAGAATTCCACTTCCAGACCTCGCTTTTTTGCCTCTGCAGGACTATAGGTGGGCTCTTTAGTCATCCCAGCTTCAGCTGCCCCATCTGGAAAACTGGCAGAAGCTAGAGAGATAGCATGGCACCCAGCCACTGGCACTGATTTTCATATTCATGTGTGTTGCTGGGAAATTTCTATTAGAAATGGGTTCTTACAAAGCCAAATCCCAAAATAAAATAGATGAAAACTAACACGTTCTAGTGAAGGCAGGAGAAAGTGTGGACCCTGGGTTCTCTAGCTTCCTCCAGCTATATTGGATACAACTTGGCTATGTGACCTCTGGTCCTGATTCAAGTATTCAATGGTCCTTCAAACATACTCTAAGTACAAAGTCACCATGAGGATTATGAAAATACTTGTGTATATGAGAAAGGTGTGTGTGTGTGTGTGTGTGTGTGTGTGTGTGTGTGTGAGAGAGAGAGAGAGAGAGAGAGAGAGAGAGAGAATATAAGATTATAGATTATTGTATTTCACATTGATTTATAGAAATGAAATCATATTAGGTACGGTGGTGCATGCAATTTAATTCCAGCATTTGGGAGCAGAAGTGGGCAGATGTCTGTGAGTTTGAGGCCAGTGTAGTTTTAGAGTGAGTTCCAGGATAGACAGAGCTACATAGTGAGATCCTGTCTCAAAAAAAAAAGGAAAAAGAAAGAAAAAGAAAAAAAGAAAGAAATGAAATATGAAATAACTTTAGATAAAAAAAACCCCAAACCATCTGGAACTGTGGCTCCTCCTCTAAATTGAAATTATACTGAAAGATAACTCTATCACTTAAAAGCCTTTCCAAGCAGAATGGGCATAGCTTGAAAGACACACAGAATGGGAACCACTGGGCATTTCTGGTTGAGAGGTGATCTCAGCTTCTCTTATCTGTGCATCTTTGAAGAGCAAACAAATCATGTCTGTGTATTATGACCCATCTGAGCTTCAAAACCAGCTGAAGAGGCTGGGGAGACGGCTCAACTGTTAAGAGCACTTGCCCTTGGAGAAGATGAGAATTCAATTCCCAACACTCACAACAGGGGGCTCACAGCGGCCTGCCACTCAGCTCCAGGATTGATTGTCCTCTTCTGGTCTCCACAGAAGCACTCATGTACATACACACAGACACATATGCATAAATAAAAATAAGACAAATCTTTTTTAAAAAGTGAAAGGTGACAAGGGAACTGTGTCTCACAGAGACGAGAAAGAGGCTCAGAGTGGTGCGGTGGGCGGAGCAGGAGTGGGCAGCTTCTGAGCTCACAGACACCCCACTTGTCAGCTGGATTCATTTTCCTTCTTCCTGTTGCTTTTCTGGTAGGAGCTTTATGTTCAATATTGACCCCTGATTGCTACACCCACTCCAAGCTCATTCCTGTGTTATTCCATCTCTCTTCCCCAACTCCCTACCTCAGAGTCTAGACTCCTAGAATCTAGTAGATAAGTAACTGTTTCTTAAAAAAAAATTCCCTTTCATTGAAAATGGATTTTTTTCTCACATAATATGTCCTGTTTACAGTTTCCTCTCCTTCTGTTCCTCCCTCCTTCCTCTTTCCTTTCTTCCTTCCATCCAGACCTATCCCTTTTCTGTCTCTCATTAGAAAACAAACAGGCTTCTCAGGGATAATAACAAAAGAAAATATAATAATAATAAAAAAAAGCTAACACATCAATATGGGACCAAACAAACAGAAGGGAAGCAGCCCCAGAGAAGGCACGAGAAACAGAGACTCAGTCATTTACCCACTCAAGAATTCAGTAGCAACACTGAACTAGAAGCCATAACATATACAAAAAGAGTTGTGGGGTAAACAGAGAGAAGAAAAAAATAAATAAAATAAAAAATAATAAGATAGAATTAAAGGGAAAAAGAGGAGAAACCCTTGCATTACAGAAAGAGACAAGGAACCTCCAAAGAAGACTGGATTCATCTTCTGTTGGCCGTCTGCGGCTGGCTGGGCATGCAGCCTACCTCTGAGAGTGGTCGTTGCCCCAATGAGACTCTCTGGAAGAAAACCAAATTTCCATTTGCCATTTCCATTTGGAGATAGCTTCTGGGTTAGGGATGGGAATAAAAGACATATTCATTTATAGAAATGAAGTCATGATGGGCATAGTAGCACATGTGATTCAGCTTCTCTTCTCAGCTCTAGGGCCCCAACTGGTGGAGACCCTTGCAGACCCTGTGCATGCTGCTCACTCTCTGTGACTTCATATGTGCATTGGTCGTGTTGATTAAGAGGACCTTGTTTTCTTGGTGTCCTCTGTCCTCTCTGATCTTAGATTCTTTTCATCTCCTCTTCCGTGGGGTTCCTTGAGCCCAAAGGGCAGGTACTTGATGGAGACATCCCAGTTAAGGCTGAGTGTTCCACGATCTCTCTCTGCTTCATGACTGGCTGTGGCTCTCTGTATTTGTTCCCTTCTGCTGCAGGAGGAAGCTTCTCTGCTGATCGTTGAGCAAGGGACTAATCTATGAGCATAGCAGGAGTCATTTTATTGTTATGTTCATCTAGTAGAACAGTAGTATTTGGCTTTACCCTGGGTCCTTGGGCTATCTAGTCTCAGATTTGTGGTCACCCAAGCAGTGTCAGGTATGGGTTCCATTTTGTGGAGTGGGCCCTAAGTCAAATCAGATATTATCTGGTTGCTCCCATAGACTCTGTGCCATAATAGCAATGACATTATCTTGCAAGCAATTGTAGATAGAAGGGCGTGTGGCCTTCTTGGTGTTTATTCTTCTCCTTTGGTACCCTGCAGAGTAACTTCTGTACCAAAGACACTACCATGTAAGGTGAAGGCTCTATGTGGGCACAAGCTTGACGTCTCCATGTTCAATGAGTTGTGTAGGTCTTGTCTTCAGCAATGGGGCCTTGTCATCAGTTTGTGGAGAACAACCTATAGTCTTGGCAGCGGCCTGGGTTTTGGGGGGATTCCCATGGGATCCGTTTGGTCAACAACTCAATTACATATAATCCATTTTTGGTATTGGAAGCTTCATTTAAGAGACAAGAGACATCTAGTAGAGGCTCTGTCTCCTCCATTATTTGGCCATTTAACTGGGATCTCCTTCATATATGTTTGTATTTTAGGAAGTTTCTACTATATTAGTTTTCCATACTACACCTCAAATTACTCTTAATTTTAATTTTCTCTCCCCATATCCCCTCCCTTGTTTCTCTCCCCTCTTCTTTCCACTTGATCATCCATTCCACACACTTCAAATCCATCCATAACTAACTATGCTATTTCCCTTTCTTAATGAGATTTATCTGCCCCCCAAGTCCCTTACTCTACACCTAACCTCTGGGATCTATGGATTATAGTTTGGTCATTATTAACAGCTAATATTCACATATAAGTAAATATATACTACCATATTTGTCTTTCTGGGCCTGGGTTGCCTTACTCAGGATGATTTTTTTCCAGTTCCATCTATTTACCTGCAAATTTCATGATTTGATTCTTTTTAACACCTGAGAAATACTCCATTGTATAAATGTACAAGGTTGCACTCCTACCAGCAATGGAAGAGTGTTCTTCTTACTCCACATCCTTGCCAGCATGAGCTGTCACTGTTTGATTGCTCTTATCAATTCTGACAGATGTAAGATGAAATATTAATGTAGTTTTGATTTGCATTTTCTTGATGGCTAAGGATGTTGAACATTTCCTTAAATGTTTCTCAGCCATTTGAGGTTCCTCTCTGGAGAATTCTCTATTTAGATCTGTAGCCCAATTTTTTTCTTTTTTTCTTTTTTTTTTCTCGAGACAGGGTTTCTCTGTGTAGCTTTGCGCCTTTTCCTGGAACTCACTTGGTAGCCCAGGTTGGCCTCGAACTCACAGAGACCCGCCTGGCTCTGCCTCCCGAGTGCTGGGATTAAAGGCGTGCGCCACCACCGCCCGGCTTGTATCCCATTTTTAAATTGGGTTATTTGTTTTCTTGATATCTAGTTTTTTGAATTCTTTATATATTTTGATTACTAGCCCTCTATTAATATGTAGTTGATAAAAATCACTTCCCATTCTGTAGGCTGCCACTTTGTCCAAATGGTAATGTCCTTTGTCTTAAAGTTTTTCAGTTTCATGGGTCACATTTATTTGTTGTTGATCTTAGTGCCTGTGATAATGATGTTCTGTCCAGAAAGTCTTCTCCTATGCCAATGAGTTAAAGGCTATTCCCCACTTTCTCTTGTATTAGGCTCAGTGTATCTGGTTTTATGTTGAGTTCTTTGATCCATTTGGAGTTGTTTTGGACAGGGTGATTAACTGTGGATTTATTTGGATACTTCTACATGCAGCCATCCAGTCTGACCAGTACCATTGCTGAAGATACTGTCTTTATTTAGTGTATATTTCTGGCTTCTTTATAAAAAGAATCAGGTATCCATAGGCATGTGGGTATATGTCTGGGTCTTCACTTCAATTCCATGGATTGATGTGTCTGTTTTTGTGCTAAAATAATGTTGTTTTTATTGTAACTCTGTATTGAAATTGGGGATGGTTTTACATCCAGCAGTTCTTTTATTATTCAGGATTGTTTTAACTCTACTCTTGTTTTTGTTGTGGTTGTTTTGTGTCTCTATGTTTCTATATGAAGTTGAAAATTGTCTTTTTAAGATCTGTAAAGAATTATGTTGGAATTTTGATGGGGATTGCATTCAATCTATAGATTGCTTTTAGTAGGATGACCATTTTTTTACTACATTAATCCTACTGATCTACATGCATGGGATATTTTCTATCTTCTGACATCTTAAATTTTTTTCTCCAATCTCTTAAAAATTTTTGTCATACAAGTTTTTCACTTGCTTGGTTACCCCTGGATATTTTTCATATTTTTTGAGGCTATTGTGAAAGGTATAGTTTCCCTGATTTCTTTCTCAGTTCTTTTGTCATTTGCATATAGGAGGGCTACTGATTTTTGAGCCAATTTTGTATCCAACTACTTAGTTGTAAGTGTTTATCAGCTGTAGGAGTTTCCTGGTAGAATTTTAGGGTCACTTATATATACTATTATATTACCTGCAAATAAAGATACTTTGACTTCTTCTTTTCCAGTTTGTATCACTTCGATTTCCTTTAGTTGTTTTATTGCTTTAACTAAGACTTCAAGTGCAATATTGAATAAATATGGAGAGTGGACAACCTTGACTTGTTCCTGATTTTAGTATAAATATTTTGAATTTTCCTTTATTTAGGTTGATGTTGGCAATGGACTTTCTATAAATTGCCTTTACCATGTTGAGATATGTCTGTTTTATCCCTAATATCTCCAGGATGTTTTCACGAAGGGTTCTTAGATTTTGTGCAAGGCCTTTTCTGCATTTTATTACAATAAGATGATCATGTGTTTTTTTTTCTTTCAGTTTGTTTATATGGTGGATTACATTTACAGATTTTTTTCATGTATTGGACCATTGCTGTATCTCTGGGAGAAAGCCTGCTTGGTCATGATGGTTGATATTTTTGATATGTTCTTGGATTTAGTTTACAGGTATTATATTAAATATTTTTGCATCTGTGTTCAGAAGGGAATTTGGTCTGTAATTATCTTTTTTTTGTTGGGTCTTTATGTGGTTTGGGTATCAGAGTAACTGTGGCATAAATCAACTGGGCATTGTCCTTTCTGTTTCTATTTTGTGGAATAATTTAAGGAGTATTGCCTCCAATTCCTCTTTGAAAGTCTGGTAAAATTCTGTGCTAATAACCACCCGGCATTGGGCTTTTTTTGGTTGGAAGACTTTTAATGACAGCTTCTATTTCACTAGGGTTATAGGTCTGTTTAAATTGTTTATCTGACCTTGATTTAATGTTGGTAAGTGGTGTGCACTGAGAAAAATATCCATTTCTTTTTGTTTTTCCAGTTTGGTGGAGTACAGGATTTTAAAGTATGTCCTTGTTATTTTCTGGATTTTCCCAGTGTCTGTTCTTATTTCCTCCCTTTTATTTCTAATTTTGTTAGTTTGGATCTTTTCTCTCCACCTTTTAGTTAATTCAGATAAGGATTTGTCAATCTTATTGATATTTTCAAGGAATAAGTCTTTGTTTCCTTGAGTCTTTGTATTTTTAAAAATTTCTAATTTATTGATTTCCGAGAGTTTCACTTTATCTTACAGTCTAGTGTTTTGCAGTGTGTTTTATTCTTTTTGTTCCAGAGCTTTCAGGTGTCCCATTGAGTTACTAGTATAGGATCTCTCCAGTTTTTTTTTTTTTTAAATGTGCACACTTAGTGCTATCAGCTTGCCTCTTAGAACCACCGTCATTGTGCCCCATAAGTTTGGGTATGTTTTATGTTCATTTTCAATCAATTCTAGAAAGCCTTTAATTTCTTTCTTAATTTGTGTCAACTCATTTCTTATTCAGTAATGAGCTGTTCCATGAAGTTGTAAGTTTTCTGCTGTTTATGTTATCATTGCTATCCAGCTTTAACATTAGGGTCAGATAGAATGCAGGATATTATTTCAATTTTCATGTACCTGTGGAGACTTACTTTGTTTCTGAATATGTGGTCAGTTTTGCAGAAAGTTAATTTTATATCAAGTTGACACAGACTAGAGTCATCTGACAGAAGGGAACCACAATTGAGAAAATTCATCCCTAAGATTGACATGTAGGCATGTCTGTTTTCTTAATTAGTGATTGATGTGGCAAGGCTCAGCCTATTGTAGGTGGCACCATCCCTAGACTGGTGTCCTGGCTTCTTAGCAGCCTGAGAAAGCTATGGGGAGCAAGCCATTAAGCATGTATCCTCTATGGCCTCCACATCAGCTACTGCCTCCAGGTTCCTGCCCTGTTTGAGTTCCTGTCCAGGTTTCCTTTGGTGATGAACATCGATGTGGAAGTGTAAGGCGAATAAACTCTTTCCTCCCCATGTTGCTTTTGGTCATGGTGTTTCATCACAATAATGGTAACCCTAACTAAGACAATCCTCTTGGTAGATTTTTCTTTTGATGAGTATGCAGCCCCATCTCTTCTGATTAGCTTTAGTTTGAAGTCTATTTTGTCAGATATTAAAATGGCTAACCAGGCTTGCATTTTAGGTTCATTTTCTTAGGATATATTTTCCATCTTTTTAACCTGAGATGATGTCTATCCTTGATTTGAAGGTATGGTTCTTGGTTGTAGCATAAGGATGGATCTTGTTTTCTGCATCTATTCTGTCTCTGTCTGTCTGTGTCTGTCTGTCTCTCTCTTTCTCTCGTGTTTTAATTGGGGAATTGAGACAATTACTGTTGAGAGATAACAATGAATAGTATTTGTTGATTCCTATTATTTTATTGTGTTATGTATGTTTGTTGTTGTGGTGTAGGTAGTATTGATGGTAGTAATGGCACTGGGGTGTGTGTGTGTGTGTGTGTGTGTGTGTGTGTGTGTGTGTGTTTCCCCTCTTTTGATTTTCTGATCTGGATTATTTATTCCTTGTGTTTTTATGGGTATGGTTAACCTCTTTAGGTTAAAGCTTTCCTTCTAGTGCCTTCTATAGAGTTGAATTTGTAGATAGATATTGCTTAAATCTGCTTTTATTATGGAATGTCTTATTTTCTTCATCTTTTGTGAATGAATATTTTGTTGGACATAGTAGTCTTAGGTGTCATCTGTGGTCTCTCACAGACTGTAGAACTTTCGTCCAGGACCTTCTGGCTTTAGAGTCTCCATTGAGAAGTCAGGTATAATTCTAATGGGTTTGCCTTTATATATTACTTGGTCTTGTTCCCGAAGATTTTAATATTCTTTCTTGGTTCTCTACATTTGGTATTTTAATTATTATGTGGTGGGAAGACTTTTTTTTTTCCTGGTATGGTCTATTTGGTGTTTTGTATGTTTCTTGCACTTTTATAGGCATCTCCTTTTTCAGGTTAGAGAAATTTGCTTCTAAGATTTTGTTGTAAATATTTCTATGCCTTTGACCTGGATTTCTTCTTCCTCTATTCCTATTATTCTTAGATTTGTTCTTTTCATAGTGTCCCAGATTTCTTGGATGTTTTGTTCCTGGAGTTTTTTTTTTTTAGGTTATAATTTTCCTTTGACCAAGGTATTCATTTCTACTCGTGTCTTCAATGCTTCATATCCTGTCTTCAACCTCTTGTTTTCTGTTGGCGAAGCTTGCCTGTGAAGTTCCTGTTTAATTTCTTAAAGTTTTCATTTCCAAATTTCCCTCAGTTTAGGCTTTTTTTTATTGATTCTATTTCCACTTTCAGGTATTAAACTGTTTTAGTCATTTCCTTCAACTGTATGTGTTTTCGATTTCTTTAAGCGATTTATTCATCTCCTCTTTAAGGACCTCTGTCATATTCATAAAGGCTGTTTTAAGGTCTTTGCCTTGTGCTTCAGCTATATCATAATACTCAGGGCTTGCTGTGATGGGGTTGTTGGGCTCAGCAGAGACATATGGTCCTCGCTATTGTTGATTGTGTTTTTATCCTGGCTCCTAGGAATATGGGTTTGGGAAGATTGTAATTCTAGGTGCTGGCATCTGGTTTTGTTTTTGTTGGGTGGGTATTTTGTTTTGTGCTTTCTGTTGCCCTCTGTGGTACTCAGGAGAGTTTGCTGGCTGTATGTTGCCTGGTAGAAATTCTCTTGGGATCCTGTTAGATATGGCCACTGAGAGTTCCAGCTAAAATGTGTTTCTAGGTTTTGGGATCTGCCACTCAAAAATGGGGAAGAGCTAGGTGGGGCTGAGGAGGTCTGCAGGAGGAAGGAAAACAGGGTGTTCTACCAGGCTCTGCTTAGTTCCCTGGGAATGGAGGCAGAGTGTGAGGAGGGGACATATCAGGTCATCTGCTACAGAGCTGGAGATGACACTTGGTGGGGGATATGGATATGGAAGAGAGAAAGAAAAATGAATATATGAGGCTTGCTTACCTGCTTAGTGCCTCACTTGCTTCTCTGGCAGGCTTGACTGGCATTCCAGGGAAAGCCTGCCTGTGTTGGAGACTGGCATAATGGGATGAGGGGGTTAAGGAAGGTTGGATGAGAAGTTCTACATGAGCTATTGGAGATGAGGTCAGAGAAGAAGGACAGACCGCAGCAGGTGGTCTGCTACAGAGCTGGGGATGAGACTGGGAGATTGGATGTGGAGGAATGGAGGAAGAGGTGAAGATCTGTAGTTAGCCTGCTTCTCTGGCTGGAGTGGCCTCAGGGTTCCTAGGGAATGTCTGATGGAGTTGGGGCCTGGGATAAAGGAGTGGAGGTAAGTAACTTTTACACTCAGCCCACAACAGGGTGAATGATGACTATGGCCATGGGCACTCAGTATCAGTTCCACCCTCCTTATTGAAGGAGTCAAAAAGTCAAGAATTACATTTTTTTGAGTCCCTTGCACCTAGAGCTTCAGGTAGTCTGTAGCTTAGGTATCAGATGTATTCACTTGAGATATGGACATACAGAGTCCAGCCCACAGTTGGTGGAAAATCAAATACCAAACAGAGCAGATTTCTACAGCTCTTGCAAGCTCATAAGGGTGTTTCCTTGAGTACATACCCTTCCCTGTATATATGATCTCCTCATGTTTTCATACTCTCACTTAGTTTCCAAGCTTCAAAGTGGAATTAAGAAAAGGGCCTGATTCCTAGAGTTTCTGAGGGTAAAAACAATGAAGTGTGGCTAGTACTTAGCACCTCCTGGGTGCAGTGAGAGGTTGATGCACTGAGACACTTCTTCACCCATTATCTAGACAGGGGACAGTCTCTGCAATGAAATAAATGAAGAGCCAACACTGAAATAGTCTTTGCTAAATAGTTCCATAGAATTGTGTGTGTGTGTGTGTGTGTGTGTGTGTGTGTGTGTGAGAGAGAGAGAGAGAGAGAGAGAGAAACAGACACACACACACACACACACACACACACACACACACACACACACACAGAGAGAACTATGTAAGAGAGAACTGTGAGAGGTATCTCCCAGACACATGTATTTAGAAAGGCTCTGCATACCAGTATGATATTAGTAATGATTGGTGTTGGCTATCTAATTAATCAAAGATTAAGAAAGCATCTGCAAAGCCAGGTGGTGGTGGCGCACACCTTTAATTCCAGCACTTGGGAGCCAGAGGCAGGTGGATCTCTGTGAGTTCGAGGCCAGCCTGGGCTACAGAGTGAGTTCCAGAAAGGCGCAAAGCTACACAGAGAAACTCTGTCTTGAAAAACAAACCAAAAAAAAAAAAAAAAAAAAAAAAAGAAAAAAGAAAAAAAAAAAAGAAAACATTTGCAGTGTGCAGGTTATTGTCTCAGGTTCATGCACATAGTAGATAGATTACAAGGCAGATTCCTGGCTGCCTTCTTGGAGCTTACAGTCAGATGTTGGAATTACAGGGCAGCAAGGGGACACACAGAGAGCAGACAGACTGAAAGGATTACACTGGACAGTGCTAAGTGCTCTGAAGTCAATTCAGTTTGTAATGAAGAGTAGCCAGGGTCTGTGTTAGGCCAGGTGGTCAGGGCAGCCTCTCTGAGAAGGCCTTATACTAGCCTTGGATAGGAAAGAATTGGATATAAGGATCTGGGAACAATACCTAAGCCCAAAGGCTGGAGTAGGGAGCTGATGAGAGACAGGGATGATGTGAACTGAGGTCCTCCAGGCAGGCCTGCATCTCTGAAAGCTTATAGTCCAGGTCAGACATTGTGGTGGAAGGGATAGAAGAGGTACTTTGTAAGATGAGAGTTCTAACATTGAGTCTTCCACAATAATTTGGATTTACCATATTGTAGACCTGGCCTCAGTTTCCTTATCTGTCAAAAGGGAATATACATCTACCCTTACCTGGAATATGCTATGAGGAGTGTATGGCCTTAAGGGTGGCTTCCTATTAAATACCCTTGTTCTTCACTGCAGCGATAAACTTGTCTGTCCTAGGCCTTTTTCCAGGAGTCCGGGCTGTGGGGATGAGGGGCCTCAGATCATCCACTGGCATATACCCTGGCCTCAATGACAGCAGGCGCAGGAGACAGGGCCTGCTTTTTCTTCTCCTAGACTCAAACCTTCAAGCCTTTGGACTGAGTGCCAACAATAATTCATCAGGAACGCTTTACAACTCTGTGTTACAAAACCTGTTAGGAGACAGATCACCCACAGGACAGCCTTGGGGAAGGAAACATGTTCAGCTCTGGTGACCTCAAGATGATTAATGGTTTTTAACAGGGTGAACTCTGTCCTTTGCCTCCCGTGTGCTGTGAGTGCTTCCTCCCTCACTCAGTGTGTTTGAAGTAGGAGGGGGAGGGTGGAAAAGGAGTAAGGCTGGGGGATGCTTGAAGTTGCAGCCTACCTATCACAAGGAAACTGGAGAATTGAGCCGGAAAGGCAGGAATGTCTTATTCTTGTTACTTAAGGGAAAAAAAAAACAGCAATGTGATTTTATCGCTTGAAATATGTGCAATATGTCCACCAAGTAGAAATGAGCTCATGCCTGGTGCACTTTGCACAGCCTGTTGCGTATGCAACCTTCGCTGTTCTTATCATTATCAACTCTTTCATGCCACTGAACCAAATGGGAACTGGAATGGGATACAGTGAAAAGAAGCTGTACTCATTCTCTAGAGGAACAGAGCTGATATAATAATGGCTATCTGCACACTACATAGGCAGAGGACCCAACAGCTGCTCAGTTATGGGGCTGGATGCCTCAGCTTTCTCTGTCTGGCATGTTAGCACAGCATGGCAGCAGCAGTGGCAGAATCAGAGTGGATGCACTCACCAGGAAGGAGTGAAGGTAGCCAGGGAAAAGCAGCACTGCTTTAACTGCAGACCTCTTTATATGGCCCTATAAGAAGGTGCTGCCCACTTGGCGGTGGAGGGAGGGTCTTCCTCCTCCAGTTAATTCTTCCAGGAAGTCCCATCAGAGACCTGCCCAGAGAAGTGTCTCTTAGCTAATTTTAGATCCAATTAAGTTGACAACCTAGATTAGTGGTCATAGAGAACCTGATTTTATTTCTCAGTTTTCAAAGGTATGGTAACTCTTTTTTTATTATTATTATTTTATTTTTTAGTATTAAAAAACCTCACTCTCTCTCTCTCTCTCTCTCTCTCTCTCTCTCTCTCTCTCACACACACACACACACACACACACACCTGGGAATACAGTTATTAAAAGAAAAAAATTTGACCTTTCTCCATTGCCCTCTACATTAGCCAGCTTCCTATTACTCTAACAAATACCTGAAATATTCAACTTATAAAGAGCAAAGACTTATTTTGTTGTGGTTTTAGGGTTTGCTGCCCTGAGGTGTTGGTTCTGTTGCTCTAGCCTGTGTTGATAAATCACACTATTTTGGAAGTGCGTGGTGGGGAAACATTGCTCCCTTCCTCACCTGGATGTGAAAGAGGAAGAGGAAGAAACTGGGTTCTCAATATCCCCAATGACCAGAAGTCCTACCATTAGATTCCACCTCTTAAAGCTCCTACCACCTCCAGACAGTGCCAAACTGGAAACCCGTATGTACTGGCTGGTTTTGTGCAAACTAGATACAAGGTAGAGTATCAGAGGGGAAGGATCCTCAATTGAGAAAAATGCCTCCATAAGATCCAGCTGTAAGACTTTTTGTAGTTATGATTGATTGGGAATATCCCAGCCTACTGTAGATGGTGCTATCCCTGGCCTGGTGGTCCTTGGTTCTATAAGAAAGCAGGCTGAGCAAGCCATGGGAAGCAAGCTAGTAAGCAGCACCCCTAAATGACCTCTGTATCAGATCCTGCCTCCAGGTTCCTGCCCTGCTGGAATTTTTGTCCTGACCTCCTTTGGTGATGAACAGCATTGCGGAAGTATAAGTTAAATAAACCCTTCCCTTCCCAACTTGCATTTGGGTCATGATATTTCATTGTAGCAATAGAAACCCTGGCTAAGACACAAGCCTTTTATATATGAGCTTTTTGGAGACATTTGTAGTCCCAACTTCCATGCCTGCTTTAATCCTACATTATGATATTATCAATGCCAAACAGTGGATCTATGTTTGTGTTAAACTACATCAATATCCTCAGACACAATCTTGCCAAACAATGATGTTCATCTGCAAACAGGAAATAATGGGGGACTTTCTAATTTCACAACTTCCTAAAGCAAATTTGTGACAGTGACATGGTAGCTGTCTTAGTTAAGGTTTCTATTACTGTGAAGAGACACCATAACCATAGTTACTCTTATAAAAGATAACATTTAATTGGGGCTGGCTTACAGGTTCAGAGACTTAGTCCATCATCATCATGCAAGAAGCAGGCAAGCAGACATAGTGCTGGAGACAGAGCCAAGAGTTCTACATCTGGATCAGCAGGCAGCAGCAGGAAAAGAGAGTGAGCCACTAGGCATGGCTTGAGCTTCTGAAACCTCAAAGCTCATTCCCCCGTGACACACTTCTTCCAACAAGGCTACACCACCAATTATGTTGCTCCCTATGGGTCTGTAGGGGCCATTTTTCATTCACACTATCACAGTAGCTAATATGGATTAAATAGGGCATCGGATGTATTATTTTATCTTGACAACCATTAGAAGCACCTATGAAAATCATTTGCACTTTCCAGATGAAGAGACTGGCCTGTGGGGGCAACCTTAAGGCCATGGAGCAGTGATTGGAGTTCAGGATGCCATTTGAAGAACTTTCCTTGATGTTAAGTATTTCTTCTATAATCTTCCCTAGTACTCTATTGGCCCTTCTGAGTGTAGCCTTCTAAGCTATTAAAGGCAGCAGAATAGATGGGAAGGTAGCAAGTCCTTAGGAAAGAACAAGGTCTCCAGCTCCCTCTTGAGGCCCTTCTTCTGGATAAAAGTTAGTGTCATGCATGCATATATTTTTGTGCACTAAGAACTATTCTAAAAGTCCAATTATCCACATGTTCACATGATCATAATTGGCATGTTACCCATCTTTCGAGTGTCCCAACAGAATTTAAACAAATATAGAAGAGATGAACTTGTCATTGGCTCTATAGGAAGTGTATAAAATTTCCTTGCAAACATGCATCCTATGATGATGTGATAGAAGTAGCTCAAAGATCAGTGGATGGATGATATGCTGGAGAATACATGCCTTCAAGGTGAACCCTTGTGATAATTATGCTTCCACATAGCCATCCTGTGATTTTGGGCCTCTGTTTTCTCTTTTAGAGATTGGGCATACTAATACCACTGGCTTTATAGAGTTGGAATCAGAAGTGTATGAAATAATGTCTGTAAGTAAAACACTTAAGTGTATGTTTGAAAACTGTCTGGCATGTAGAAAAGTCTTGTTGCATACAGTGTAGGTGAATGAAACCGGAAGATTTATGGTATCTCCTCAAATTCTTTTCCTAACTATCACTAATTAATTTGAAAATGTCATCTTCTGAGATTTATTGGTAGTTCCTTCTAGTCTGGGTTGATACTCCACGGTCTTTAAAAGGTTTTACAGAAACAGAAAAGAATTGGCTGGCACACATGGAGAAAAAAGACAAAAGAAAACTGGACAACTTGTAAAATATGTTGTGTGTTAATTTGTAAGGGATGGACCAGAAGCTGGAAGAGAGCTCTGGAGGAGATTCTCCGTCTTCGCCCTCAGGAGCACATTTGCCCACTTTCAAGTCGTCCCTCCCACATAGCGTCAAGACCCCCTTTTAATGGATTTGTTGAGGCAGAAAGCTTAGGTGTTTCACTGGATATGTTTGGTCTACAGCAGATTACTGAACTGGGACACACTTTGGAGGACACAGAAGTGCAGCATAAGTTTAAGATACATCCTCCACGTTCTCTGGAATACAGGTCCTGGGTTAATGTAGTATTGAGTAGATTTTAATGGATTTAAGGGACCTGTTAGACTATTCTGGTAATATAATTTGGAAATTATATTAAATGTTTCCCATTGATCTATGTATTGAAGGCTTTGTCACCAGTCTTTGGCACTATTGGGTGGTATGATAACCTTTAGTAGCCAGGGTCTACTGGAACAGAGTTAGGTCATTGTGAGTATGCCCATGAAGGGGGACACTGGGATATCAGGTCTCCTCTTGCTCTCTGTTCATGTTTGGCCATACCATGGGGTGAGCAGCTCTACAATGTGCTACCCACCATCCCTGGCTGCCTTGTCACAGGCCCAAAACCAACCAACCAACGGATCACGAATTTTCCTATTTTTAAGCTCATTGCCTCAGGTATTTAGTCATGGTAATGGAAAGGTGACTCATTTGGTGATTCAAGGTTTATTTTAAGGGATGTGGAGAGTATTCTGAGAATCTGACTTTTACCAGACAACAAAGATGACTTGATTAACACAGTCTTATCAATAAAAGCATTTGAGTCTGCATGGCAATCTATGCTGCATTCAGCTCTTATAAATTATGTACCATTGTGAGGGATGTGATGCTCTGGGTGAATCTTTAAAAGGGCCCTCTGTCCATCTCTTCTCTTTATCTTCCTCTGTTGCTTTGCTGTGGCTCTCAACTCTGGCATCTCCATCTTTTCAACTAGTGTGTTTGTCTCCAGGTTTCTCACCCCAATCAACTACCTGAATGATCTCTCTAAAGCAGAGTCCCTTGCCAGTTCCTGCTCATTTGGAGTCCAGTGCCTATGGGGGTAGATTATCCATGCCCTTTAGGTTATAGGTATAGGCCATGTTAGGGTAGCTGGGCAACAATTTGGTTAATTCTCAGACGTTTCTGGCTAAGGATTAATCACACTTCTTTGAGTGCTGAGAAAGTATATCTAAACTCAAATGAAAAGAAGCAACATTACTTACATTTTTAGGTTTTAATTTCTAATTTTTAACAAAACTCATGTTATTTCTTTATGTTTTGCAATTCAACCTCATAGATAGCTGGTGTGTTGTAGCCTTGTCCACCTTGGCACAGAATTCCAGACTCTCTGGTTGGACCAGCGATATCCTTCATGGTCCAGTGATTGCTACTATGGTTTGGTCTTGTATGACTCTCAATTTAGCAGTGTTTGTACCCAGTAAGACTCTTGTATTGCCTTAGGCTTCATCTACTCTGGCTTTCATATTTTAGACCCAACGTTGCACTGGTTGCAAGGGTCACTGTTCGTTGCCCTGACAGGGTCCACATCCTCACTCGTGCAGTGTTTGTTCTGGTTAATCTATCAGCTGTTGGCAGTGATACAGATCAAGCATCCATGTGGAGATGTCTAGAGAGAGATGTCTAAGTTTCAGCTTGTTTCCACTGGGGTTTGCAGATAATCATAGCCACTGCCAGAGTTTAGTTAAAACCACAGGCAACAGAAAAACCACCCAATAAACCTGCAACTCATGGAAGACAACAAATTATTGCTTGGAGCCATGGAGTTTTGCAAAAGTTTCTTTTTTGACAATAGATAAATGAAATTAGGCAAAATCACATTTTCTAGCTCTGTCCCCCTCCTCCTACCCACCATGTCCCACACTATTTAGAACAGAAACCCTTTTGGGGTGTCATGGTGTACTGAGGGCAATATGAAGAATAGAAGGACAAGGGTCCTAAGAAGAAAAGTGTGGGATGTTGTAGGGCATGATTACCACAGGACTTGGGAAATTTCCAGAAGAGAAGTAGCACTTGTGTGTTAGATCCAGAAAAGCAAAGCCCGGAGGCCAAGGTGAGTCTGCTCACCCACCTGCCCATCATCCAGAGTGTGGAGTTGGAAGAGATGGCATCTCCATGGGAGGTGAGCCATATTAAAACATTCAAAATTTTCCAATGAACTGGGGAGCCCCTAAAGATTTATTTTCTTTCTAATCTCACCAAAAGATAGTCATACTTACAAAAAACTTATAAGAACAAAGGAAAATAAATGTAATAGAACATTAAGAGGAGCAGAAATGTAGAATTCTATACTCAGTATGATTTTATTAATGTGAAGGTACATTAATGCATTAGTGCATGAACTAAAGGCTTGCAGAAATGTGGCACAATGATAGCAGTCACTCCCTCGGAGGTAGAGGCTACATAGCTTTTCTTTTGAAGTATTTACTGTTTCTCATACTGTCTACATTTTTCTTTTCTGCTGTGAACACGTGTGATTTTGACAGAAAAGTACAGAACAAAAAAAAATCTTGAGGTTGATGAAAGATAAATGTTGTCCACATGTTTTGTGGGGCCCTAGGGCAGCCTTGCTTTGGACCTTCACTGAACTGATATCCTCATGGGAAAAGTGAGCCTGGCTCCTCCTCCAGGCAGAGCAAAGCCTACACACTTCACCTTCTGTCTCTCCCGCCCTGCTGTTTCAGGGAATAGGAGTCTGGCTGGCTCCGGCTTAAAGCAAACAAGGGGGATTTTTATTGGGATCTGGGGACCTGGTAAGAAGCAGCCATGGTGAGCATGAGGAATTCAGGGAGGTGTTTAAGAAAATGGGTACTCTGTGGATGAAATCTCAGGCTCTAAGAACACCTCTGACTAGGAGGTGTGGCAGATGGAAAGGTAGACAACAGAGAGCCACATCAGGGAGGGCCCAGAGACAGGCCAAGACCACTCACAGAGCAGATAAAGACTATGGGAGGGAAAGGATACATACAGATGGGAGATAACTCAAGATATATACATTATATGTTATGATTTTTTGTTTATTAATCATAGGTACAAAAATATTACATGTGAAAATGCCAAAGTATAAAAGGTATAAAGAAAATACAGGAAAGTCTATTTGACTTTAGGTTTGTGATTTGTTAAAACAACACAAAAACACAATCTGTGAGAGACAAAATGGGAAGCTGAACTTTCTTAAAGTGAGAAACTTAAGTTTTAAGAGAAGGAAGAAAGAGGAAAGAAGTGAGAAAGTAAGAGGTGGAAAGGAGTAGAGAGAGCTGAAGAGAGTGAGGAGATTCAGGGCCACGGAGCAGCAAAGACAGGGTCAGAGCAGGGAACAGGGCAGGAGAAGGGGGCAGGAGCAGAGCTGTAAAGCAGATTCTCTGAGATGGAGAAAGGATGGAAGAGGGGAGGGCAGGAGAGATGGGTGCTCAGACACAGCCGTGGTCCTGAGACAGACACCCACAGAGAGAGTCTCAAGAGAAGCAGGGATGGGATGAAGGTGGGCAGAGACTGTTCCTGCAGAGTGCATGGGGAACCTGTGTTTCCTATGTGTGAGGGGTTTGAACTCTGACAACATTCTCACGGACTCATGAAACTTGGCCCTTTACTATCTAAGTTTCCCAGGTGTAATGGAAATATGAAAAATCATTCATGTAGCAATTTATGAATCTCTTCTGTAGCCAATATTTTTATACTTGATTCAGCAAATCAAATAGCTATGTCAATGGCCTTTTAATTAGAATTTTTTTGTGTGTATGTATTGTGTGCACATGTACGTGTTTGTATGAATGCACACACTGATAATGTGCTCGTGTGTGTGTGTGTGTGTGTGTGTGTGTGTGTGTGTGTGTGTGTGTACGTGGAAGCCAGAGGTTGATGCTTGGTGTCTTTGAAGCTCAGTCAGTTTCCATCTTAGGTTTTAGGACAGTGTCTCTAACTAAATCTGTGGATCACTGACTTGGCAAGGCTGATTGGCCTCAGGAATCCACTCATCTCCATTTCTCCAGAACTGGCAGAATTTCTCTGTGTAGCTCTGGCTGTCCGGTAACTTACTTTGTAGACTAGGCTGGCCTCAAATTCAGAAATTTGCCTTAGGCAAGACTTTTTAACTTAATTGCTAGGGATGTTATTCAGGTCCTTTTGCTTGAGTGGCAAGTGCTTTGTTGACTGAACCATCTCCCTTGTCCCTTTAATTATATTTTAATGCCCATTTTGCTTAATGGGAATCTGAGGCTCACAGAGGCTTGATGTTTTCTTATCCAGTTGGTATAACTAGCAAACAGCTGAGCAGTAATGAAAACCCAAGCATTGTGCCTTCTAGTTCAAGGTCTTGATGACTCTTCCACACTCTCTCAGTCCATGGTCAAGCCTTCAGCGATCTGGGAAATATGAAGAATTTTAATGCATCAGCAATTATTAAACACCTATTATATGCAAAGTTATTAGAGTGGTGACAATTCAGTGGTAACCAGGATTTAATTTCTACTTTCAGAAACATTTAGTTGAGAATTCAATTGAGATAGACAAAGGCAGATCAGCAGGTCTTGGAGCATAAAGAAGACTCATTTTGGACAGTTTGAAGAGTCTAGAGCCTTCCTTTTAGAGTCTACCAATCCTCTCTCATTTCCCTCGAGGTACTCTCTATTTCTGCTACTGCAGACCTACACACCAACTTAGATTTGTACTAATTCTGTTGGAAAACAATCTGGTTTCTTTGTAAGTTTAGTTATCAAAGAATTTCAAGCAGACATGTAAACTTTGGTGACTATTTTAAAGTTGTGTTTTTATTCATGTGTACCCACATATGTTTGGGTACCTGCAGAGGCCAGAAAGGGGCAATGAATGAACTTCCATGGAGTTGGAGTTACAGGCGGTTATAAGCTGCTCCATGTAGGTGCTGGGAACAACTCTGGTCTTCTAAAGACCAGCAGGCTCTTTCAACTACTGAGCCACGTGTCTAGCCTAGGCATGCAAACTTTGTGGCCTTTGTAAGTTAATGAGGATGGGAGAGTAAAGGAGAAGACTTTGACTTCAGCACCCATCTATTCTTTTCCATCCAGGCTGTATTCCTCAGGCATGATGTCCTCCATATTCCCACCACAAACGCTTCTCCACACCATCATGTGTGCCTCCTGGATACTAGATTTAGGGTCTTTTCACTTGAAGTTTACCTTACCCAGGTATCTAACAGATCTGAGATGGGGAGGAATGCCACTTCCCACATTCCATTATACATGAGGCAATGAATAATGCTAAGATATCAGCTGTCAGGTCTCAGAGGCAGAGGTAAAAGGTGAGGGAATGTGGACCATCAGAGGGAGCCAATGATGGATTCCTAGAGGTACCAGAGGTCTCATAAGAGAAGTAAAATGTGCTTCTTAAGAAAAGCAAGTGGCTGGTCCATGCTCCTCCCATTCTTTCTGGGCTCTGTATCCACCAGACCCTGATTGTGACAATCAGTCTTTACCCAGCATGGTCTGGAGATATTTCTTTCCCCTGAACAGCTGGAACTGGCATCTGCCCACCTGGGGAGTGTGCGTTCCCTGTTGAAATGACTACTTTTTCTTCAGGACTGACAGTGTAGGGTCTGCAGACTATAGGAGAAAGCAATGATATTTGCATTTGCATGCATTTCTAGCTCATTCTTACAAATAGCCAATGGTTCAATATTTATAAAGTGCAGCAGTATGGTACAGACTGAATGGAAAATGCAACAGCGTGGTTCCTGGTCTCCTGGACCTCCTTTCATATGAGGGATGGTGTGAACTCACCTGTGAACTCATGAAGCCCTTGGGATGTTTGCTGTCCATGTGTAACATATGAGGTTTGTACCATCATAAGGAGAAAATGTTCCAGAGCATGTCTGGAGGAGTTCCACTGACTTCTGCTAACACAGGTGTCAGGTCTCCTGTCTCAGACCAAATTCACAAGTTTACAGTCGTTACTTTTTAGTCATTCCTGTTGCTATATCCTAGATATTCACTAGTCATGAGTGACTTTTAATTTCTATATCCCATTATTCATTAGTTTATTATTATAAATTCTGTATCATATGGTTAGAAAATGATTTGCTAACACATGGATTTAATAGTTATTCAAAATGAAAAACTTAGAATAGTTTTTATTTATCCTGTATACAATGTATCTTGATCATATCTATCTCCAACACCCACCCTTACTCCCACTGGGTATCTCCCAACATGTCCTCTCCTACCTTCATGTCCTTTGCTTTTTCTCTTACAGCCCCGAGTTCCAGTGCAGCATGCTGAAATGTTGCCTGATGGCTTGATCTGAAGGTAGCCATAGCTCAAGTGAGTAGACCTAGAAAGGAGGAGGAGGAAGAGAAGGAGGAAAGAAGGAGAAGACCAGGGTGGGAGGCTACTTCTCTGCCTCACCCTGTGAGTGATAGCTTCTTCATTAGGTGATTTGTTGTTCTGTTTGCGTATCTGTAAGATTCAGGTCTTGGAGATGGGGTTACTGACTAAGCATGCTGGCAGACTTCAAAGGACTTTGACACATGTATCTGTATTCCACCAACAACTGCTGTTCATTGTGTTTTCCACTTCATGTCAGCCAGTGTGGTAAGCATTTATAGAGATGAATTGGATCCCCATGATCACCCTATTATCTATTGGCTCCACTTTACAAGAGAGAGGAATCGGATTCTTTATGGGCTGAGGTAGACGACTCAGATCACACATCTTCTGTGAAAATATAAGCCTTCTTGTCCCTTGATGGCTTTTGCCTTTCCTCTAATTGCTCCTCTTGTTCTTTCTCACCTCCTTCTCCTTCCCCTTCTCTCCTCCCCATTCTCCTCCGCCTCTTTGCTCCTCTTCCTTTGTTGCCCCTTTTCCTTGTTGTTCTGCCTTCACATCCTCTTTTCCTTTTCTTTCTTGTAAGCTGTAGAGGGAAATGTGGCCATGATTAGGGCTGTTCACTCAATATTTCCCTCTGCACTACATTTTTACCTTTGAAATCAGCCCAGCCATGTGATTGGTTTGGCCAGTGAAGTTTGAATTGTCATGTGCTCCTTTTGGACAGAACATACAAAACCCAGTGCATGATTTTCCATACCCCTTTTCAATATTTATAAATATAAATGTAGCTGAAATACTCACTAAGCTTGGACTGCTTAGTAACTAGAGTGGCAGAGCTTTCACTTCAGACCTGCACTGGATGTGTGTATTAGGGTAACCTACTGGGTTTGTGTGTAGGGGTAGCTATCCAATTTGTGAGGTTAAATGTCTGAGGTTTAATTTGTTATTGTAGCATATGAAGCTACCGATATGGGAAGCAAAACTATTTGGACAAACAGATTACAAGAACACGAGCTGGATTAAGAATCCCTAAATATGGCTACTACTGTAAATTGATGGAGTATATTTTGTGTTTGTTAATGCTTGGCTAACTCTTATACTGTTTATCTAAGTCCTGCTAAAATTACAATATTTATGAATTATAAAGATTTTGTAACTTTTGGATCTTTGAAAACCAGAACACCCTGTCTAACCCTGATCCACCAGCACTCCCTGGGCATAGCTTCAGTCTCTAGGCTTTGTGAATGACTTCCTATTTCTCTTCTATGATGCCTTAGAACAGTGGGCCTGTGAACATTGAACCTCCCCTAACATCCTCTTGAAGTTTCCTTTCAATTGAAAGATACCGTGTGGCTAACAAGGTTTTAGAATTGATTCTCTAACAAGGTTAAGAGAATTGACTCAAGGGGTCTGTAAATATGGTAAATAATCAGGGCAAGAATCTGAAAGCCAACCAAAACCTTTCAGGCAGTTAAACGGGGAGAGAGGTGGAGAGCCAGCAAGGCCCTTCTCAGATCTCCATGTCCTTCACTTATGACCATTATCACAGCCACTGCTATACTGTCTCAGCTGTTCCCATAACCTTCTAGAGAGTGGCTGGGCCCAGTGGAGGCAAGATGGACATCTTGTATAAGGAGGAACTGCTAGCTGTGGACTTTGAACTTGCATGGCCTTGGCAGTGAGCATGTATTTAGCATTTGGTGCAGGGTTGGCAGCTGGGCCTCCCTACTGATGACAGAGATGAATAAAGTCTGGCTGGAGAGGGGACAGTTACATGAGATCTGCATGGGACACAGCCAGCCTCTGGCCCTTGTCTGCTCTCCACTGACCCAAAGGGCACTCTGGTATCTACAGCAGCCCTTGCAGTGGGCACAGTAACAGCTTCTCTATTTTCTTGGCTGAGAGAGCCCTGCTCAGCTCCAGATTTCACAGGTTGAGCTCAGCTCTGCCCCTTCATCCACCTCCATGGGCCTCTTTCCATCTCAAATGTGAACCGCTGGCTGCCCTTGCTGGCTGCTGGCCCAGAGCCCTGCAGGCCTCACTCCCCTCCCACTTATTGCTGGGTGTTTTTCTCCCATGTGTGGTGTGTGCAGGGCCATACACCTTCTTTTGAAATATGGCCATGTTTTAAAAAGTGTTTTGCATTATATCTCCTCTTGCTATTTTTACCATTTAGAGAAGGGCGAGTGTTTGTTTAAAGGTTAATTAAGTGTTGTCTTGACTGGAGACTAACAGAACATTCCTAGTCTTTGTCTTCCAGGGTCTTAATGGCAGCAGGTGTTCTTTCTTGATGTTGTGTAGGCTTTCTGTGGCTTTGATGAACTCGCTTCTCCCAGTTCTCGCTCCCTCTGTCCCTTCTCAGTCTTTTTGTAGAAGGCTGCAGAGATCCACATTTGGCAGAAATCTCCCATCTAGTCCCATGACTATAGGTGCCATTTTATTTTACTGATTCTAGCCCTGGCTACCCACATGGCATGCCAGTTAGTCACTCCCAACTCAGCACGTCAAAGATTGTACTGTACAAGTCTCCTCCAAGTCTGATACTTTATCTAGTGTGGCAAATGGCACCCTATAAAATCATATGCTTAAGCCAGAGACTTCCATGCTGTCACAGATTCCTCCTTTGTAAAAGTAAACCTGGCACCTATCATAAACCATCCGCTCATCAGCTTTGCACCTGTGACCCACATGGGTCTCTGCTCATTGGCTCCGTTCTTGACAGTAGTGTGAAATGGATTCATAGAAAAAAATAGCAGTTTGGAAACAATGACAAATGAAAATTAAAACATTTAAACCTTTAGTGAGTCATCCAAGTAACCAAAAGAGATCCTATTTAGAATGCCCAGTGCGAACCTCATGCCTGCTTTTTTTCATTTCTCTCTTTATATCTCTGCCATCCAATGCTACTTATAATATCTCCTGCCTATTCTTATACTGGATTAACTTTTCATCTATTTTTCTTGAAAGCACTTTTCTCAGAGTCTTCACATGTAGCTTGCCACTATCCCTAAACCCAAGAGTCCCTGCCCCACTCTCTTCTGTTTTATTAATGATTTATCTAGACTCTTTCTGATAGAAAGTAAACCCATAGCCTTCCTCTTCTCTCAGTTTTCCTCTCCATTCTTACACGTTCTTAAAACCATTGACCAAAAATATCACAGAAATATTCTTGAAAAAGGTGGGGAAAATATTTTAATATATTTTTTAATTTCTTGCCAAAGTGACTTCAATATCTTTTACCTTCATGCTCCTCTCTTCATACCCACTGTAACAATTACATCCCAGTGCTAAGAACAGCTAAGAGACTTGGATTTCTCCCTAACCATAAGTAAACAACCTGGCAGCCACAGCTTCGTGGATGTGGGTAGAAGACACAGATGCATGGGGCAAAGACAAAGGACAATTTATTGCTCAGAGCAATCACAGTTGCAGAGTGTTGACTTTATTATGCCATTTCCCCTAAGCCCCAGTTCCCACAGGATAATGCACATGAGCCAGAAGACATCTGCACACACAGAGAATTGCATTACAGGAGCAGGACCGTGGGCTTAGGGTGACAAAGCCTTCTATCATGATCAGGGAGCATTTCTGCTCCTTGCTGGGGTTTAGAATCTGGTTTGACACCACCTCTAGAGATGAGCAAAATTTGCCTTTATTCTGGAGGGAGGCACTCTTTCTGGTCTCTGTTGCCTTTTGATATACCATGATCATCCCTTTCAACCTTGTCTCCAATCCCATGCTGGAAATGTTTGCATAAAATGTCATGTTGCGCTTAATATTGCAATAATAATGATTGGAGCTACTTTTTCATAGTAATCAATTTACAAGTGAATGGCCCTGTGATGAGCTTTACAAAGTACTTTGTAAAGTTATAAACAATTCTTTAAGAGGTGTATCTGAAACTCTGTACTACGTATGTGTGAATATATGTGGTTTCTTTTCTTTTTGTGTGTGTGTTAATGACAAAGGGGATTTTAAAAGAGAGAACTCATCTGTCAGGCCAACAAATGGAGTTGTATGTTCTATTTATTTACATTTTTTTCTGCAAGTGTCTGGGCCTTGCATAGATCAACTGTAGTTGAACTTGTCTCCGGTCAGATTCTAACATTGACCTTTTACTCTGGTTTACAGCTGGGTTTTAAACCCCCTTTCTCCTGTTCATACAACTGTCCCTTCAGGGGCTTTGCATTTTCTCCCCATCTGAGCTTTTTTAGACAAATGTCAGTTTTTTTTTGTCATTAGCCTTGTGAGAATTCCTGCAAATAAATAAACAGTTTGAAGAAGGAAACCCACTCTGGGACTGGAGGCTATGAGTCAGTGTGGCGGCTGGAGGGAGTGGGGAGACAGGCTGTGGGCTCAGCCTTTGAGACTTGGAGCTAGAGGGGGCTGGAATACTGCTTCCTTCCTTTGACATCTGCCACAGTGATAAGTCAAAGTTTCTTAGAAACTTTCTGTGACCTCTTGAGCTATATGGATAATTTTAAAAGTGACTTGAAATGTACTGAATTTAGGAAGGATTGCTGCATTTCTATTTTTTTTGTGTGTATGTGCATGTGTTTATGTGCATGTATGTGCATACATGCTTGATACAGTGTGTATGTGGAGGTCAGAGGACAACTTACAGGAATCAGTTCTCTCCTTCCACAATGTGTAGGCATTTTCTTACTGCCATCTTACCAGCCCTAAAAGGATGATTTATGCTTCTTCCTTTATATGGTCCCCACTGGAATCTTAGATGGAGAGCAGTTTTCAATTCCTAGTCTCATTCTTCTGGTAATGGAGGAAAAGATTCTCTCTGGCAGAAGTGATCATCTTTGGAGAAATATTTGCATAAACTATGGGAAGTACATGGAGGAGCTCAGAGAAACTGATCAGGCTGCCATCTTCTCTGGGGAGCAGGTGAGCAAGTGTTCTGGAAACTTCTATGTGGATAGTGGCTAGTGAGGCTGCCTGGAGGAGGGAAAAGCTGACAGAGGCCTAGAGAAGGAACCCTTGAAGAATAGAGACTGTTTAGTATAATTCTTCTCTGCATTGTGAGGTCCTGACTTCCTTCCTGGGACTCTTTAAATACGTTCCCTAAAATGTCAGGGTCTTCTGGGCTATTAGCTAACTTTATAATTCAGTGGTTGCAGAAGCTAAATTAGAAGAGTATTAACAGGTCAAAACACGATGGGCATGAGGGTTATATACAAATGAAGAAAGTCTAAAATTAGATGCAATGGAAGGATGAGATAACCCAATTTGTATCTTTTCTCCCTTCCCTTTTCTTCTTAAAAAGTTCATATGGTTTTGAGTCTTCTGGCCCTCATGTAGACTTAGATGTTGTTTTGACTAGACATAGGAGGGATATGTCACTGTGCTGAAAATGGTCCACACAAGTAGGTAGAAGATTGTCAACAAGAAAGCCATAGACTGGGACTGGAAAGATGGCTCAGTAGTTAAGAGTACTTACTGTCTTGCTGAAGGTTTAGTTCTCAACATTTATAAAGGGTCTCACAACATCTATTACTCCAATTTCGCTGGATCCAACATCCTCTTCTTATTTATGCAGGCTCCAGCATGCATGTGGTACACAGACATGCATACATTTGGACACACAAACGCACACATGAAATAAATACATTTTTTTTAAAAGGAAGCCAAACAAAGAAAATACTTCTTTCTCCCTCATTCCTTCCCATCATCCCTCTTTCTTCAGGAAACAAGTGTTGTATGCTGTGAGGTAGACTTTTCATTAGTAGAGAAAGAAGGAGGAATCTATCCTGGGCCTCCCACCACCATACCACAGGGGTGAACAGAGAGTCATCAGCCTCAGGTTTCAGGTAAACACAGGAAGTGTCTTTTTAGAACATCTGCAGGACATCAGGTGTGCTCAAATGTTGTCATTGCAGGGAGTTTTGCTATGGTGATTATGCAAACAGCAGCAAGGACCCTAAAAAAGTGAAAGACACAAACCAAAAGCAATTTTGAACAGAGACGGAAAATTCTCATCAGTTAGACATGTCAGACTCAGAATGAGGCAACTTCTGCTCTATGCAGACCAAA
The DNA here is from genome assembly GCF_004664715.2 of Peromyscus leucopus. Lineage (NCBI taxonomy): Eukaryota > Metazoa > Chordata > Mammalia > Rodentia > Cricetidae > Peromyscus > Peromyscus leucopus. The sequence goes on along the minus strand of NC_051071.1, from coordinate 30,383,949 downwards.
TTAAACACAGATCATTGTGAGATAATGAGCATGCTAGTAGAGGATGCCTTATCCAAATGGTGAAACACATATAGGAACTGAACCGGACCCCTGCAGAGAGGCAAGGTGATGCCATACCTTCTTTGCCCTGAGCGATTCTGTTCACGGGTGGTGGGGGTGGGAGAGAAGTGTTAGAAGTCCCAAGGAGACATTATTAGTGGCTTTTCCTTCCTTTCCCTCTTCCTGGTGGATCTTAGTGGATTCCACCCTCTGGTATCTCCCTTTCCTCTCCTCTTTAGTCTCAAGAAGGTGGACTCACTTTATGCAAAGAAAGCCATTATTAATGGGCCTGTGCTGTGTCTGTAATATGGTAATGGCATGAAAAAAAATCCAACAACTCCTGCACTTTCATAATGCAGATATTGTTTTCTATCAAGTACATAGAGATCTACAGAGAGCTGTTTCCCTCAAGAGATTCTGCTATTCTCAGTGACTTTTTTTTTTTAATCAGGTAAAAACATCTGAGACTACAGGAGTCCAGCTCCTTGTCTTCAGGGTGAGCAAACAAGGTAAGCAGAGCCTGCCCTAACAGAATCATACCTGAGCCAAGGCAGCTGAATCACACCTGAGCCAAGGCAGTACTGGTGGAGGTGTTCAATGTTGCACAAAATGCCTTTGTAAGCCCCCAAATGCCATTCAGATATAATTGGAAATGATTTCTGCTCAACCCCAACAGTGTTCTGCACCCAATAAGTCACTGTATTCACAGTGGTCTCTTTATTAAATTCCCCCGTCCCTTCATTTATTAGCATGTAACTTAATACAGCTTTTTTGGTGATTTCTTTGTCTGTAGGTAAATAGCTCAGAGGGAATTTATTAGCCCTTCCCCCAGCCCCAGGAATAGTAGTCACCATCCTATGAGATTTGGATTAAAGCTTACTCAGTGTATTTATTGGAAATCGTACCCCATGTCTCACACCACCCTTGTGGCAGGAGTATGATAATCCTTGTGTTACTAGGGAGGAAGCTGAAGTGCAGAGCAACCAATCAACCTGTCTAAGGTTTTAAAACCAAGGTTCATGGACCTCCAGAATGCCCCTCAGAACTTAAATGGTCAGTTCCCTGAGGTCAAGTATAAACGTATGAATTCTGTCTTGTTCCACATCTACAGGATTTACTGTTCACAACCACAATGTGTTGGCTACTTTTATGTCAACTTGAAACAAGCTAGAGTCATCAGATAGGAGGAAGCCTCAACTGAGAAAATGTTTTCCCCAAGTCAGGCTGTAGGCAAACCTGTATGGCATTTTCTTAATTAGTGGTTGATGTGGGAGGACCCAGCGCATTGGGGGTGGGGCCACCCCTGAGCTGGTGGTTCTAGGTTCTATAAGAAAGCAGATTGGGCTGGGCAGTGGTGGCTCATGCCTTTAATCCCAGCACTCGGGAGGCAGAGCCAGGTGGATCTCTGTGAGTTTGAGATCTCTGTGAGTTCGAGGCCAGCCTGGTCCAGCACAGGCGCCAAAACTACATAGAGAAACCCTGTCTTGAAAAACAAACAAACAAAAAACAAAAAAAGAAAGAAAGAAAGGAAAAGAAAGCAGATTAAAAAAAAGAAAGAAAGCAGATTGAATTACTTCTTGGCCTTCTGGATAAGATCAAGTGTAAGAAAGCAGATTATACAAACCATGGGAAGCGAAATAGTCATTCTCCTCCATGGCTTCTGCATCTGCTCCTGTTTCCAGGTTCCTGCCCTGTTTGAGTTCCTGTCCTGACTTCTTACTTCAGTGATGAACAGTAATGTGGAAGTGTAAGCCAAATAAACCCTTTCCTCCCCAACTTGCTTTTGGTCATGGTGTTTCATCACAGCAATAGCAATACTAGCTAGGACATGCAGCTCAGTAATGCCTAAGGAGTTCACAGATGAGTAAGTGAGAACCAGTTGAATTATCCTGACCACTGGCACTTAGCCTAGTGTCTGGCATGGAGTAACACTCAAAGGCTATTTGCTGAGAGGATGGGTGAATGAATAATGAGCCAACATCCCTAGGAGTATCTATCATGGTAGCTAGAGGTTCTGTGTTTATTTATCTGTGCTCATTTCCATGCTCCAGGAACAAGGTTGTGATTTTGATCCACTGTCATCTCTTGTCATTCTAGCAGAAGCCTTGTCCATTGATGCTCACCCTGTGAGCCATAGGAACACATACCTGTCAGAATACCTTTCCTCTGTAGAAAGCAGACCTGATGTGAGGCTCAAAACTCCAGGTCAATGCCCCCTCCTCCCTAGAGCCTAATATAGTAATCTCCCACCTCACAGGCGAGCAATAAAGAACTCTTGACTTGCCCCCTAAGAAGCACATATCAGCACTTCAGTCCTGGGCGCCTGAGTCTTATTTATTGCCAGCCTACTTCAGAGGTTGGCAAATTCAAGGGAGGCCTCCCTGCTTGCTCTGAGCCTTAGAAGACTGTTGATACTTGATCTCCTGTCCCAATTAATCAGATTCTTTGTGCATTCAAAAATGTCATCCCTGTCTGCATCTACATAGTTGGAATGCTCTCTGTACAGTGTTGCCACTCTCCAGCTGAAAGGCTGATGGAAGATGCCCTCTGCTTTTACCCCAGTTGTCCTTCCTGGCTCTGGAGCAAGCTCATTTTGTTCGGAGGAGAAAAACTTCTATGTTAGATCTTCTCCAACTGCTGAGGGCTTGGCCTTGACTCTCACTTTCTGGCCACTTGATGACTCAGTTTCTTTGACTGTAAAATGAAGACCTTAAGTCCTGTCTTGCCTGCCAGGCTCGATTTCGGTTTTGGCTTGAAGGAGTTCTGCTTCCAGAACACATTCTAAAAGTGGCTTGTTTATTTAAATAAGCTTTTCTTGTCATTTCCCATTTTCTCCTTAAAGCACAATCCAAGTTATTTAAAAGAAAACCATTTAAAAAAAACAGGAACAAAACAAATAACATCTGCTAAGAAGGACAATGTACATAGTAAATGCCCACCATGAGAAATTTTAATAAATTTAATAAACAGTCCCCCAAATCTCACTGCTCACTTGTCACAACACTGTAGAAGACCTATTGGTTGATGAGTATGTTAGCCCTTTTGTATGCAGGCTCCTACCTTGGTAGCAAAGTATCCCATTGTGCAATGAGGACAATAGATGTTTTGTGAAGCCAGAGAAGTTTCTGGAGGTCAGGCTTTTAACCCTTGTAGCAGGAGAATGCTTCTATGTGTCACTACTCTAAAAGCTATAGCTTTTATCTCTACCTCATCCATCATTCTGGAAAGAAATGGTCAGTAGAACACAAGGCTCTGGATCGCGCACACCATTGGTCCTTGATCCCAAGTGATTTTAGACGGGAGCCCACACAATGTTTTGAAATGGAATTAAGTTATATGATTTCTGATGTTTCTCGAAAGGAAGAGTGTCTGCACATTTTCAAAGGCAAAAGTGCCAAATGTGTGCCTATGTGTCAGCCTGTAATCTAGTAGAATTAGTACCTACATAAATAATGTAATATAAAAGTATTGGAGATAAGTGTTAAATATGATTTTAACAAGAACAAGCACCCACAATGTGCCCCATTTCATCTTCTCAAGAGTCTTCCTGTATGCATATTCCTTTCCTGTGACTTTGATTTCTTTTCACCCTTATTATGCTTTCCAAATGTATAAATTATGTAATAAACCCCTTGTCTAGTCATGTTCAATTTTCTTCACAGTTTCTTTTGTCCCTGAAGCTGTGATATGGACCCTGAATCCCTTGTGGTAAGGTTTGGCCCCCAAGGTGTCACAGTACTTTAAGGAGTGGGCTTGATGGGATGTCCTTAAGTCATTGAGGTATGCCCTTGAGGATGACTATAGGAGATGTCCTCTTCCTCTTTCTCTCTTTTATTTTCTGTCTATGAGATGAGCAGCTTTGCTCTACTGTGCTCCCATCATCCTTATAAGCTTCTGAGAACAAATAGTCATGGACAAGGGTCTCCAAAACTATGAGCCAAAACAAAGCTGCTCACCTTATAATTTGATTACCTCAGGTATTTGTTAATGATTTAAAGCAAGACCCTGCTTAATTACTTTAAATTAGTCACCATAGAATTTACCTATAGATATAATATTGCATCTATTAAGAATTAGGCACTTCCCCAATATAGTTATAATATCCTTATGGCACTCATGACAGGAAAGTCCCCATGTTAAGATGAAGAAGTGTCTTCAGACATCTTCATCAAAGCTGAGGAAATGCAGGCTGTACATGCGCCTTATAGAGCTATTGTTTTTTTTTAACTTAGCAAGCTATGTGCTCAGTTAAAGAGCACAGGCTGTGCTCTTTAACTGAGGGGAGGGGAGAAGCTCAGGTAGACTGCAACCTCCAGATAGCACCTATAGCTGGCGCTTTGCAACTCTCATTCCTTCTATTCCTGTCCTGTATGCCATTCTCTGCATTCCAAATGCAGAGAAATTGTAGACTGTTCACATCTGCAGGAATTGAGTGACATAGCTAGACATGCTGCTTTTTAATTTGGAGATTCTTCTTATGAATTGTTGCTTAAGAACTTGTGAATTTTGCTTTGTGATCTCTCCATGTGTGTTTTCATATGTGTTCATCAATTGGTTTGTTTGTTCATGTAACAACATCTACTGAGAACACATTAGCAAATGAGTCAGATCTAAGAAATGGGATGCTTTCCTGTGAGATTCCAGGTCGTATAAAAGCCAGACGTGATCAATAGTATTGAGCAATGTGATTGCTGATGAATAGTGTTTGTGAGTTCACTGTTGCTCACTTGCAGTCTAGTGTACAGAAACTTCACCTCACTTGGCACCCCATTGTGTACCCAATGCAAGATAGGCTGAAATGGACCTTTGAAGATGAATAAGGAAGATGAATGTGTAACCAACGGACATCCTCATCTTGTCCTGAAGTCTTTATTTAGATGTTTATGACCTCCATTACATGATTCATTCATTCACCCTGTATTCATTTCAGATGCTGACTGTTGCGTTGTTGATGAACACAGGCAGAATCTCTATTTTTGTGAGTCTTACCTTCTGACATGAACTCTCTTTGATGAAATGTATGTTTGCCTAGCAGGCAACATTCAAAATGTTCCCATGAGAGTACTTCATTTTTACATTATATCATGTGGAATGGTGAAGGTGATTCCAATCTTATAAGGTAAGACATTTTCATTTTTGGATATTAAAGACTTCATGGATACAGCATATGTTACTTTTGTCCATGGGGTGAGAGGCTTTGCTTCATCATGGTGGGATGGTCAGTCTTCATTTTCAACAGGCTGTCTTTAGAATCACAGTGGAAGCATACCTCTGAGTGTTTCCTGGAAGGCTTAACTCAAGAGAGAGGGCCTTCCCATGGCTATGAGTGATACCATCACATAAAACATATACGAGGCACCTTATATTTGTTCAGTAAGACTATGACTGTAAAGACAAAAAAGAAGGGCTTTGCATGTGTCTTTTAATGAAGCAATCAGAAAGCCATCAAGGTGGCTCAGCACGTGAAAGTGCTTGTTACACATGCCTGAGTTTGATCCCTGGTACCAAAAGTAGAAGGAGAGAACAAATTCCCCAAAGCTTCCCTCTGACCTCCCTGGTATTTATTTTCCTCTCTCTTTCTCCTTCTCTCCCTTTCCCCTTTCTCCCTCCCTCTTCTCCTTCCTCTCCTTTCCCCTTACACACACACACACACACACACACACACACACACACACACACACACACACACACACAGAGAGAGAGAGAGAGAGAGAGAGAGAGAGAGAGAGAGAGAGAGAGAGAGAGAGAGAGAGAGAAATACTAATAAAACAACCAGAAAGCATTTAAAATCTCCCTCATCAGTTTTCCTTCCCCCACATGTCTATCCTTGGTAACAGAACTGTGGTCACCCTCCTGACCAAACCATCATTCTAGAGTTAGTCTTGAGTTGTTTGTTCATTATGTCTGCCTTCTACCTCTTATCAACTCAGTTTCTTAAGTACATTCTGAATGTTTCCACTCTTAACCATTTCCACCACGACCTCCATTGTTGATTCACTCTCTTTTTTCCATCTGGTCCTCTCTTGATGTATAGAGATGTCCCACCCTGTTCTTGCCTTCCAAAGAGCAGACTAAGCCAACTCTGAAAACACATAAGCTATGATGCTTCTCTGTTCTTATCCTATAATTCAGACTCCCTTTTACCCAAGAAAGTTTTACATGAACCTGAGTATGTAGGTACATTACATAAATATACAAGCCAAACAGTGCAAATAGCAAGTCATTACAAAATTTATTTTAAAACAATTCTTTACTATATATATTTTGCTATTTCTTAAAGATGCATGCCAATTTTTCATACTTATGCAATAGATGTGCTTATTTTACTTTTCCATAAAGCAGTAAACCTCAGTTGAGTGTATGAGGCTGCAGAGTATACAGCATCTTCAATATTTTCCAGAGTTGATATTGACATTTTGATTCTATATTCATTAGTGCTGAGAATGCTATTTTATGTAAATACACAGAAAAAAGCAGAAGTATGTCTAGGGCCGTTTCAAAAATTGTTGGAAATTCTGTCTTCAAAATTCACTTCATGATTTAAGTAAATTGAAGCTTAAGTTAGAAATTCAAGCAGAGAAATTTTAAACCAAACATTCTAATACTAAAATCCAAAGATATATTAATTTAGTACTTGCATACTGAGGGATGATAGTAGGAAAATTACTGAGTCTTTGTTTTTACTAATCAAACTATCATGTTTCTATAAGTGCAGAAAACTATAAGTAAGGTAAAGATACAATTCATAGCATCTAATACTCTCCAATCTCAGTAGAGGTGTTTCAGACAGTGTTTGTTGATGTGGCATGAGGGTATGCATAGTACAAAGTGAAGATGCCTTGTGTTCAGAACTACGGGAGAATGTTACCAGAAACATCTTGGATTCATTATGTCTTCTATTTTTAATTAATTTTTGGTTGTTGGATGTTGAGAAAAATTTTGCTATTGCCAAAATTATAAGGACTGAAACTTCCAGTTATATGATTCCACATGGGTCTCATAGCTTAGGAAACTGCTCTTATGGACTCATTCCTCCCAGAGCACAGTCCTACCTGGCACACTGTGAACCAATATTTTCCTCCCCCACACTCCCCTTTTATCACCATCTGTTTGTTCAGACTCCCACTGTCCTCCTGCCTGGACACATCTGTGTTCCTCCTCATTCACAAGAACCCACGTAGATTTCCATTTTTCAGTGTCTCAGCATGAGTTGCCGTTTCTGCTCCGGCACTCTCTTGATTTTCACATTTATCAGTCTTCATCAATAGATTTTCAGATTAAATGCCACATTTTCCACAATAGGCACTGTATCCTATCCACAGTGGTTCCCAATGTGTATCCACAATCCTCATCTCAGTACTTTGCAGGATACATATCACTGTGACTCCTTCTTGCTTATTTCTTGATCTGTAAGTTAGTCCCAGTAGAGTGTCACTACTGTTCATTTTATCTGGATTCTCAATTTCCAGATTAGCTAAGAGTTCCAAGGACAATGTTTGATGGAAAGAATTGAAAAGATCATGGCTGTTGCCCTCCAACTTTGAATAAACCTTACCAGCTCATTGCTCAAAGCATTTGACTGGTAAGAATCCATCAACATAAATCTCTGGGCCTGGTAAGAGCATGGCTTGGGAGGTCAAATTGTTAATCCTACAACTAAGTGGGGCTGTGAGCCCAGTGATGGCTTTCCTGGCAAAACTTGTTTTATAGGTAATAAATATTGAGTGAAGACCCCTCCAGGCTCACAGTTTTACAGTTACTGCATCCATGCAAAAACAAAAATGCTATGATAGCAAACTTGGAGTTTTATGATAGATGCAAGAAACTGATACTCTGAGGTGACAGTTAACTTGTTAAATAAGATTATATGTTTAAGGATACTGAGAAGCTAGGATTGGGACTCAAAGCTATCCTGACCCCAAGCCACCATCTATTGCTCTTCTGTTCTGAAAGCTATCCTTGAGAGCTAGGCATCTTCATGATGGCATCTAAGAGATAAATATGTAAGTGATGGACAGCCACAGTGTGTCTGAGGGGCTGGTGTTTAGATCTTTGGTGTAAAGTAAGGAATAATCTAAGACAACCCTTCACTTCAATGTTGTTTTCCTTAAAAAAAGAGCCATTTCATTTTAGGGTTTGGAAGGACCTTCCTCAGAGAGAGCCTAATTATAGGGGCAGTGTATTCAAAATTCAAGAATGACTGATTTGTGCTTTTTAAACAGTAAAAGGAGCTCTGAAACATATTAAATTTTTATGAGGTGTGTTGCTGACTAAAATTTTTTTGAGCAAATAATCATACAAAAAAGAGTAGACCACATACTTAAAATTAAAACCTCCAAATAAGAAAAATATTTATTAAATAAACTTACACCAAGCCACAGTGACCTTTCCAATGGGCTTTCTAAGCCAATTCAACCCGTAGAGTAATTTTAATCAAGTTGATGGTTCATTATCAGAGAATGACAACCAGAGGTGTGGTTATTGTATAGTGATTAGGCCTGGCAGATTAAATCTGTCACTAACAAAGTGACTTTGAGAAACCAAGTAACCTCTTTGGACTATAGTGGCTCCATCTTTAAAATGGAGACAGTAGTCCTGTTGCCTCTTATGGTGATTATGAAAATCAAGACTAGTGGATGTGGGAAAATACTTGGAGGGTTTAAACATGTTAATGACATTAATAATACTAGTTTCCCAAGAATACTAAGGAGATTTATCTACAAAGCTCAAGAGATGAAGGGCTTTATTCTGAGAGATGATTATTTTGTCTTTTATTTTTGCCTGATCATCAGAGATTTTTATGCCTTCACCTAAGAATACATCACATTTATTGTTCTTGTGGTCTCTGTCACAGAACTATTCTATCCCCTTGGGCTTAACTGTTCTAGACTTATAAATTTTCAGTTTTTTTTTTTAGTTCCTCTTGCTTCCAGGCTTCCTGGTATCTATCTACTCATTGCTCATATGCTCAAAAATATATCATGGCTTCTTCTTGGCCAGGTGAACTGTGGCTTTTATCTTCTCAGTTCTGCATCATTCAGTCTAACAAGGCTTTGGCTAATGGATCTGCCACAATCCTCTGTTTACACATTACATTTCCCCACTTGCTATAGCCCAAGTGGTGGAAGGGGGTGGAATCTTGGTGATGAGGTCATGATGGAGAACACAGGCAATATTAGTCCTTTCCCCAGGGACCTGCTTTTCCCTCTGAGCATGTGAAGCCTCACAAGGGAAAGGAGCATCTGTGAGAATGAAAATAAGCCTCCATGAGATGTCAGATCTCCTTGATGTGGCACTTGTTCCAGGACTGTGGGCAATAAGGCTGTGCTGTCTGTGGACTATCCTCTGTAACATTTTCTCACAGTGGCCTAGCTGAGCGGAATCCCCTCTTAGCCTTGGCATCCGCTGCAATCCTCATGGGATGTACATCATCTCCCACATTCTCTTCTCAGTGTGTGAGGTTCAGTCTGGCTATATCTTCACACCAGTTCTTATATAGTCCACCATAACTTAGCTATGCCTCTGTGATTTCTGAATTATTTTCCTGCTCTGCATTTTAGAAGTATCTACTAATTAGGGGTATGATCAATGGAAGAGAATGCTCCTGATGCTTAGATATGGATTCCCCTAAAACCACTGAAGGGGGATGGTTATCCCACTAAAGGCCCTCTCTTGCATACTATGGTACGAAGTTTACAGTTCTCTTTCATGAACAAATTTAAATTTTATTTTTTCTTCATTGTAATGGTTTCTTCATCTCCTCCCTTCTTCCTTTCCTTTCTCCCTTCCTCCTTTTTGTGGTGCTGGGTATTGAACTTGGGATTTTGTATATGCTGAAAAAGTGTTGCATCACTGAGCTATATCTCAAATTCTTCTCTTTTATTCTTAGATTCATTTATTCTAACATCATTTAAGCAAAACTTATACTTTTCTTTTGGGATTTGGAACCCAGTGCTCTCTTTCCAAACTTCACATTATTGTATCATTCCCTTCCCTTAGGTCAATGAGCCTTCCCTCCTCACAGGTCATTCAGCAGCCAGGCTGGTTTTCCTTTTTACTTTTATTTATTATTCAGTCTCATGTTCCTTCATGGGTCTTCTGTCCTCAGAGATGCTGAATGTTGGAGATTTTTTTTTGCCAGTTTTCTTGTCCCATTTTGTCCATTCACATCTATTCCTGAAAGTCTGGGGTCAATGACAGTAAGTATACATTTATGGCCAAGATCTCGATTACTTTCATTGACTAAGTACAATGAATGAAATCATCGCTTGCTTAAGTTCGGGCTTAGAATGAAACATCAAGGGTGTTGGCTTTTCACCTTGATACCTCAGCACCTCAGCTCTAACACTTCTCAAGGAAGAGAGATCTTTGCTCCTTCTCCAGATTCTGCCCTTGGGTTTGCCTTCTCAGTTGTTCCTAGTGGCTTGTGAAGGCCAGCATCATCCTGAAAAGGTTCCTTCATGTCTCATTTAGTTGAAACCATTTTGTCAAATTCTAGTTCTTAAAATGTTAGCTAAGTGTTTTCCTCTTTGCAGTGTCCATTGCCCCCCTCCTGCTTCAGCACCATCCCATCTCCTGCCTGGTTTATGTCAGTGGCTCTCCCCTGACCTGCCTCCCTTAATACTTTTTGGTATTCCTTAGATACTTTTGTAATCAAACTATCAACATTTGCTAAGTTCTCGATAGGCTAAATACTATAAATAGTGTTTAAGTGCCAATCATATAAACTGAATACATTTATTTTTGATGGATATTCATTAAACAGTTAAAGGGTTTTACTTTTATAAAAGACATCTTTTTGCTGCATCTTCTAATTCATTGTTTTATGTATAAAAATAATCATTTAAAAACAGACAATAAAAGAAATCACATTACTGAACTATCTTCTTAGTTAAGAGTTTCTTATTATAGAACTTACTATGTAGAAGAAAATAGCCCTTAATTCACAGAGATCCACCTGCTTCTGCCTCCTGAGTGGTAGAATTAAAGGCATATGCCAAACATGCCCAGCCCTTTATCATATTTTATTAATATACAATTACATACTTTCCATACAAAGTTGCCTCCTTATTTAAACATTTTTTTACATTTATGAGTCTTATTTCTTTGTTTAGTCTTATTGCATTGTCCAAAAGCTCTACATGAATGACAAAGTGAATTTTAATAAGAATTCATCTCATGCACTACATTTAGGGTGATTCTGTTAGTTAATTTTAAGACTAGTTTTCTTTAACCTGATTAGGTTTCTATTCACCTTTACTAAGAGTTAGAACTGTCTTAGTTACTTTTTTGTTGCTATTATAAAATATCCTGATAAAAGCAACTCAAGGGAGTAAAAATTTATTTTTCTCTTAGAGTTCCAGAGGGATACAGTCTTTCACACCAGGGAAGACATGGCACTAGGCAGAGATGACACAGTGGCAGGAGCAGGAAGCTGGCTGGTCATGTTGCATCCACACTCAGGAAGCAGAGGATGAACAGGAAGTAGGGCAGGGCCATAAGGCTTCAAGGCCCACTCCCATTGACCTGCTTCCTCCAGAGAATTTCAACCTCTTAAACATTCCACAGCTTCCTTACACAGTGCCATCACCTGGAGACCCACTGTTCAAACGTGTGAGCATTCAATCCATAACAAAGGTCAACAATAAACAAGGAATTATTACACATTATTTAAAATATAAGATGACACATTTGTTTGTTCATCAATATGATAAATTATTTGTTATGACTCCAGATGGATATTGATGACAGTTGGTCTGAAGAACCAAGAATATCTAAATTCTATCTGGACTTGTTACTATCCTACTGATGAGGTTTCCAAAAGGAAAATGTTCATAAGTGATAATTACAAAAAGATCACAATATAATTTAAAGAATTTTAGAAGATAAGGCTGAACATGGGTTTTTTCTAAGAGTTAAAATTCAGATTAGAGGACAATAACAACTTCTGTTTTGTACTTTGCTTTCTCTATAAAACTGTGGACTCAGATATTTCCACACCAGTGCTATAAAAAGAAAATACTGGGGAGAGAATGGTCTTTCTTGGAGTCCTAGCTTAGTATAGACTTTGTTCCACAGTCTCTTTAGAGGACACACTCCAGTGATTCTACCTCCAAGTTGGTTCTATCTCCAAAAGGGCCACAGCATCTCTCAGTAGCACCTGTCTGAGATCTAACCTTTGAATAAATGAACATTTTTAGGAAAGTCTTCATAACAAGTACCCAAGGCAAATTCTCTTTTAAAATAAATATGTCATGTCATGCCACATCTGTCCTCAAGATTCTGTTATGAACACAAGTCTCTTGGAATAAAGCTAACCTCTTTTCAATGCTACTAAGTCCCTACTCAGGCTGACTTCCATGACCTCCCTGATTTTCTTACCATTCTATTGGGACCCCTAAAGCTGTGCAAGGTTTCTTGAGCATAACAAGCGCACTGCCATCTCAAGGTCATTTTTCCCCAGTCTGAATATGTTTTCCCCAGTACTGATCACCTATGTGTAGGTGGTGATCAGTACTCTGTTAAGTACTCAAGGTGGACCCTAAAGATCTCCTGAGTTTTCTGTGAACAGCTGTCCTCTCTTGTGGTGATATTTTATTTGGGCTGAAATGTGATATTTTATTTGTATGTTAATAAATAAAGTTTGCCTGGAGAGCAGAGGTCATAGTGAGCCATAAAACAAAAGTCAGGCAGTGGTAGCATACGCCCGTAACCTGATCACGTGGCAGGCAGAGTCTTTGTGTGTTCAAGGACACAGCCAAATGTGGTGACACACACCTTTAATACCAGTACCAACCATAGAGACCTGGAGGTCTGTATAGATAGGCAGTGACGAGAAGTCATGTGGTTGGGCATAGAGCCAATGAGAAGGCAGAACAGGAAGGCAATAAAAGCACAGATTAGACAGGAAGAAGCTCTCTCTGGGGAAGCTACAGCATGGTGGTAAAGCTACGGGGTGGTGGTAAGCTAAGGCTAGTTGTGACTATTGGCTATTTCTCTGATCTCTTCAGCTATTACCTCTGTATTTGGCTCTGTGTTTCCTATTTAATAAGACTGTTTAAAAATTCATCTACACTCTCTGGCATACTTCTCTGAATATTCAATCTGCTGCAATCTCTCTAGGCACTACACAGCATCCCTTTCTCAAGTCAGAGAGCATGTTAGACTCTGCCTGTGTTCCTTTTCTGCTTCTTATACTACACTAGAAACTCTTCAAGAAGTAAGCTGTGGCTTGAAGACCACTGTATCCCTTAGATTGTTCAGAGTTTCAGCTGTTTAAAGTGAAAGTGGTGAACCTGGCCTCTATTCCTCCACCTTGGCTGGAAGCAGCCCTTTCAGCAATTCTTAATTCCTTTTCTGGCTCCAGTGTTTCTGTGGAGGTAACAATGTCTGACACACTGACCATGCTTCCTGTTGTTTACTTACTGTCTGTCTTTGCTCCATCAGAACATAATTCTACAAGAGATATGTTTTTCTCCACTCATGAATTTTTAGATTCAAATAGGGGCAGACACATAGTAGGTACTCAGCAGTTATTTATTAAATGAATGATTGCAGTGAATGCTGATGTCAGGAAGAATTTTCCTAGACCCACAAGGCTGTGGTTCCACTTTAACATGAAATCCCAGTGTAAGCAGAGTTTGTGCCTCTGGGCTGGGTACTCAGCCAGTGGCAAGGGTCTATCACCTCCTCAGTCAACACCCTGCTTTGTGGAACATGCTCTCATTCCTCTCGCCATCTCTCATAAAGTGCTTTGCTTACCCAACACTCTTTAGCTGGATAGCAATTCTGAGAAGCATGGATGGAAGGTTTTAAGTTTCTTTTAAAAATATAATCATTTTACAACCACACATGTATGTGTATGTGTTTTGTCTCTACACCCAACTCTGAGCAGCTGCTACTTAACCCTCATCTCTTTCTTTGTATAAAACATGAATGTGAAAGGCCCTTTTAGCTCACAAGAGTGGAAGTTCAGGTGGGAATGAATCCAAGGGAAACTTTGGACTCACTCAGTAGGGGTGGGCCAGCTAAATAACAGCACCTTTTCCCACAGACTTCCCCTTGTCATAGCTCTGTGCAAGGATTTCCCACCTGTCAGCTGGTCCATCCAACAGTTACTCACCTGAGGAACCAAAGGTGTGTGTGTGTGTGTGTGTGTGTGTGTGTGTGTGTGTGTGTGTGTGCGCGCGCGTGCACGCGCGCGCCCATTAGAGTATGAGACAGCTTCTGGAGCAGTCAGTTTTCCCCTGTTTTGTTTTCTGAGTTTCACTTTGGTCTGAGAACCTTCATGCAGAGTCCCAATAGTATCTCTGTCCTATTATGCTTTATTGCCTCCCCATCATCTCTCAGGTCTTATCTCAAATGTTATGCCAGCCTCATGATATTTCAGTCTTTTGTCTCAGACCATGTACATTATGTCAAGCTCTATCTTTTAATTACTATTTTTTTTAAACATACTTACAAAGGATGGACTAAGTTTACAGTCTTGAATCAGGTAGAAAAGTGTAAGGTGTGGCGATCAAGAATAGAGAGTAAGAACCAGGAAGCTAGAATAGACCTGGCTGATAGGCATATGAAAAAAGCAAACTAGTTCTCATGTTTGGACCTGTTGGCCTCAAAGACATTCAGCTGAATCGTCTTCTGTGAATTCCTTTCATCAGGATAAAATGCTCCTTTACTTACCCATGTTGTTCCCTCTTTTCTCAAAAGGAAATCTTGTCATTCAAAAGATTTTACTTTCTTCTAAAGACTTGGCAAGAACTTGCCAAAGTGCTGAAACTTTGAAAACTTAGACAAATGGTTCAGAGACATTAGAGATGAAAGCAGCCATGTGATTAGTAGGCAGTTTTTAACAGGATGGAACTGGGGATGTTGCCTTCTTGATAACATGGATTGTGTTTAGGAGGTAGCTTCTCCACATTACAATGTAGAGGTGATGCACTGTTCTATCCCATAGGTTCCTGAGCATTGTAGTATAAAGGTTAAGTGCTCAGCTTTGGCCTTAGAGACATATGTATATCTTTTCCTTTTCTCATTGCTGTGATATAATCCCTGACAAAAGTAATGTAATGAAGTAAAGGTTCATTGTGTCTCTCAGTTCAGGGGTGCTATCCTGAAGGCACAGCAGCTGGATTGGTCAGTCTGTTGTTGTGGGAGCTTGTGTCTGGTTAAATACTGGCAGTGGCAGATTGAGAGCTGGGACCAGAAATAAAGCAGGGCTGTAACCTTTAAGGTGCACTCACAGTGAGCTATGTCTATCAGTTAGACTCTGTTCCAAAGACTCCATATATAACCTCTCCATACAGTTTTGCTGAGTACCAAGTGCTTAGACACAGCTTGTGTGGCACATTCCACACCCAAACCACAGCACCATGTATGCATGGATCTAAGTTTGCTACTGAAATGTGTATAATATTGCCTTCAGGTTTTCATTTGGAATGATAGTATTCTACATTAGTTTGTCTTAAGAATGAAAGAGCACTGTAAATTCTTTTTTTGTGACTAATCTTTTTTAAAACTTACTTTTAAATGATTCGTAAAGTTGTACCTATAATATTTTAGTATTGTATACATTGTGCAATATTTAGTCAGTGTAAACACACATACCTCAAGGAATTCTTTCTGGTGAAAAAATTAAAATCTCTTCTTTTAGGTTTCTGAAGTATATAGGATTTTATTGTTGTCTATTGTCACCCTACTGTACAATGGCATGCTTGAACTTCCTACCACTATACAGATATAAACTTAATAGCTATTGATCAACTTCACCTCACTCCTTTCTCCCTAAGCATTCTCCACAGACTCCCAATACTGAACTTCTATGAGAGCCACTCTCTTAGGCTTCAATTATAAATGAGATAATATAACACCTGTCTTTCTGTGTCTGGCTTATTTCATATAAAATAATGATCCAGTTCCATCCATGTTACCACACATAGAAAGATCTCATCCTTTTTTTCTTGTTTGAAAAGTACTCCATTGAGTATCTGTAACAATCCTCTTTATCTGTTCATCAGTGGATGGGAATGTTGACCCTTTCTGCTTCTTAGTTGTTGTGACTAATATGGCACAAAAATGGGAATGCACTTGTATTTTTGACTTACTAATTTTGTTTCTTTTGGATATATACCCAGGACTGGGATTGCTATTAAATTTATGAGAAATCTCCTTGATATCTTTGCATAATGGCTGTACTAATTTACACTCGTACTGTTCTAGTTAGCTTCAGCTGTCATCTAGACACAGACTTAGAGTCATCTGGAAAGAGGGACCCTCAACTGAAGAATCATCATGATGATACTGGGCCTGTGGACATGTCTTTGAGGCATTTTACTACTTGCTAGTCTATGTAGAAGGACCAATACCACTATGGATAGTGCTATCCCTGGGTAAGTCACCCTAGGCTGTATTAGAAAGATAACTGAGCAACCCAAGAGGAGCAAGCCAGTAAACAGTATCCCTCTGTGGTTCCTGCCTCCAGGATCCTGCCTGACTTCTGTCAAAGATGAACTGTAAGGGTAAGATGAAATAAACTCTTTCCTCCCCCAGGCTGGTTTTGGTTAGATTTTTTTTTTATCATAGCATCAGAGGAAAGAAACTAGAAAACTCACCAACAATATGTAAAGATCCCCCTTTCTCCACAATGTTACTGCTAGTCTTTTTTATATTAGGCAATGGGCGAGATAGTATGTTTTGCACTGCATTTTCTCAGAGATTATAAAGGTTGAACAATTTTTCACATATCTGTTAGTTAATTAGAAGGCTTCTTTTGGGAGATGTGTTTTTAGAGCTATGGCCTATTCTTTAATTGAATTACTCATTTGCTTTTGGGATTTTGAAGTTCCTTATATAGTCTGGATATCCACTCCTTGTCAAATGTACAATGTGCAGGCATATTCTCCTCTTTGGTGGCCTGTCTCTGCCTTCTGTTGATTGTAATGGTGGAAAGTCTTTATCCAAGTGCCGTGGGGTAAGGAGTTAATATCCAGCATTTGGAAGATTAAATGTTCTTCAAAGGGACCCAAGCTCATTAGACTGGGATTTAGAACTCTGTCCATGGGAAATCATTCATTTAATTTAGGCAAATTATTTTCCGGAAAGTTATTGCATGAGATCGGCTATATTGAAAAAGAAATCCCAATGTCTCAACAGCTCCCTGCAGACTCATTTCTCAAGGCTAATGCACTCCATGGAGCAGAGGCATAAAATGGTGAAGCAGGGAACACTCTGACCACTCCACATAGGGTGTTTATTAACATTACACAGGAAATTCAAGTCACTCTGTTTCCAGCCAATGAGGCTAATCCGTTTGTATATTAGACACCCCCATCTGACCATTTTACATTTTCTTTCAAATATAAAACTGGCCTGTGATTGCTATAACAAAGACGCTTAGAGGAAAGCACACGTTAAAGCTTAAAATATGACCTTGCAGCCAGAAAGGAAGTGACAGATCACAAGGGAGGACTATGTGGGACCCAAAGAGGATCAACCCTGTATAGAAGATGAAGAATCCAGAGTGGGCCAGAGTCTGGCCTTACCACGCTATGACTGCTAATACGCTTCTTAGGAAGGAAAAACTATAAGCTGATGGTTTTTCTCTAAATGCAAGCTCAGGTCACTGTAGCTTGATTTCATTTAGAATGAACTCTGTCATTATAAGGTCCTGGGGTAAAGGCCATTGTAGGTATCATCCTGTAGAAACCTCAGCACTGGTTACACAGAGCTGTCAATTTTGTTTGGAGGTATTGGTGCTCAGTGAGCAAAGCCAGGTGGGTGGTTGCTTCAGAGGACTTCTCAGCGTGGTTCTCTGGTTCATCTGCCTCCTCCTGCCTCCTCTATTCTGAACTGAGAGACACATATAGATGAATTTTTAAGGTACCCAGGGTTCTAGGAGCCTGAGGTCCTTCTATAACACAGGCACAACTTCTACTGTGTGGTAAATCTGAGCAGCAGGCAGCACAGGGTAGAGCATGTTCGTTTTTCTCTCCTGGAGTAAGGAGCGGGTGCCTCTTCCAGTACCCTCCCATGCCTCACTGCAGAGGAGTGAGGAGAGGAGAAAAGGTGATGGGAGGAAGATTTATGGTGATGTATTAGGTGTGGGTTACTGGCCGTGGCTCACGCTTTCAGCAGGGTTAGACACTGTTGCAAACTGTGTTTCCTGGTACAACGTATGTGTGTGAGAAGTAACCTTCTATTGGGAAACTTTCCAAAGTCTAATAAAGCCGGGCTTTGCTCCCCCTGACCTTGGCTCAGTGACAGGTAAGTCCCACAACTTCTCCCACCTTATAAACACTGAGATGGGCTGTGAGAAAGCACTATAGAGGCTCTATGCAGAGACTTAGGCCAGCAAGTGGGCAGAAAAATGTCAAAACCACTAATCTAATTTTTTGATGGCCTTCATGGGAGTGTATAAGGAAAAAGTATGCCTTACACTGAGAAGTTGCTCCAGCACCTTCATCCAAAATTGCCCTAGGTAGAGGACTCACATAATGAGGGTGTAGTGCTGTGAGCAGATGTAGGCACAGGGGAGAAGTGAAGGGAAGGCAGTTTAGGTGACCTTGGGAGCAAGACCACCCTTGCACCCATCCTCCACCCCTCATGGCTGTCTTTTGTCCTGTGCTTGCAAATCTCTGGCCTCAGTTTCCTCAGACATGTGAATGAGTAGCAAAGACAGCGTCTAGTCCTAGCTATAGATTGCTAAGGTAGGTGTGAGGGTACCAAGGTCACACCTCTTCTCTGGAGACTAATTTTGAACAAGAGAGGCCTATGAGAGGTGATCTCCAAGGTTGTCTCTGAAATTCTACTTTGCATAACCTAGCACACAGTGTGGACCTCAATAATATCCTTTTGAGAAAAAGAACAGACAAATGAAACAGGGTGCTGATGGATGGCCGCAGGAAAGGTATACATTGTCCCCAACTCATCTCTGGATACTGGTGTTTGTTTCTAGGGCTATAATCTGTTTGTTTTTGTTTAGTTGTGTGTGTGTGTGTGTGTGTGTGTGCACGTGCGTGCGTGCATGTGTGTGTGTGTGTGTGTGTGTGTGTGTGTGTGTGTGTCTGGGATTCTCCTCCTCCTAGGGTGACTGGGAGGGAAAAGGTAGGATGGGGGTTTAGCTTTGAATCATGGAATCAAACACACTGAAATCAGATCTCTGCTGCATGTGGAATTGTCCATGGGTGTCTGTCCACAGAGTTGGATCACTGGACAGCTGCAACACCACTTAGGCTGTATTTTTTCCCCCTCTTGAAACATTTGGTAGAATGTTTCAGACTGTGCTCGAGGGAGGAGGGGGGAATGTCTGAACCAGATGTTCAGGGGCCACTGCTGATACAACGAAGACTCAGTTTTAAGTGATTAGCCATGTGAGCACTCTGGGAGCACTCACCTCCCTAGGCCAGGGAACCTGGCCTTTGCTTGCGATGCTTTGGCTGGAGAAGCAAGAACTGCTGAACCATGTGTATGCACAGAGATGGACTGGGAGAACATGTCTGGCAAAAACTTCATGAGTCAAGCAGAAACATCTACATGGAATACCTGGGTAGATGGGATCTGGGGTGATTCTGAAGTGAACTGGAGCTAGGGTCCTGCACAGACATCACCCTTTGGGACACATGATAGAATCAGGAGGGACCACCTATTCATTCTAGGTGCTGGGCATGCCAACAGAAGGGGTGTATCAGGTGACAGTCGAAGGAGCCTTGCAGCTTCCAGCCTTACCAAGCTTTGGCTTTATGGTCAAGCCTAAGCTGTGCCTAAGACACCTGGAGGAGAAGGACTGAGATTTCTATATGAGCCTCATGATGTGAATAATGGGTTCCGAGTAGAAATTACATTGAATTCTGTGAAAAGAGGGCACATTTCTTATAAGCATGGGCTTCTACCTTGACATTTGCAGCTTTGACAAAAACGAATAAAATTGCACCAGCTGAAGTTCTACTAGGGTGTGGCTAGGACACAAAAGACAAAAAGGAAGTTTCTCTTAGGGGAAGCAGGAAAGAATTCTTAGACTAAGCAAAGATCAGAACTGGCAAATGCCTCACATTTGGTTTTGATCTCTGGCCAATAAGAATCTGTCCTTTGTACTTTTATCTTAAACCTCAGTAGACCATGCATATGGAGAGGATGACTCGAAGCCCATAAGGGTGGGGTTTGGCTTCCATGAGGGAAGCACCCAGGCTTTATTCCACTGCTCTATAACACACTCCCCTTTTTGTTCTGGATGAGAGGCATGGGTGATGGAGGGAGGTAACACTCTGTGTTCTCCTTGTTGGGTTCTATGCCTTGGGTTGCTATGTATTTAATCAGCCTGGGATGACACAAAACCCACTAAAGAAGAGGAGCATGACATATTTTTCACAATCTGGAGGTGCCAATTTGATACCTGGTAAGGGCTTCCTTGTGGCTTTTTGACTGCTGTATGCTCTTACTGTGTGCTTTTGAGGAGAGGGGAAGAGTGGAATTGGGGAGGGGAAGGGAGGGAGGGGGAGAGGGAAATGAATGAATATTCAATTGGTGATTCTTCTAATAAAGAAACTTATCCTGATCACTTAGGCTGTACCTTTATGATCAAGTAAAGATCTCAGCTCTAAATATAGTCCCATTGATGTTAGGACTTCAACATAGGAGTTTTAGGTTAACATAAACATTTGCTCCATTGTGCCATCTTTCTGCCTGTGCCTTAGTCAAGAGGCTTAGAGCTAGAGCTTTCTGTGTTCTCACTTCTAACAGGCAGGACCACTGGTAGTCAGCATCATTACTTCTATCAAGACCAAAGGCATCTTTAGAGCCTTCTATGTATCTAGCACTATGCTGAGTTACATGATAGCCTTTTATTTTATCTTATTAAATTGTATGGTGTAGACACTTGTTAGTCTGAATAGATGTGTGCATCTGTGTATACACATGCATGTGTACTAGTGTAGACATGGATGTGGAAGTAGAGGATAGAGGTTGATGTTGGTATTCTTTCCTTGATCACATTCCATTTTTATTTATTTATATTTGAGTCAGATCTCTCACTCTCACTGAACCTAAAGCTCATTGATTCAGTTAGGTTGCTGCCTAGTGAACTTCACAGGATCCTTGGCTTCTTAGACAGTGATGAATGTGACTTAAAGAACAGAATGTACAGTCTTTTGTGCAATCCCACATGTATAGTTTGTGTTTGCTGCTCCTGTCTTTGGTTTTGTTCTGTCAACCTCACTGGTCAAGAATAAGCCATTACCACAATCTTAAGCCAAATTTGAAGCAAGCTTAATTAAATACTGACCAAGAGGATGGGCTCTGGCTAGGACCACTTTGCAATTCACAGGAAATACGTTTTACAGGAGCTTAAAAAGGCAAAACCATGGGGCCATCACATTTCACACCAGGTCCAATCAGGGGCAAACATATATCCTGATGTACTTCCTTCTATATCCAATCAGGGCAAGTGTATGTCCTGGCCTATTTCCTGTCCGCATACCTCCCACCCACATGTGATCAAGCATATCCAGTGTAGATGGGTCAAACAAACACAGGACAAACAGAAAGTTATTCTTTTTACTATCATCATCATCATCATCATCATCATAATTATCATTATCATGATTATCTCATATATTAAATCACAATTACAGTTTCCCCTCCCTTGCCCCCTCCCAGGCTCTCCCTCTATTTCCCCTCTCCCCCAGTTCCATGCTCCCTCCATCTTACCTCAGAAAAGAGCAGGCCTCCCAGGGATATCAACCAAACACAGCCTAATATGCTACAGTAAGACCAAGTACATGCCATTATATCAAGGCTGGACTAGGCAACCCAGGAGGAGGAAAAGGGTCCCACAAGCAGGCAAAGGAGTCAGAGACAGACCCTGTCCCCACTGTTAGGAATCTCACAAGAACACCAAGAAACTCAGCCATAACTTATTTGCAGAGGACCTAGGTCAGACCCCTATAAGCTCCCTGATCTCTACAAACCCTCAAGAGTCCTGACCAGTTGATTCTCTGAGCTGTGTTCTCTTAGTGTCCCTGACCCCTCTGGTTCCTCTGATCCTTCCTCTTCACCCCCCGCCCCTTACAGGATTCCCTGAGCTCCGCCTAATATTTGGTTGTAGGACTCTGCATTTGCTCCTATCAGTTGCTGGATGAAGTCTCTCTGGTCCCTTTGATGATGATTCTGCTAGGCTCCAATCCCAGAACATTCTGCAGACAAGACAAACTGTAGGTTGAAGGTTTTACGGCTGGGTTGGTGTCCCAATCCTTCCTCTTGAAGCCTTGTATAGTTACAGAAGATGGCTGGTTCAGGTCTTGTGTTCCTAATTACTAGGAGTCTTTGCTAGGGTTACTCTAGTAGATTCCATGGAGTTTCCATTGTACTAAGTTGCCACTTCTCCCCTGAAATACTCCCCAATTCCAACTGGGAGTTGTTTCTCCCAGTATTGTCACTCTCCCCCAAGTTGATCCGTCCAGCAGGAAAATCTATTCTATTTCCCCTTCCCAGGGAGATCCTTGTCTCCCTCTTAAGCCCTCCTTGTTACTTTAGGCTCTCTAGGTTTGTGGACCATAGCATGATTATGTTTTACTTTATAGCTAATATCCACTTATAAGTGAGTATATACCATGTTTGTTTTTTCTGGACCTGAGTTACCTCACTCAGGATGATGTTTTCTAGTTCCATCCATTTGCCTGCAAATTTCATGATGTCGTTGTTTTTAACAGCTGAGTAATACTCCATTGTGTAATTGTACCAAATTTTCTTTATCCATTCCTCAATTAGGGACATCTAGGTTGTTTCTTGTTTCTGGCTATTATGAAAAAACCTGCTATGAACATAGTTGAACAAATATCCTTGTGATAGGATAGAGTGTCCTTTGGGTACATGCCCAGAAATGATATATCTGGGTCTTGAGGAAGATCAATTCCCAATTTTCTGAGAACCTGCCATATTGATTTCCAAAGTTTGCATTCCTACCAGCAATGAAGGAGTGTTCCCCTTAATCCACATCTTCTCCAGGATGAGCTGTCACTTGTGTTTTTGATCTTAGTTATTTTTACAGGTATAACATGGAATTTCAGAGTCCCTTTGATTTGCATTTCCCTGATGGCTAAGGATGTTGAACATTTCTTTAAGTGTCTATTGGCTGTTTGAGATTCCTCTGTTGAAAATTCTCTGTTTAGATCTATATCCATTTTTAAATTGGATTATTTAGTTTGTTGATGTTTAGTTTCTTGAGTTCTTTATATATTTTGAATATTAACCCTCTGTTGGATGTGGAATTGCTGAAATTCTTTTCCTATTCTGTGGGCTACCTTTTTGTACTATTAACAGTATCCTTTGCCTTACAGAAGCTTTTCTGTTTCATGAGGTCCCATTTGTTAATTATTGATCTTAGTGTCTGGGCTATTGGTGATCTGTTCAGGAAGTTGTCTCCTATGCCAATGTGTTCAAATTATTTCCTACTTTCTCTTCTATCAGGCTCAGTATGTCTGGGTTTATGTTGAAGTCTTAGATCCTCTTGGACTTGAGTTTTGTGCAGTTATTCTTAACTGCAAATAGAACATATAACCTGCAAGGAATATTTTTCCTGTTTTGGTCTCATAGGATCTGAGGTAGAGGCAAGGGCTTTATGTTCATGAGCTTAAGTTCTAATAGTGCTAACCCTGATATAACTGTTTAATGAATTTATATACCCAAGTTTCCAGTAGACTGATATGTTGAAATGATTTTCTCTTTGTTCACATTTTATTTAATAGGTTATAGTATATTTATTACCTTATGTTTTTTCTTGAGAGTCTCTAGAGGGTTGATGTATACAATATCCAGAAGCACATCCATAAATCCAAACAATTCCAGAATTCATAGATTCCTTACCTTAAGAAAATTTCAAAGCACACTTACAGGTAGTAAGTCATTTAGCAGCTAAGGCTTTGGTTTTAAACATCTTGAATTTGCCATTTATTACTGAGTCATAGTTGAGCTACTGATCTTTTGTGAGGGTCATTTTTCTCATTTGTAAAGTGGAGATGATGATGCATTCCTTTTAGGTTGCTGATCAACAGAGAAGTTGTGGAAGACCTCACAGCATGTGCTAAGCACACTGTCAGTTCTGCCTTGGTGCCAGTGGTGTGGTTATTATTTTTAATGTCTCTTTACTTTCTGTCCCTAGCTTTAGAGTCACAATGGTGTGTCTTAGACTTTAATGTGCACCTTGGAGTCCTGGTGTGTTGCTACATTGAGTGTCTGTGAAGTTTTTAAGGGCAACAGTGAATCAGTTAATCCTCCCCTTGGTATTCACTTGTCTCTGTAGATTCACCTGTCTTCTGATAGTGAGAAGAAAATACCTGTAGATGCCTTTTGGGGGAAATATGTTCAAGAGATGGCTCTATGACCTTATAACCTCTAAAGCTCTTTATAAGACCTGTTACTTGCACTGACCCCACTCTGCCCTTTAAACATACCAACCCATAAAATAAAGTTGTTTTCCTTTCACTATAAAAAAAACAAAAGACAAAAAACCAACCAACCAACCAACCAAACACACAAAAAAACCAGAGTGTCCATGTGAATCTTGCTGTCTGCTTGGTCGTTGTTCTTCTCTTCTAGGAATGCCAAGTTTTAGCTTTTGCTCTGCTGGGTGTGGCCCTGCTGAAATACAGACTGATTGATTTGGTCTGGAGTAGGGACCAGTAGGGACCTGGTTTTCTACAAAGTTCCCAGGTGATGTCCAGAAACTTAATGCTCTAATGAGTTTTTATGGATTAAAGTGATGAAATGTTACATTATGTACCTTGGGAATCCCACCATTTTCTGTTGCTACACTGCAGAAGAAGAAAATACAATACTTAGCATGGAGCTTCACCTTGTGTTTGAACACTTGGTCTCTAGCTAGTGACACTGGGACAGTTGTCAAATGTCAAGGAGGTAGAGCCGTGTTGGGAAAAGTGGATCACTGGAGGGCAAACCTTGTGGTTTCATAGCTTAGCCCTACTTCCTGTTTGCTGTCTACTTCTTGACTGCTGATTCAATGTGATCAGTTTGCCTCTGACTCTTGAGTGCACTCATTGTACTTTATGATGTTGTTGTCACTGCTTTTCTGATGCTAGGGATGAAACCCATGGCCTCACAAATATTTCTCAAGCATTCTACTACTCAGCCACATCCTAGACTGAAAGACCATAATTTTGTTTGCTTAGAATGAAACAAAATGGTATTAGAATTTAAGGGATTGTTTTCTTAGGTTTTCTAGAATAATCTTTGACTTTCTCCAGATGTGTATATATCACAGCTTTCTTTTTCTCATGTTCCTCTTTTGATATCTTCCCATCCCTTTACTGTCTTCAGCAGCTTCCAACAGATGTCTGATATACCAACTCAACTCATCAGGACACACAGGCCTGGCATCTTGTCCAACATCTGGATGATACCCATTTTCTGAGTAAGTATCTCATTTTCCTTTTGGTTTAAATGGTCTTTGGATGAAAATGAAAATTACAATGGGAAATTGTGGATGGCAAGGGAAAAGAGCTATTTTGGATAAAATGTCTTATAATTGGAGTAATTTTGACAAACAGGCTCTGTGGAATTCCCACACACTACCCTCTGCTCCCTTAAGTTGGGGAAGTGTGCTGTTTACTAGGGGCTTACGCTGGGCTCTCCTCTCTGCCCAACAGAAATGATGTTGAACTTTAGTGAAGTCATACCTACTGCTCCGAGGAACATGGTTTACTTTGCCCTGGTGAGTCTAGATCCTTTACAGCTCAATCCAGGGCAGAGTGGAGCTGGGGCTAAGAAACTGGTCATGCAACTCTGTCATTATTTTGGTTCTGGTTTCTACATTTATGTGACATTGGCTTTTAGCTAGAGTTTTCCTGCCTGGCCCATAGTCAGGACAAATCTTTGTCACCCGCCAGTCCCACAGCCGCTCAGACCCAACCAAGTAAACACAGAGACTTATATTGCTTACAAACTGTATGGCCGTGGCAGGTTTCTTGCTAACTGTTCTTATATCTTAAATTAATCCATTTCTATAAATCTATACCTTGCCACGTGGCTCGTGACTTACCAGTATCTTCACATGCTGCTTGTCATGGCGGCAGCTGGCAGTGTCTCCCTCACTCAGCCTTCCACTTCCCAGAATTCTCCTCTCCTTGTCCTGCCTACTTCCTGCCTGGCCACTGGCCAATCAGTGTTTTATTTATACAGAATGATATCTACAGCATTGGCTCTATATTTTTCTTTTCTCAAACAAAGGGGTCAATAACAGGTTTAAAATTGATAGAGTTTTAGCACTTTCTTGCTTTATATTTGGGGCAGATACAATGACAGTTTTCCTTTTATTATATTGGATTGTGCTCAGATATCTAACATGATTGACAACTGGTGCCTTACAGCAGGAGGGGTATGTGTATGTTTATATGTGTGCTAGTGTGTGTGGGCTTATGTGAAGATATGTACACACAACACCTCCATATTTCCCTATTGAACTCAGATGGTTGGAGCAGCTCACCCACAATCTTAGGTATTAAAGATACTTGTGCAGAGGCTTACCTTTTGGAGCAAGACATCATGGGTAGATTTTTTTTGATCCAGGTGGCATTGAACTGGAGCTTTGGCACCAAGGTAAACCTCAGTTTTGCTACTGCTGTGGCACCAGACTAAAATGGGGTAAGAGAAGCTTATGGAAAATTTAAGGGGGCATTCACACTCCTAGGTGATAACTGTGCACTTGCACAATCCTGAGAGTGAATGCCTCCTTAAATTTCCTACACAGGTGTCTCACTTCCTGACTCCAGTCTGGCTGTACATATCCCTGGACATGTGACTTACTTCTTTGAGTTTTTGTTCTCATCTGTAAGAACTAGTTAGGGTACTAAAAACCAACTCATGGGCCTGACATGGAGCTTAAATAAATGGGTGTTTATAAAGTTTTTGACAGTGCTTGGGGCCATGAACCATTATTAATTTTAATTAATCTATTGGTGTGCATCTTGGCTAATCTCAGTTCTTCAGAGGGGGGAAAAGGAATTGAGGAATACTTAAAAGTGACTTCATTTCTGAAATTTTATTTTCCTTTAGAGTTATTTATTCTTTGGGAAATAATTTATTTTAAATCTAGTACAAATCACAAGTTCTCAGAGCTAAGATGTTGCACCAGGCAAAGCCAGGAATGAATCTGAAGGTGGAGATGTGGGAGTATCAAGTTACAGGGAGGGCAGAGCCAGGTTCTCATGAGAGTGAGTACTTCATTTTCAAACCAGGAGACCAAATGTCTCACTCAGAGAGCAAGCAGCAGGATTTGGGTTGAATGTGTCAAGTGTCTGCTCAGCAGGCAGTTCAGGGTGGCTCTCCAACCAGCTCTGCCCCTGCCTCCCCCCGCCCTCCCCGCCTGTCACTGTGGTTACCCACTTAGCACAACTCACAATGGCTTACACAGCTTGCTTGGTCAGCCAAGTATTTTCCCCACATTTGAAGATTTTGGACAGGAGGCTGACCATGGTGCTCAGCGCCCGGATGAAGAGGAAATCTGTTAGAACACTGGTGTGTAAGGTGAGAGGCTCTCAGGGCCTGCTATCCCAATTGCTATTCTTGCCATGTTATTCTGATGAAAACAAAACAAAACAAAAAAAACCTCAAAAAACTTACACCTTTTTAAACCCTCAAGCTTTTGCCATTAACTATGTACTGCAGAGCCCTCTTGACACCCCACCACACACCTCTTTTGTTTCCTACTTGGTGACTAAGAGACAGTGACAGTGATTGAGTTATTTTCTTGACCTCTAGTTTCATTGGAATGTCCTTTGGTTGTTAACAAAGGAGTTTCCCATCTCAACTTCTCAATGTATAAAATAAGGATGTACAATTCTCAATGTATAAAATGTAGGATGAGCCACTTCTGAGACTACTGTGAATATGTGTGTATGCATGTGTAGGTGTGTATGAGTGTGTGCTGTGCGCATGTGTCTGTGGGAGTATGTGTGGGCACATGTATAAGGGCTATCTCAAGCTTGGAGATGATGGTAAGTCTATGTTAACACTTTATTTACTGCTTTGAATTCCATTTGAGGGTAGTCATAATTCAGAGAGAACCAGGACAATTTCCTATTCTCATAACCAATTTCCATGATAGGCATTGGCAATCAGTCACTGCCTTTTTTTGTCAGTCCTGCGTCTTACTTCTTAGAGCCCCAGAGAGTATGTTCTAATGTAATCTTTTGACTATTCTGAGCCAGTGGGCATCAAGTGGAGGGCACAGACTTCCTTGGTCTGGAGACATTGAGAAGGTAGTTTGCTACTTGTGTCCCAGCTGAGTGATTTGTGTAGAATGCAAAGAATGCACAACAATGAATCAAGTGTGGTACATAGAAGGAGACTTCTATGGCTATCTGGAGAAGGTCCCCCGACATAGAAAATGCACTTGGGAGGCTACCTTAACACGAATCTATTAGTGGGTTGAAGGAGTAGGAGAGGTGACCTTTAGGTAGGGGGAGCTATAGATGAAAGAGTGGAGGGGGTCAATGGTATTTATTTACTACTCATGTAACAGTTACTTAATTTACAAATATGAATTTTAATGACCTATTTTTGAGTAAATAAAAATAATAATATTTATCTATTTTAAATGTCTATGAATTTGTGGCCTCTATATACTTTTCACTGTTAAAAAAGCTTCTGTCTGTTTCACAGATAGAGTTTTATAGCTGGTATCTAGTGCAGAATTATAAAGTATAGAAGATTCTTAGAATTTTAAGTTAGAAATGAGATAAAGCTGGAAAGATATGCAAAGTGATTGTCCTGGACAATTTCTATGCATCATAGAAATGATTAATTCATTTACCAAATATCTGACTGCCTAATATATGCCTGGTGCCAGCTGTGATACACAAAGGGTCTAGGTAGAAGCCCATTTATGAGATCATATGCCTGGTAAAGCAAGTAGACTCATGGGCACACAGCTGTTACATTTACCTGTTGCTGGGATATCAGAGATATGAGGGGTTTCATGGAAACAGTCTCCTCTTGTGATTCAGCCAGGTCCATGGAGTAAATATTTCTACCCAATCTTCTAGATGAAGAAACCTAAGCAGAGAGAGTTAAGGACAAAGGCCATGTGTTGACCTTTCACAACTAGAAACTATCAGTTGAATGCCCTTTCCCAGGCTGGATGTATTTACCACACAAGAAGAACTGGAGTTTGGGCCTAGTGTTGCTAAAAGTAAGATGAACAGCTCAAGTCTGTTACTTCTCCATTATAGATTCCTGCTTCCCCATGTTGGAAGTCCAAAATGTCTTCTTTTTTAAGGTGGGATGAGTTGCTTGTAGTGTTTAGGTTTGACCTCAGCTGAGCACTGCTAACTGGAAAGACCTCTTGGGGTTGCCACTCACTGCAATTATTTCTCTTTGCTCAAACACCTGATAGGGACATATCATAGTGGAAAATTTCAATGAGGAACTTTACTAGTTGGGGCTTCCTTTGTGTAAAGTCTTGTACAAAGGCTAGAACACAAGCGTTGCTTATGTTACTTGAAGAATCTGACTTAGCCTGCTTATAAATCCATGTAGTTGATTAAGTATATCAGATCAGGCCCATCCATGTTTCCACCTTTGCTTTATCTGTGCAGGAATCATGTTGAAAAGGCTGCTTGTAGGTCTAGGAAAAGTTTCTGTGGCTTCATAACTCAATGTTTATATATCTTGTCTTTCTGCAGAGGAAACTGCTGTCATTTAGGGCTTTTGTTTCAGAATTTAGCATCTCTGAGCCATGAAAAATGGAACTTTTGTTCAGAGAGCAGATGATACCAGGGCAGTTCCAGGCCCAATGAATCAGATGTCTCTCAGGATTCAGGCTGAAATTAGGAATGTAGATTAGAAATAATAATAAACATCATGTGACAAACAAACATGACACACTTAATCTAGTGCCTTGACTTAGAGAAAGTTTAAGTCAGATTCCTGAAGCAGCAGGGAAAATACGTCTACTTTTCTATCCCTAAGATAATCTTGTGCAAGGTTTTGCATGAAGGAAGTCCCAACTTATAACTTGAAACATAAACTAGGAAGTACTCTGCCCATACCAGGAAATACAGATGACTGCCCTTCTGGCTATTTGGAGAAACATCCCATAATCATATTTTAGTCTCTCTAATACATGTCTTTACAAATAGAACTAGGAATGGTCAAGTGAAAACCGATTTGTGGTTGTTATGGAGTCAACACAATGAGACATAAAATTCAGGCTGGGCAGGCTAACACATGTCCCAATTTCTGCAGACTCCTTAAAAATAAGCACCAGCTTCCCCAGCAATCTCGGAGGTCCCTTCTCACCTCTTGTTTTATTTTTCTTCTTTTCTCTCACAGAAGAAAAGATGCCAAAGACAATTGAGCCAATTTAACATTTGCTGCACTTATTCCTCTTCTCTGATTCAAGCATAATATCCCAACAAAGTGTCCACTCTCTTATTTGGGTGTGTGTTTGTGGCAAGGATGAAATGCCTGCTCATTTTAAAGGGAAAGTAGGTGGTCATAAATGACAGTGTGGTGGTTGTGGAAAGAATAAGAATGGCTTTGAAGTCATGCCTGGCCTGACATCTTGGCTCTTGTGTCTACACATTGTGGGACCTTTGCCATGGCCCCTGATTGTCTCTGTGCTTTCCATTTCTGCATGTACAAAATGGAAGGGTAGAAGCTCATTGGTAGGGTTGTTGCTGAGTGTGATGAATTATTTAACAAGAATTATTTATCCCTGTTTTCTCCATCCTGAATACTGAATATTGTAAAAAAAAAAAAAAAAAAAAAAACACAAGGGCAAGAGGCAGAAATGCATGGGAATGGGCATGATAGGATTATTCTCCTTAATCCCATGTGACTTGGGACGACCTTATGGGTTGCCAGAGGGAGAAGGGATGGAATACTCACTTGCTGTAGAAGACCCCCATAAACCCTTCACTTTTGAGATGGTGGCTGATCGGTTAGCTCGATCTCCAGATGACTCCAGTGAGCTGAGCTCTCTGCTGACCCTCAATGTACAACACACTGGCCGTTTCTTTAAGCCACTTATGTTCAAATGTTGATTGTGATTAAAACAGAATATAACTTATCCTAATAGGACTTCACCTTCAGTTAATTGAATTTTTGCCTTTTAGAAATTCACACATCTCCATGGTAGGATAATCCACACCACCTTTCACATTTCTCCTCACAGGTTCGGAGTTTACTATTTGGAACAGTGGAACATCTAACTTGGCAGTGACATGTCCAAGAGAATTAACTGCAACATCTCTTTCACGGTCAGACTCATGAAACACTTGGCCAGCATGTACTCCAAGGAGGCCACTCAAGGGTCCCTGAAAAAGACATTTCATTCTGACTTGGTTTGTAAATGACTCTCTGCTGTGGATATTGTTCTATATAAATAAAACACTGATGGCCAGTGACTAGGCAGGAAGTAGGTGGGACAAGGAGAGAGGAGAATTCTGGGAAGCGGAAGGCTGAGGGAGAGACACTGCAGCCACCGCCAGGAGAAGCAGCATGTGAAGACGCCAGTAAGCCACCAGCCATGTGGCAAGGTATAGATTCATAGAAATGGGTTAATTTAAGATATAAGAACAGTTAACAAGAAGCCTGCCACGGCCATACAGTTTATAAGTGATATAAGCGTCTGAGTGATTATTTTATAAGTGGATTGTGGGACTGCAGGGCTTGGGGAACCTGGAGAGAAGCCCTCCAGCTACAAATGGCGCCCAACGGCTCGAATTTCCACCTTAAACCTGAGAATATTTAATAACCAATTCTAAACAGAGCCAAAAACAGGTTCCTGCTTCTTGTCTCATACGGACAGCTAGACACCACAAAACGCAGGTTTGAACACTGGCGGGTTCCTGGCGTGTGCATTTGACCGGCAGTATGGTGGAAATGAGGCGTCTGCCAGCGGCACATTAAGCTGTGTGGTAGATTTAGTCTTTACTAGTATTAAAAAAAAAAAAAAAAAAAAGAGGTTTCTGGGCTACACGCTGCTTTGATAAAAGCTTAGACCCACTATTTCTGAGACTTAATGACTCACAGAACTGGCAGAAAACGTACAGCCGCCGTGTTGGGAAGCTGAAATGGGCGGAGCCAGCAGCCACAGCGCCGTTTCAGTCTTAAAATACTACAGTTTAAAGCAATAGATTCACAATATGTAGGCTTAAAAGAGACAAAAAAAGATAAATTAAGATAAATAAGCTACGTAAAGATGGCTATCACACATAAATTCTGGATTATGTTGTCTTTGATATTCGTAACTGAAGAAAAACATTTGATTACAAAAGCTGTTGAGTTATGCCAAAATGTATATTTTAAAGGTACCTTGACTTCAAAATTTGGATATAAGGATATGTTACTTTGGAAAAGAGGTTCTGCTTTTGTTTCCACAGAAAGCCAGAGGCTGTGGATTTGTTCCAGATTAAGATACATCAGGTTTCACCAGCCAAGACCCCCTGAAAGGTCTCCTATGACACCATGGCCCAGATGATCCAACATCCAGAGTGGTTTCAAGGCAACTGATTCACACAATACAGCCTCACGGACTACCCCATAGGCCTAAAATTTTCTTTGCGTCCCCATAAGATACAGCGCCCCCCTCCAGCAGGAAGTAGTAAGAGATGCTACGCCCAAATTCCCAAATATACCAAGCTGGCTTTAGAGGTGGAATTGGCTCACTCCCCCTCTAAACCCAGACATATTGCTTTAAAAAAAAATGGTTAAGAGATTCTTGTGTCCCAAATCAGAAGAGCCCTCTGGTATGGGACAGAGAAAAACCAATATTTTTATTTAAAACAGGTTGATTATAAATGTGATCTCTTTCTAAAAAAGAAAAGGGGATTTGATATAGATATATAGGATATAGAGATAATAAGATAAAAGGATAGATTAATCAACCTACTTTTAAAGAACAACTTGTTTAAAATGTTTTACATTGGTATAGATTTTAGTTTATTGATACAAACTTGAAGTTAATTTTGTTATATTGTATATATGTATTTCTATTCTTGTTTGAGGTATTATGTTTATGTAACTCATTTAAAATTGTAATGGATAATTAAAAAATAGATTAATAATCAGTCATCTATGATAATCATATTTGTAGCCATGTTAGTTAAGTCTTCTAGGTATACATAGATATATTTCAGATAGATAGGTAATCTTCAAACACTTCATAGACCTAGAGAATATGGCATTTAAATAACTTAAAATTCTGTTGATGTGAGACACAATTGCTCCTGGCTGCACCAATTGATCCCGAGAGAATGTTGGGCTTCTAAGACATTTCCATTTGGAAGTTTGTCTTTTTGGCACAAAATGGCCTACTGGGCAAAGAACTGCCCTTGCCTTGATGGCTGACAGTACAAATGCAATGCTGTCCTTTCTGGACAAGCGGGATACAAGGAAAGCGACCACTGTACTCTGCCAAGACAGGGTAAGATGGTCTCTCAGAATTCCTGCTTCTGAAAATGGTCTGTCAGATACTCTAGGCCTGTAGCCAATTTGAATGCACCAACAATGCTGAGAAACATTAGGTGACTGTCCAGGCTGCCAGCTGTCTTGGTCTACTTTTGCAAGATTCCCGAAAGTTGCTTGCATCCATCTACCATTTCTCAGGTACCATTATGTTCCTTCTCAGGTCTTTGATGTGGTTAAAAACTAGATAGTTGTAATTTCCTCAGTTATGATAAAAGATAAGTTAGATATAAAACCTAAAACTCACAAATATAAGATAGATAGGACATCTTCTTTAATATTGTAACTATAATTCTTGCTCGGTAATTGTTTTGTTATATATAATTTTACCATGTTAAAGTTAAAACCTTCCTTTTTTAAAAAAAAGAAAAAAGGGGAAGTGCTGTGGATATTATTCTATATAAATAAAACACTGATGGCCAGTGACTAGGCAGGAAGTAGGTGGGACAAGGAGAGAGGAGAATTCTGGGAAGCGGAAGGCTGAGGGAGAGACACTGCAGCCACCGCCAGGAGAAGCAGCATGTGAAGACGCCAGTAAGCCACCAGCCACGTGGCAAGGTATAGATTCATAGAAATGGGTTAATTTAAGATATAAGAACAGTTAACAAGAAGCCTGCCACGGCCATACAGTTTATAAGTGATATAAGCGTCTGAGTGATTATTTTATAAGTGGATTGTGAGACTGCAGGGCTTGGGGAACCTGGAGAGAAGCCCTCCAGCAACACTCTCAGCTTTGTATCTCTAGTCTGAATTCTCCTTTAGACTAGGGGTTTGACATACAACCACTATTTGATGATTATGCCTGAATTAAAAATATTATTAATATTTGTGTGCACATGTGTGTGTCTGTATGTGAATGTGCCCAAAGAAGTCAAAGGCATGTCATATTCACTGGATCTGGAGTTGTTGGCAATTTTGCACTATTTGATATGGGTGTTGGGAACAGAACTGAGGTCCTCTATAAGAAAACTACAAGTTCTTTTATTATTATTATTATTTTATTTTATTTTTATGTTACAATACTATTCAGTTCTACATAACAGCCACAGATTCCCGTGTTCTCCCCCTTCCTGCCTCCCTCCCCTTCCCCCCAGCACATTCCCCATTCTTACCTCCTCCAGAGCAAGGCCTTCCCCGAGGACTGAGATCGACCTGATAGACTCAGTCCAGGCAGGTCCAGTCCCCTCCCCTCAGATTGAGCCAAGCGTCCCTGCATAAGTCCCAGGTTTCAAACAGCTAACTCATGCACTGAGCACAGGACCTGGTACCACTGCCTAGATACCTCCCAAACAGATCAAGCCAATCAACTGTCTCACCTATTCAGAGGGCCTGATCCAGTTGGGGGCCCCTCAGCCTTTGGTTCATTGTTCATGTGTTTCCATTTGTTTGGCTATTTGTTCCTGTGCTTTATCCAACCTTGGTTTCAACAATTCTCGCTCATATAAACCCTCCTCTTTCTCGCTAATTAGACTCCCGGTGCTCCACCCGGGGCCCAGCCGTGGATGTCTGCATCCAGATTCCTCAGTCCTTGGATGGGGTTTCTGGCCCAACTATTATTGTGTTTGGCCATCCCATCACCAGAGTAGGTCAGTCCCGGCTGTCTCTCGGCCATTGCCAGCAGTCTTTTGTGGGGGTATCTTTGTGGATTTCTGTGGGCCTCTTTAGTACTTTGTTTCTTCCTTTTCTCATGTGGTCTTCATTTACCATAGTCTCCTATTCCTTGTTCTCCCTCTCTGTTCTTGATCCAGCTGGGATCTCCCACTCTCTTTCCCTCGACCCTCACTCTTCATTGCTTCCACTCATGTCCAGGTTGTTCATGTAGATCTCATCCATTTCTCCATCATTGGGCGATCCTCTTGTCTTTCTTGGGGTCCTGTTTTCCAGGTAGCCTCACTGGTGATGTGAGTACTGAAAGAAAATCATGAAAAAGCAATGAAACAAATAAAGAAAACTACAAGTTCTTAATTGCTGATCCCTCTCTCCAAGCCTCTCTATCTAGAACCTTAATAGCCACTTAAATTTAGCATGACCAAAGCTCTATTGATACTTGCTTCTAAATTTCCTGCTTCTGGATATCTCCTTTGTAGACTAGGATAGTGTCAGAATGAATTTTTAAATAGAGACTTTTCATTCCTGTTTTTATCTGTACTTTCTGGTCCCTCTGCTTGATTTCTTAACTTTTTCCATGGCAATCTCTTCTTACCAGGAAGTTACTTATTGGATAGGCTTCTTGACTATTACTATACCAACTTTCCCTTCCCTAGAGGCTCATTCCCTACTACACTGTATCTTCTTCACAGCAGTAGGACTCAACAGGAACAGATAGAAAACTGGCATGTATATTTTTACAATATGTACTGCCTACCTCTTCCTCTTCCTTTAGGATATAAGTTCACCAAAGGCTGCATGACTGTTTTCTAGGACATAGGAACATTCATAAATACTGATGATCACTATATGGATATTGGTTACATTTCAGGAGACTTCTACTATACAAGAAATATCTGTATCCTTATATCTGCCATATAGTTTGGCATATTTTAGGTGGATAATAATGTTGTTTCTTTAACTTGTTTCTTGAATTTATGCATCAAAATCTTTGCCAAAGAGCAAATTAATTGTTGATTTCTAATATAAAACTAGTAAAAAGAAATACATACAATCCTTTATTCACACATACACATGGTGGGGAGGGGTAGGGAGAGAAAGAGAAATGCAAGCCTCCCCAGAGAAAAAGAATGGCCATATGAATTTAGGTGTTTCTATTTGTGCTTTAAGATTATTAATGTTTTGAAGAGCTGATATTACTGTTACATATGCCAATGTTCTTCTATTAAATGCTAGTAAAGATTACAGGGCAGAAGAAAGTAATTATCAAGATGAAAATTTGTTCATGTGCTACTTGTTTGAGAAAATATAACAGCTCCAAACTGGGGAAAAATACTGATGATATTGGCTAGATATAGGCATGGGAGTAGGGCTAGGCTGAAATTTTTTGTGTTTACATTCTTCCCCCACTAGCTGTTTGAGGGAAAAGACTGTCATCTGCACAGTAAATAGTGAATTCCAGTCAACAGCATTCATTAATATTTGCCTTGTAGGCGCTGAGTTAGAGACTGAGCACAGAATAAGTCACATGTGCCCCACACATTGTCAAGATCTCACAGTATTTAAACAAGGTTTTCAGGTATGCTGTCATCATGTTGTATGATTCCATTTTATCATCACTCCTATCCAATAGAATTCAAATATTTTCTGTATTTTCCTCTTCCAATATTTGCTCTTTATCATTATTGCTTGATGTGGTTTTCTGACAATTCTTGCATGAACCATAAAAAACAGTCTATGTTGGCCGGGTCATGGTGGCACATGCCTTTAAGCCCAGCACTTGGGAGGCAGAGACAGGTGGATCTCTGTGAGTTCAAGGCCAGCCTGGTCTACAGAGTGAGATCCAGGATAGGCACCAAAACTACACAGAGAAACCCTGTTTTGAAAAACCAAAAAAAAAAAAAAAAAAAAAAAAAAAAAAGTTATCTCTGGGGCAGGACATGATGTGCTGTGTTACTGAGAGGCCCTCCAAATCTCCTGGCTCCAGAAATGCAGAAAGAATCTGTTCCATTAGCCTGGCTCCTGGTGACATGACAAGAGCCTGATTGCTGAAATTAGTGTGGTTAAAAATAATCTTCGTCATTTCAGGACTTGGAAATTGGGGGGATATTTGTCACTGTAGCTTAACAGAACAATCTGAGTGATCTTATAACTGAGATATAACATGTTCAGAGAGGTGACTTTCAAGGATCACTTTAATAACAAAGAGGATACCAGAATTAGATTATTTTTACTATTTAATGGTCATATGATTCTTAACAGATAAATAATTTTGATGACACCAACGTTGCTAATTAGAATTTTGACTTTTGTCTTTCAGTCTGTTTATATGGTGGATTACATTTATTGATTTACATATGCTGAATCATTCTTGTATCTCTGGAATGAAGACTATTACATCATCATGGATGATCTTTTTGATGTGTTCTTGGATTCAGTTGCAAGTATTTTATTGAGAATTTTAGCATCTCTGTTCATAACGGAAATTGGTCTATAATTCTCTTTGTTGGGTCCAAGTAACTGTGGCCTTATAAAACAAACTGGGCAATGTTTCTTCTCTTTCTATTTTGTGGAATAATTTAAGGAGTATTGGCCCTAACTTGTCTTTGAAAGTCTGGTAGAATTCTGTACAAAATCATCTGGTACTGGGCTTTGTTTGGTTGGAAGACTTAATGGCTGCTTCTATTTCACTAGGGATTGTAGGTCTGTTTAAATTGCTTATCTGATCTTGATTTAACTTTGGTAAATGATATGTATTGAGAAAATGATGTATTTTTTTTTTTCAGATTTTCCAGTTTGGTAGAGTACAGGTTTTTAAGTATGTCCTTATGATTCTCTGGATTTCTCTGTTTGGTGCTATGTTCTCTATTTCATCTCTAGTTTTGTGTATTTGGATCTTCTCTCTCTGCCTTGTAGTTCATTTGGCTAAGGGTTTGCCAATCTTATTAATTTTCTAAAAGATTTTCTAAACTAACTCTGTATCACTGATTCTTGTATTGTTTTTTGTTTGTTTCTAGTTTATTGATTTCTGCCCTGAATTGGATTATTTCTTGCCATATACTCCTTTTGAGTGTTATTTCTTCTTTTTGTTCTAGAGCTGATCATCTCATTAATGCAGAAAAGCCCTTTGAAAAAAATCCAACACCCCATCATGATAAAATTTCTGTAGAGATTAGGGATACAAGGGACATACTTCAAGAAAATAAAGTCGGCAATTTACAGTAAAGCCCATAACCAACATTGACAGTATTGGCAGTGAGGAGTGGGCTGAGGTCGGTGGCCTGCTTGCTACAGTGATATATGAGCCTGAGCTGCTGCCAAGAGCCATGTCTGCAGCCATGGGCCTGCTGTAGCCGTGGTCTGTGATGATTTCTGTGGCTCCCGTTACTATCAAGGGCTGAGAGAACCGGGCTGCACAATTGGACCTGCCCCTCGCTGGCTGCAACACTAGGGGTTA
This sequence comes from Peromyscus leucopus, assembly GCF_004664715.2. Classification (NCBI taxonomy): domain Eukaryota; kingdom Metazoa; phylum Chordata; class Mammalia; order Rodentia; family Cricetidae; genus Peromyscus; species Peromyscus leucopus. The sequence continues at coordinate 30,345,371 of NC_051071.1, read as the reverse complement.
CTGGTCCTGCCCTTCACCCGGTGCAGCACTAGAGAAAGCAGGTCCGTGCACCTCACCTGGGCAGCGTGACAGACCTGACCATTGGCGGGGGTGAGGGCAGCTGGCCCTGAGGGTGTGAGAGTGGGAGAGCTGGTCCTGCCCCGCCTCGTCTATCACGAGGTAGCATAGGCATGGAAAGATGCTCTCCCCTTCTTGTCCCTCGCCACCTTTGGCAGGCATGATCCAGCCCCTCATTAACAGCAACACTAAAGAGAGCAGGCTCTGCACCTCACCCAGGTAGCACGGTAGAGTCGACCCTGCTGACAGAGCACGGGTTAGCCAGCCTAGAGAACACGAGTGGGCTGGAGAGATCTGGCTCCACCCCTCATCTGCCATATGGTGGTGAGAGTGATGGGGAGGTGCCCTCCTCACTCTCCTGCCTCACCCATTACCACCTGTAGTAGGTGAGAGAGCTGGCCCTGAGGTCATAAGAACCTGTGAACTGGCCTGACACCCCACCAACTGCAGCACTCAGGAAAGCAGGCCCTGCACCTTGCCTGGGCAGCATAGTAGCCCTCACTCTGTTGGTGGGTTTCAGACGAGTCTACCCTTGAGGTCCTGAGAGCAGAAGAGTGTCCCCTTCACACCTCTCATCTGCTATGTGATGACAAGGACAAATAAAAGATGCCCTCCCCCCTTTGCCACTTGCCATCTGTGGCAGGTGAGAAAGCTGACCCTGCGCCTTCATCAGATACAGCATTTGGGAGAGTGGGTCCTGCATCTTGCCTGGGCAACACAGTAGAGCTGACCCTGTCGATGAGGGCATGGGTGAACTGGCCCTGAGAACATAAGCATGAGAGATCTGCCCCCCTCACCTGCCGTATGGTAGCATGGGCAAGGGAGAGAAGGCACCCACACATACCTTGTGGCTTGTGGCAGATGGGAAAGTTGTCCCTGAGGTCATAAGAGTGAGAGAGCTGGTGCTGTCTCTCACCAGCTGTGGCACTCTGCAGAGTGGCCCATAAACCTTGACTGCCCAACACAGTAGAGCTTTGGTGGTGCAGGTGTGGGTGAGCCAGTTCTGAGGACATGAATGTAACAGTACTGGCCCCGCCCCTTGCTACTTAGTACATAGGGTGAGCTATCTGGGGTGGTGCTGAAGATGAGGGAGAATTGGTGGGCTGACCAACCCAGTTACCATCCAGACCCAGAACCAGGGCTATGAGTTGACCCATCCCATCATCCACCCCATCTATATCTGCTGGAGCATGTGAAGAGGCTGGCCTCGAAGACCCAAAGTTGCAGGATATCCATGACATAGGACAACAACAGGATATCCAAGAAGAGCCCCATTGAGAGTCCAGCATCTATGGTGTAGCAAAAACCAGAGACCTCAAACTAGACCAGTGACTAACTGCAATGAACACTTGCAAGTAATGATATTTGGACTAAACAGTATACTATGTGACTCACTGTGTCACACTACAGCTTCCACAATGAAATTTTTCTTTCTCTCTTTTCTTTTAAAGAGTGGGGTTGTGGTTGGAAGGATAGTGGGCAGATGGAAAGGAATGGGAAGATGAATGGGATCAGGATGCATGATGTGAAATCCACAAATAATCATTAAAAAAGTTAAATTGGAAAAAGAAAATTTAAGACATTGAAGAAAAAAATTGAAGAAGATATCAGAAGATGGAAAGATCTTACATGCTCATGAGCAGTAGGATTAATTTAGTAAAATGGCTAATCTACCACAAGCAGCCTACTGGTTCAATGCAATCACCACCAAAATTTCAGCAAAATTCCTCACAGATCTTTAAAGGACAATTTTTAGCTTCATATAGAAATACAAACAAAATCAAACAAAACAAGACAAACAAAAAACCCAAGATAGCTAAAATACTCCTGAGTGATAAAGGAACTGCTGGAGGTATCACCACCTCTGACTTCAGGTTCTACCCAAGCTATATTTAATAAAAACAGCATGGTATTGGCACAAAAACAGACAAGTCAGTCAAGAGAATAAAAATTGAAGATCCAGAAATAAGTCCACATATCTATGGACACCTAATTTTTTTAAATAAAGAAGCCAGAAATACACATTGGGAAAAGACAGCATCTTCATCAAATAGTACTTTCCAAACTGGATGGCTGCATGTAGAAGAATCCAGGTAGATCCATACTTATCACACTGTACAAACCTCAGCTTCAAATGGATCAAAGACATCAACATAAATTCAGATATATTGTACCTGATACTGATAGATGAGAAAGTGGGGAATAGCCTTGAACTCATCGGCACAGCAGAAGACTTTCTGAACAGAATATCATTAACATAGGCACTAAGATCAACAATTAATCAATGGGTCTTCATGAAACTGAGAAGCTTCTGCATGACAAAGGATACCGTCACTTAGACAACTGGCAATCTACAGAATGGGAGAAAATTTTTACCAGCTACTCATCCAATAGAGGGCTAATACCCAAAATATATAGAAAAATAAAAAAAAGCTGTACATCAAGAAAACAATAACCCAATTAAATGGTTATACAGATCAAAAAAAATGGTATACAGATCTAAACAGGGAATTCTCAAAGGAGAAACTCAAATGACCGAGACTCACTTAAGGAAATGATCACCATTTTTAGCCATCGGAGAAATGCAAATCAAAACTTCTTTGAGATTTAATCTTACATCAATCAGAATTACTAAGATAGAGAAAACAAGTGAATGCTTATGCTGTTGATGGTGTGGAATAAGGGGAAAACAAGTCCATTGCTGGTGGGACTTCAAACTTACACAACCACTTTGGAAATCAGTGTGGCAATTCATCAGAAAGATAGGGATCAATATACCTCAAGATCCAGCTATACTACTCTTAGACATATACCCATAGAATGCATAGAGATACCATAGAGACACTTGCTCAACCATGTTCATTACTGTTCTGCTCACAATAGCCAGAAATTAACACTATAGATATCTGTCAGTGGATGAATGGATAAAGAAAATGTGGTACATTTACACAGTGGGGTATTACTTAGCTCTTAAAAAATAAAAAAAAATAAAATCACAGGTAGATGAATGGAATTAGAAAAATATTATCCTGAGTGGTAAAACTCAGACCCAGAAAGACAAATATGGTATATATTTGCTTATATGTAGATGGTAGCTGTTAAGTCATTGATAAAAGCAAGCCACAGTCCGTATTACCACAGAGGCTAGGTGGAGAGTAAGGGACTAGTGTCTTTCTCTAACGTTGTATCTTCCTAGGACTGGGAAATAGAATAGATATTTATGGATGGATGAGAAAGGACTGGGATGTGAGGAACAAATAAGGTGGGGAAGGGAGGCAAGAGAGAGTATATAGGGAGAGACAGTTAAAATTAAGAGCCATTTGAGAGGTAGTATAGAAGCCTGATACAGTTGAAGCTGTAGACAGATTATTTTTGGGCTGCTATCTCACAAAAAATGGCACAGAGACTTATTATTAATTATAAAAGCTTGGCCTATAGCTTAGGCTCATCCCACCAGCTCTTATAACATAAATTAACCCACATCTTTTAATCTTCATTCTTTTATGTGGCTTCATTACCTTTATGCTGTAATTCCCATCCTGCTTCCTTTCCATTTGTCTGGCGACACTCTACCTTTCTTCTTCCCAGAGCTCTCTCTGTCCAGAAGTTCTTGCTATACATACCTCCTGTCTAGCCATTGGCCATTTAGCTTTTTATTAAACCAATCACAGTGACATATCTTTACAGTGTAATCAAATATCTTGCAACAAGAAACTTCTTATAATATGTACATATATGAAAGCAATCTAAATAAAATCACCAAATAATCAGGAAGACAGAGACCCAAATGAACATCTCTCATCACCAAATGAAGCTTCCAGTACTGGGAATGGGTTACATCTAATCAGGTTCTTGACCAAAGAGATCTATCTCAGGGGAACCCCCAAAGTGTTTTGCCAAGGCCATTGGTGAAGCTCCACAAACTGACAGTTAGGCCCTGTTGCTGAAGACAACACCTACATAATTCCTTGAACTTGTAGAAATCAAGCTGGTGCCTCTTTAGAGCCTTCTCCTCTGTGGACAAGTTAGTATTCACTGTACTGGAAGATACTGTCTTATTCACTCTTCTCTTGCTGTGAAGAGACACCATGACCAAGGCAACTTTTACTCTTATAAAATAAAACATTTAATTGGAGGCTTGCTTACAGTTTCAGAGGCTTAGTCCACTGGTGGATTTACAAGAGTAACTGCTTACAATATATGCTGGTGCAACCGTGGTACAAAGCTTGGGAGAATAACTGACCACTATTTGATTTGAGTTAAAGCCCACTCCATAAGATAGAATCCATACCCAGGATTGCTTGGGTGGTCAAGAACTTGAGATTAGATAGGCCAGGGACTTGGGCAAAAACAAAATACTGCTATTCTGCTAGTATCTAGTAGTTCTCAACCTGTGAGTCATGACCCCTTTGAGAGTCTAATGACCCTTTCACAGGGGTCACATGCCAGATATCCAGCATATCATGTGTTTACATAATGATTCACAGCAGTAGTAAAATTACAGTTATGAAGTAGCAATAAAAATAATTTTATGGTTGGGGTTACCACAACATGAGGAACTATATTAAAGGGTCATAGCATTAGGAAGGTTGAAAACCACTAGCAGCTAGAGGAACATAGCATTAAAATGATTCCTAACAACATTCTGCTGTACTCATAGGAAAGCGTTTGATTAGCCATCATCACAGAAACTTCCTCTTGTAGAAAATAGGAACAAATGCAGAGACCCACAGCCAGTTAATATACAAAAAATGAGAGAGAACTTGGAAGACTCAGCCCTAAAGAGGACTCCATAAAATCCCTGTCCTTAAGGCTCAGTGAATTAGAAGTAAGAGGAGACAGAAAGACTGTAAGAACCAAAGGGGATGGAGGACACTAAGGAGTCAAGGTCTTCTAGATATAACAGGGCTGGTGCACATCTGAACTCACAGGCACTGCGGCAGCATGCTCAGGGCCTGCATGGGTCTCTATCAGAGCTAAAAGGAGAAGTGGACACATTCTTCCATTACTAACCCAGAAGCTATTTCTAATTGGTAGCCACTTGCAAATGATTAGTTTTCTCCAAGGGAGTCTCACTGGGGGAAACAACTACTCTTAAGTGTAGGCCCCATGCCCAGCAGTAGATGATCAGCACAAGGGAACTCAGCATCTTTGGAAGTTCTTTGTTTCATTGTCCAGTGTTAAGTCAGCTCTCCCCCACCTTTTAAACCTTCCAGGTCCTTTGCACAAATATTATGGCTTCTGGTTTTGGTTTTTTATGGGCTTCCTCTGAATGTGAATGTGTGTTTGATCATTTTGTCATATACTGATTTGTTTTTGATTTATCTTATTATATTGTTATTATTCCTTAAATGCCTGTTTGTTTTCCTAGAAATTTCAGAAAGGGTGTGGGTGAGAGGAGAGGTGGGGAGGAACTGGAAGGAGTAGGAGGAGGGGAAACTGTTTAAAAAAGAAATACTGACCTCTAGTTTCTATAACTTAATCATAATTTGCCCTAAGACTCCATCTTATATTCTGATTGGGAATTCAGGTCTACTCAGTCATTGGGGGGGTCTCTGTTTACTCTTCCCTAGAGTTTCAGAACACTTTAGGTGCCATCTCTGGAGGGCACAGTATTGGAGACCTGGTGTATGCCGTGATTACCTCTAGAGAGCCACATGGCCCTTGGCTCTACTGAGTCAGTGTCCCACCTAAGCATAGGAGTCAGCCAAGCTCTACTTAAGACCTAGATACATCCTCACACAGGCCTGTAGCCTCATGGAGGTTGGGAAATTCTCATTACTCTTCAGATCTCTGGGCTTCTCCCTCCTTCCATGTTAATGGAATGCCAAGTGTAAGCCCAAAACTGTTACTCTCAGGATGGGTCATGACAGGGACTCGAGATGACATGATGACATATAATAAACAAGTGGATTTCATAAAAATTTAGAAGGATTTCATGCTAGAACAAAAGCAAAGTGGAGAAGGGGCGGGGGGGGGGGGAGGCCAACATGACCTTCAAATTCTGCTGAGAAGTAGAATAACTATCCAGGGAAGTTTCTGGAAGAAGAGACTTCTAGTCAGTAGGAAATGGCTGAACAGAGAAGCAGAAACAGAATGCTGGCTGTGTGCTGGGGAGAGTCAAGGCTGCTATGAGGCAAGGGGAATGGGGGACGGTCACACTCTACTTTGATTTGCTATGTGCAGAAACCACAAGAAGATTCTGGACTGAAGTTGCTATTTTACAGATGAGTAATAGCTAAAGCAGGGAAATGGCTCAGGAGGCATCTTGAATAGTTCCTCTTCAGTTTTGGGGGACACATGGTCACTCTGTCTCACAGTTTAAACATCATCTCACCCCTTTCCAAAGCACATATTCGGTTGCAGGGAAATGACAAATTCTGGTCCCTGTATTGGGTACTTCCTCATTGCTGTGACGAGTACTCGGCAAAAGCAGAGCAAGGAGAAGGGGCTTAGTTTTGCTCTCAGTTTGCAGGCACAGGCCTTCTCGGTGGGGAAGTCATGGTGATAGAAGTCTGCGGCATTGCATCTCCAGCCAGGAAGTGGAGAGTAATGGATGCTGGTGCTCAGCTCCCTATTTGTCTGCTCCAGGATGCCAGCCCATGGGATGATCCACAGTTAAGGTGCTGAGTCTGACCGCAGTTAACCTAACCTAGATACTCCCTCACAGTCATGCCTAGAGCCTGTCAAATTGACAGTCACTGATAACCATCACAGTGAAATAAGGACTTTCACCCAAGCCAGACAGGACCTCAGCATCTGCAAGCATTTTTGAATTGTGTCTGACCCTTGAGGTAGGGGAGCATGAGGACATAGCTGATCTTGGAGGAAGAAGGAAGCATACAAAGACACTATGTTGCTTTCTGAGTATTTACTGCAACAAAACACTAAGCATCGCTTAGATTCCCTGTCTCACAGAAATGAGTGATTATGGGTGCTAATGGTAGATGCAGTCCACCTGAAAATGCAGAAAGAAGTCAGGAGAACAAAGAGCTTGGGATGTGTGTGAATGTGCGTAAGTGTGTAGGGCAACTATTAGAATGGAGTAACTGGAAGACCAGCAGAGACCAAGTAGAAGCACTCCAGAGTGTTCCCAGGTAAATATAGAATGTTCAGTTAAATTAGCCTTCCAGCAAACAACGGATCACTGTTCTAGATGCCTGGCTCCCTTTTTCATAGGGAATAGAATACAGCTAATTACTGTTTTCTGATTTGCATTTTGTTTTGTCTTGCAATGCTAAGCTTAGATAATGTTTGGCGGCTGACAGTCTTGATCTAAAACCACTGATTCCTCAAAAATTGTATGTCCTCCAGATAAAGAAATAGGAGCAGAGCAACTCATGCTCTTGAAACAATCACTCTTAGGAACTGAGTTTGAAGAAGCCCAGCCCATTTTGTGATCAGAGAAGAAAAAAAAAAATCACAGGCCTAATACACAACCAGAGCCAACAGCTTGCTCTTTCCCAACTGTCCTTCCATGCAGGAGGGACAGGGACCAAGGTCATAATTAATCATAAGATGATTTATTTGTCTATACACAGCATATTCAATTTAATTTGATAGCTGGGATCTAGTTATTTCATGGAAAAATTCATCTTGGTGTTTTCTCTTGGGTCTTCAGATGGTGTATAATATATTAAATATTCTCATAAACTTTGTTGACATAAAGGGGAAGTTTCTGACTCAAGAAGGCAAACTAAGAAAATGAAGGCGAACAGTGTCCTTCCCTGTGTTATCACAGGAGGGGCCTCCTATGGCTGTTTGTTGCTAATGAATGAACACAGCCATACTTCAAGCTGGTCATCACTGTCTACCTACCAAAAGGCCCCTCTGTAACCTCTGCATTTCAGATGTTCCCTGCTGGAGCATTTATCCTTTTAAAACCTGACCTTCAGCATGTGGGTGATGACTCTCTTGTGTACCTGCTTCACGGACTTCTGTTTGCTCCAGTGGAGACTGTTTTAATGGGCTTGCTTTGCACTTGTGAACATGCTCTGTTGGAAAGGAAGTCCCTGAAGTGTCTGTCTCCTTCAATTTTCCATGATGCAAGGAAACTGGACTTTGTATGTCCTCCACTATACTCAAATTTTCCACCCTCCCAAATTCATTAAATGATTTCTAGGTGTGAACCTTGGGGTCTTCAGCTGTTATTAGCTCAGGTGAGGACATATAACCCTAATCCTGATTTAATTATTCAAAGACTGATGTGAAATGATCCTGCACTATCATTGATATCAATGTCCGTGCTAGTAAAAAATACAAAGAGCTACTGTTGTGTTAGCAACACTCAACAGCAAATCTGTTTGAATACTGTGTGGAGGTTAGGGTTCTGTGGGGAAGCAGAACCAAGATGATGGGAAGGGAAAATGTTTATTTTAAGTAATTTCCCCATGCAACTCTGAAGATTGGAAAATCCAAGTTCTTCATGGCAGATGCTAGGTAGGTAGCTGAAGATTAAGAAAAAAAAGCTAATTGTGAGGTTAAAGACTAAAGACTATCATACTGGAGACCCAGGAAATAGCTCATGTTGTAGTAAAAAGCCCAAATGCAGCAAAATTCCCATTGATTTAAGAACTCTTGAGGTCAGTATTTCGTGATATTCAGCCCTTCAACTGGTTAGATGAAGCCCTTCTACATTGGAGACACTCGAGTTAGTGTCTACTGATTTAAATGTTAATTTCTTCCAAAAACACCCTCTCTTACCATGTCTTGAATAATGTGTGACCACATATATGACAGTGAGATCAAGCTACATAAAGTTAATAGTCACATAATATTAACCATCACATGTATACTATTTTATAACCATGCTAAAATAACATAATAACATTATTAGGTTCCACTAATTTTAGAAACCTAACCAGCAGAGATGCCTGCATACATCACGTATATATCATGCATAAGTCAATACTATATATGTATTATGTGGAATATACATATACAAATACTGAGAGAAAGAGATAGACACTCATTGCAAAGAGAAGAATTGACTTGCAATGTTGTAAGTTTAGCTAGCCAAGCCTAAAATTCCAGGGGTGGTCATCAGGCAAGACATGCTGGACATTGTGGGCAGGAGAGGATACCACAGTCAATTGCTGGAGTTGTTTCTGGGAAATCTCAGCTCTACTTTGAAGACCTTTCAATCAACAAAGTCAGTATTAGTTTTCATAACTTCCTTTTCATAAAAAGCAGCTGGCTGTAGTGGAAAATCACGTTTACAGAATGTCTAGACTGGTGTTTTATTGATTGATGTGTACATTGGGCTAACCATGCTGGATACATGAACTTGAACATCACAAACATTTAAAACAACAAACACAGTGCCTGGCACATGTGTGTGTGGATCATTTCTGGCAAGGATAGTAAGATAAATGAGTGCCAACTATCTGGACTTATATGTGAGCCCGTATATAGGATAGTAAGGTATATGAGAGTTGACTATATGAATCTATATCTATCTCCATGTATATTTTGTGTTAAGAAGCTTGTGATACAATTGAAAAAAACTGCAATTCCATAAATTTATATGACTAGGCAAAACCACACACCACCAACTTTCACTCCCAACACCTAGAACTTACTGACCACAGTCCTAAGAGCTTTAAATTCATTTTATATTTTCATATACCTGTAAGAGAGAAATATTACTTGTACTTTATAGTACAGACAGCTGAGTGTAGGAAGTTTCAACTGTTCGATAAAGATTATGTAGCTAGCAAGTGCAAAGGCCAGGCTACTCCTGTGGGATGGTCCAGCAGGCTTAGCCAAGATGGAAAGAACTATGTGGGAGGAGGGACATGGAGACAGGGACAGCCATATGGGAGGTGGAAACAAGTCCACCTTATTACTGAGGGAAGACTTCAGCAGATAGAAGTGTGTGTGCGTGTGCGTGTGCGTGTGCGTGTGTGTGTGTGTGTGTGTGTGTGTGTGTGATTTGTAGAGAATGTGAGTTTTTACATGTTCACGTAGCTTTTCAGGACACATTCTTATGTTTTCTCAAGTCCCTACACTGTCAGGAAAATCTCAGGAAAAAAGGAGGATTTGAGTATCTGAAAGCTGCTCGTTCAATTTGGCCAAGGCAGTTTTTTGGGTGCAAAATTTATAATATGCCTTGAAAGTATTTTCCAGGGCACATTCAGTGACTTCACTCAGCCCAGCTTAAATGGTCTATTCTGGTTTTGAGTTCATAAAGCCCCTCTCTCTCCCCCTCATTTCCCTGTTCAGGTCCACATCCAGATAAAACAGCTAATTCAAATACAGTGTAAAAATGCAAGTCCCCTTTAGCCCAGCCTTTCATGCTGTGCCCCAAAGTGTGCCTGGGTGTTGAAAGTGAGAAGATGTGGGGCTGGGGGCAGCGTGTTTTTCCAGGGCCATTTATAAGAGCGGGCACTCTCTGGAGCTTTTAGTGGGAACCCTCGCCTCGTGGCCCAGTGGAAGTCATTCAGGATGGTGCCCATGCTCAGTGGTCGGTGGAGAGCTGGAAAAGCTGCCAAAGTCAGCAGCTGGAGCAATAGAGTAAATCAAGTTAAGAGGGAACAGGACAAGATTTTGGAAAGGGAGAGGAGGCACAGGTCAAACCTTTAACCAGACCGGCAGGGTGAGATGATGAGGTATAAATTGACTGGTATTCCCTAGGCTTAAGAAAGGCAGTCTCTCTGGGATTTATATCTGGTCCTTTGGTCCTGAATATTCTCACGTTCCTTCTTCCCCGCTTGCTGGCCTACCCAGTGGGCCTCAGGTGTGGGGGATTTAGAACAGGATCAGGTGCAAACCAGAAAGCTCTGGGTTTTGCATCTGTAAGTACATTTATCTAGCTGTCATCCTCAATTAGGACCACAGCACCCATAATGCAGGGCTTCCCCCCATACTGCCTGTGTAGAAAGACCATCTGGGCATCTCCAGTCTCTTTTTGCTGGTATCTTTAAGTCATTTCTCTTCATTTTTTTTGTAGACATCGATGGAACATGGCCATGCACATGTGTGAGCTTGGCACTCAGATGGTGGACACTTAGGCCTCTGAAAATGGACTTTTGGCTCTAGGTAAGCACAGTGATTTGTTTGGTTTCAAGTGGTTCCATTATATGGGACAAGAAATTGAGGCTCAGAATTATTCTCACCTGGCTTGCCCATGATTACACAGCTAGAGCACAGCAAGCAGAGGGAGGTGTATAAATTGGTATAATTAACTCCATTTTATAGGCAGAGAAACTAAGGCTCATACGGGCTCACAAAATAATACAAGAATGCCCAGAGAGCTAATGTCAGAACTAGGTCTTAAACTCAAGCCTCTTTGGCTCACACTGTTGCTATACTTTGCCTGCCTAATATCTTGTCCTCTCCACTAATGTCCCCTAGAGAATGTCTAGCTAGTATTCAGGAAATGGGTGGCATGTTTTCTACTGACCATGCTTGTCAGGAGCACCCTACTCATTTATCCTTGTATTTCTGGATCAGCTAACTCACAATTGCCAGGTGCTGATTGGGTCAGGACCAAGCAAGGCCCTGAGAACTCACCTATGAATAAACTGTATGCCAGTCAGCCTTGGTTCTCACTCACTTCATGCCTAGCCCATTGCTGATCCTGGCAGATCCACCTCCATCCTGGCAGCCATGTCCTTCTCTCCTCTCAAGGGGACCATCCTATCTAGTATGCTCACCATCTTAGTCATGCCCTCCTACTGGTATTTTTCTGTTTTCTAACCCCCTACCCTAAAGCGGCCAGAAAGAGTTAACTTTTTAAAAGTGTGTGTATGTATATATGCATGTGTGTGCATATATGTATGTATGTATGTGTGTGTGTGTGTGTGTGTGTGTGTGTGTGTGTGTGTACCTGTGGAAGCCAGAAGTGAGTGTTGGATACCCTGAAGTTAGAGTTACAGATGGTTTTGAACTCCCTAAGGACTACTTGGAGCCAAACTCCAGTCCTCTGAAAGAGCAGTGAGCACTCTTACCCATGGAGACATCCCTCTAGATCCCAGAGTTTCGCAAAAGCTGTATTAGAACACACTCCTTCTTCAAAAACCCTGATGGCTCTTTACTATGCTCAGAAAGGAGACAAACTCCCTGCTATGATGGATAAGACCTTCCATAATCTGCCCTCCCATGTCTCCAGTAGCTCCTTTATGTTGTTAGTCACATGGAAGATACTTTTGCTCTTCTCATGCCCCAATGCTGTTCCTGCTTTGGGGACTTGGCCTCAACCACACACTTGCTGGTAAGGCTCTTCCTTGCAAAGGCACATGCTGGCTCATATATTCCTGACTTATGTAGATGACTGGAAGTATTTCTTGATATCCTACTCAAAGAGACCACCCTGTCCCTTGGAGTCCTCTATTTGAGTTCTCAGAATCAAGTATCTCCCTCTCTTACGAATAATGATTTGTTAATTTTCTTCCCATCATAATGTAAATTCAAGAAGTTAGGACTGTATCCATCCCTACAGCTGTCTGAACATTTGTCAGACAGATAAGATGGATAGCTACGGTTTCTGCTTTGTTAACCAGCTTTCCATTCTTGGGACAAAATATTTGCAAAGATCAACTAACAGTAAGAAAGATTTATGTTGTCTTAAGATTGTGGAGGTGCCAGTCAGTCCATGGTCACTTGCTTTGCTGTTTCTGTCTGTGATGAGGCTGAACATCCATCATGTGGCAAAAGTATATGGTGTAGCATTGTGGTAACCAGGATGGAGATAGAAAAGGAGGTAGGGAAGGAGGGAGGGAGTGGAGGCAGGGGAGAGAGGAGAGAAAGAAACATGAAAGGGAGTGTGGTGGTTTGAATAGCTATGGCCCCCATAAACTCATGTCTTTGAATAGTTGGCCCATAGGGAGTGGCACTACTAGGAGGTATGCCTTATTGGCACAGGTGTGACCTTGTTGGAGGAAGTGTGTCACTGTGGAGGTAGGCTTTGAGGTCTCGTATATGCTCAATCCAGGGCCAGTGGCTTTCTCTTCCTAGATCTATAGATCCAGATGTAGAACTTTCAGCTCCTTCTCCAGCACCATGTCTGCCTGCATGCTGCCATTCTTCTCGCCATGATAATAATAGACTAAACCTCTGAAACTGTAAGCCAACCCTAAATAAATGTTTTCCTTTATAAGAGTTGCTGTGGTCATGGTGTCTCTTCACAGCAATAAAGCCCTAACTAAGACAGGGAGGAAGATAAAGACAGAGTTAAGGAGCAGGAATGCAGAAAGGGAGGACAGGAGGAGAGAGAAAATTGAGAAGGATAAAAAGAGAGAGAGAGAGGAGTGAGGGGGAAGGACAGGATAACCCCTTCAAGTGTACTCCTCCAGTGACCTACTTCTTCCAATGAAGGCACACTTCTACAGTGTCCAGTAGTTCAGGGACCTTTGCAAAGATGTATGCAGAAGTTCCTAACAGTTCGCTTAGCTATGAATCTATCATGAATGAGTCAATGCTGGCATTATCCAATTACCTGTGAACACTGGGGCACTGGAGACCACTTCATGTAGGACATGGACTTTAAGGGCACATTTGAGATCTAAACTGTAACATTTGTCTCTACAGCATTTATAATCTGGTTGAAGAGATTTTAAATTTTGAGAATTTCTTTCTTTAAAAAAATAATCTTTTATTAACTGTTCCCATATAATATACTTTGATCAATTTTTTTTCCCTTCAAAGTCTTCACAGATCCTCCATACCTCCCTATCCACCTGATTTCATATTCTTCCCCCTCTTTCTCAAAAGTGGAAAGAAAAGAAAAAAATCAAAACAAACTAAAAATAGAAAACAAAAACCACAAAACAAAAATCACACCAAAAACAAAACACCCCCAAATCAAAACAACAACAAAAACTTCACCCAATATGAAATCTGTTTTGTGTTGGCCAACTACTCCTGTACATGGAGTCTGTCCTGGAGTGTGCTTGATATACCCAGTGACACTACGTTGGAGAAAACTGGTTTTCCCCTTTCCCAATAGGCGTTAACTGCAAATGGTTTCTTGGTAAGGGGTGGGACTTTGTGTTCACATTCACTTCTCATTGCTGAGATTTTTGTTTTTGAACCTGTGCAGGACTTGTGTGCTCTCAGAAGCCCATATGTGAGTCGTTGTGTCTATATGTTTATTAGTTCTGTTGTGTGTGGAAGACACTGTTTCCTTGAAATCATCCACCACTGCTGGCTCTTGCAGTCTTTCTGTCTCCTTTTCTACGTAGGTCCCTGAACTTTGAGGGGACAGGTTTTTCTGAAGACATCCCATTTAGGACTGCATACTTCAAAGTCTCACTCTCTGCACAGTCTCCTGTTGTGAGTCTCTGTGTTACTTCCCATATACAGTAAAAGAAGCTTCTCTGGTGAGGGCTGACCAAGATACACATCTATGGGTACAGCAGAATGTCATTAGGAATCATATAATTGCTATATTCCATTAGCAGAACAAATGTATTTGGTTTTTCCCTCGGCTCATGGCCTATCTAGTCACAGGTTTTTGTCTACACAAGCATGTTAGGCATGGGTTCCATCTCATGGAGTGGGCCTTAACTCAAATCAGATATTGCTTGGTTATTCCCACAAGCTTTGGGTCATTATTTTTAATATCAACAGATTCTTGACTCAAATGATTTCTGAGCTTCCTGATGACTGCACTCTTTCAGCACTCTTTGATTGGCTAGTCACTGTGAGTGAATGCTACAATGCTACAATGTAGAATACAGATATCTGAGATTTCCGCCTGCACAAAGTCAAAGACACAAACCTTGGTGTCATCTGTGAATTTGCATTTGAAAGTCCTTTCCTTATCCATGGAATTTTGTAGAATATATCCAACTCTATTATCTAGAATCATGAAATCTTTTTTTAAAATTTTATTTTATTTTACAATACTATTCAGTTCTACATAACAGCCACAGATTCCCTTGTTCTCCCCCTTCCTGCCCCCCTCCCCTTCCTCCCAGCACACCCCCCATTCCCATCACCTCCAGATCAAGGCCACCCTCGAGGACTGAGTTCGACCTGATAGACTCAGTCCAGGCAGGTCCAGTCCCCTCCTCCCAGATTGAGCCAAGCGTCCCTCTACAAGTCCCGGGTTTCAAACAGCTATCTCATGCAGCGAGCCCAGGACCTGGTACCACTGCCTAGATGCCTCCCAAACAGATCAAGCCAATCGACTGTCTCACCTATTCAGAGGGCCTGATCCAGTTGGGGGCCCCTCAGCCTTTGGTTCATAGTTCATGTGTTTCCATTTGTTTGGCTATTTGTCCCTGTGCTTTATCCAACCTTGGTTTCAACAATTCTCACTCATATAAACCCTTCTCTTTCTCTCTAATGAGACTTCCAGCGCTCCACCTGGGGCCTAGCTGTGGATGTCTGCATCCAGATTCTTCAGTCCTTGGATGGGGTTTCTGGCACAACTATTAGGGTGTTTGGCCATCCCATCACCAGAGTAGGTCAGTCCCGGCTGTCTCTCGGCCATTGCCAGCAGTCTTTTGTGGGGGTATCTTTGTGGATTTCTGTGGGCCTCTTTAGCACTTTGTTTCTTCCTTTTCTCATGTGGTCTTCATTTACTATGGTCTCCTATTCCTTGTTCTCCCTCTCTGTTCTTGATCCAGGTGGGATTTCCTGCACTCTTTCCCTTGACCCTCACCCTTCATTACTCCCACTCATGTCCAGGCTGTTCATGTAGATATCATCCATTTCTCCATCATTGGGTGATCCCCGTGTCTTTCTTGGGGTCCTGTTTTCCAGGGAGCCTCACTGGTGATGTGAGTAGCAGTCCAGTCATCCTTGTTCCACATCTAGTATCCTCCTATGAGTGAGTACATACCATATTTGTCTTTCTGAGTCTGGGTTACCTCACTCAGGATGATTTTTTCTAGATCCATCCATTTGCCTGCAAACCTCATGATGTCATTGTTTTTCTCTGCTGAGTAGTATAGAATCATGAAGTCTTTTGAAGTAAGGTAAATTAAGTTTGAAAACAACATAAATTCCAGAGAGGTAGACTAGTATGGGAAAAGATAAACTTATGTGTAACCCCTAGACACCACAGATTTAGTATGATGATAATTTAGCATTTAGTATGATGATAATTATACCACCTGTAATTTTGATGTAGAATATGAACTCAATCTGTCTCTATTGATAGTTTCAGAATATTTCTCAGGTTTTGTATTAGTGGACACATACAAAGTGATATGTTTGTAGAACAGGAAGAACTGATGAGGAAATACTGAGGAAGATGAGGGCTCTGAGTGGGTGGGTTGGTGGGGGCCTCTGTGAGCCACAGTGGAAGGGCTTGTGCAATGGGAGGGTTTAAAGAACGAAGGCTCTTGATACAAGCTGCATTTGGGGCATCTCACTTGTACACTCCCCATGTGGAGTCAAGAGGACAGGGTCCACCCGTGGTCTTGGTAAAAGTGGAACGGGGGAGAGACTAGAGAGCAGGCAGCAGTAACACATGGACCAGCCACATGGAAGAGAAGAAAAGGGGAGATTCTGTTAGTAGAATATGTAGGACTTTCATGCAATGACTCTGGACATCCTAACATATAAGAACCACATCTAATTAAAGACACACCCAAAGGCATCAGAAAAGTTTTACAAACATAGGAGACAAGGCTAGATGCTCAGTATGGCATACCGGTGTGATTAACTCCTTTCCTAAGAAGAGATGATGGCGATTTGATCACTTTATTTCAAGGAGAGGGAGGGAGGAGGTGTCAGTAAATCTCTCTCTGCCCAAACAAGCATGTTTAACTTCAATTATGGCTGCCTTTGGAGAACTGTGCAGGTCTTTTAGTGTGTTTCAAAGTATTTTACTTAGACATTTTGGAAAAACATACATCTCTATTCATGGCAATGGTTACCATTCTGATTTATACACCCTGCTTCACAGTAAATCATTCAAAACTCAAAAATTAAATTTTATGAAATAACACTTCGATGGCTCTATGCCTGGGCAAAGGGCAGGGGGAATAAAATTTTTCTTGCTGCCAATTATCACTGAATTTCTTTCCATTATGTCTTTTTTTTTAATTGAGTCAATGGTTCAAGTTCATATGTAGGTATAGAGAGGGAGGCATACAAATGCTCTATTAGGAGAAACATTCAAAACTTGACTTAAAATGTTATACTTTTCACAATTAGTTCAATCTTATTTATCTTTAGAATTGTGTATCCAAGCATACTAAAAGTTTAATATACACCACCATGTCTAAAACATAGATGGATGTCTGGGGGGTTGAGGGTGGGGGGCCTGGCCACTTAATTGCCTGGCATGCAGGCATGGATTATTCCATTATACCTACAGAAGCAGGAATGGGTTCTTATACAGATGTACTCACTCTTTCCTGATGTTGCTTAATTTTCTTTTCACAGATGTTTTTCTCCCCCCTCCTAAAGGAGGATGGGATTAGTTAGGTTTCCTCATTTCAGAATGAAAAGGAGTCACCTTTTCTGAGGGACTATTCTTCTGTAGGGTCTGTGTCAGCTGCTCTACATGCACGTCTACTGAGTTTCTCCATAATCCTGGGAATTGATTCTTCAGAATCCCAATTCTATAGATGATAAGACATGGCCAGAGAGTTCCACAGACATAAATGAATGTGCCTTTACTAATTCTTTTATTGAAATCACTTTTCCCTAAGCATTAGGAGGTAGAGCCCTTTAGAGGTGATTAGATCATAAGATGGATTCTTCCTGAATGGGATTCAGATCCTTATAACAGAGACTCCAGACAGCTCCCTTGACCTTTCTGTCACATGTGGACACAGCAGGAAAATGTCATCTTTGAGGAACAGTCTGTCTCCAGTTCCAGATTCTGTTGGCACCTTACTCTTAGACATCCTATTCTCCAGACTCTGAGTATTATATTTATGTTGTTCTAAGCCATCATCTATGTTATTTTGTTATAGCAATATGATAGGTCTAAGCCACTAAGTACCACACATATTTAAACTATGAAATCAGGATTTGATGTAAACAACTCATTTGGTATCACCCTGTACAAAAGTTCTTCCTTGGAGCCTATGATGTCCTTAGCCATGGGTTTTGACTCTGCTTACAGTACAGATCAGACTTCAGGTTCATTCAAGAGAGCAGTCAATTACCCTGTAAACACTCTTGGCACTTTTGTACCAGCAGGTACATCTTACCTGGAGGGTTGGTAGTATAGCACACAGAGTCCAATGTTGAGTATTTCTGTTGATGCCTTTTCTCCTCTAGCAACCTGTATAACACCTTCCAATACCATGAAAACTGGCCACCAGGAAGGGAGTTATCAATAATGTTGTCATCTCAATATTGATTTCTCTATGTCCTGCAAGCAAAGTGGATGGTGTCCTTAGTTATATGGTCTTACCATCTGTTATGGTGTGTAACAAAAAGCATTCACAATACTCTGTATTATTTTGGGTACCTCTGGGGCTCCCCTGATCAAGAGCTTAGGAGGTAACCGATGCCTGACACTGAGATTTTCTTAGTAACCCATTCTTTTGGAAGCAGAATTGTTCACCCATGCAGGCAGGGTACCTATGCTCAAATTCCTCAAAAAACATTTTGTAAATTATCTTACAAATTAGTGGGGTTTTATAAGGCTTTATCACATATCCTTAGTTTTGGTTAATCCACACTCTAGCCCATCTTCTTCAATCCCCCTCCTCATCCTCACTTAAAATTCTGATATCCATCGTCCCATTTTCATACCATGTGTGTTGTTCTATTATCCCTTCCTTATATTTTTTACTTGGGTCTCAAGATAATAGGTTTCCCAAGGGGAACACTCCTCCACTGTTGGTGGGAGTATAGCCACTCTGGAAATAAGTATGGCAACTTCTCAGAAAATTGGGAGTCAATCTACCTCAAGACCCAATGATATTATTCTTGGGCATATACCCCAGGGATGCTCAGTCATACCTGAAGGACACTTGTTCAACTATGTTCATAGCAGCATTATTCATAATAGCCAGAACCTGTAAGCAACCTAGATGCCCCTCAACCAAAGAGTGGATAAAGAAAATGTGGTACATTTATACAATGGAGTATTACCCAGCTATAAAAAACAATGACATCATGAAATTTGCAGACAAATGAATGGAACTAGAAAATATCATCCCAAGTGAGGTAACCCAGACTCAGAAAGACAAACATGGTATGTACTCACTCATAAGTAGATACTAGATGTAAAGCAAAGGATAATCAGACTACAACCCACAGCTCCAGAGAAGCTAGGAAACAAGGAGGACCTTAAGAGGGATGTTCAGATTACCTTGGAATGGGGAAACAGAGGAGATCTCCATGAGTAAACTGCATATGAGGGGTGGCAAAAGAGGGAAGAGGATGGAGAATGAGAACATGAGGAAATGAGATGGTCGAGCTGGGGGAGGAATGGAGTGGAAGAACAATGAAAGAGATATCTTGATAGAGGGAGACATTGGGGAAGGGAGAGACTTGGTGCTAGGGAAATTCCCAGGAATCCACAAGGATGACCCCAGATTAGATTACTAGCAATAGTGGTGAGGGTGCCTGAACTGGCCTACTCTAGTAATCAGATTGGTGAATACCCTAACTGTCATTATAGAGCCTTCATCCAGTAACTGATGGAAGCAGATGCAGAGATCCACAACCAAGTATCAGACTGAACTCTGGGAGTCCAGTTGAAGAGAAGGAAGAGGGATTATATTAGCAAGGGGATCAAGATCATAATGAGAAGGTCTACAGAGACAACTGAACCAAACTCATAGGAATTCATGAACTTTAGACCGACAGCTGTAAAACTTGCATGGGACTGGATTAGACCCTCTGCATATGGGAGACAAGTAGTGTAGCTGGGTCTGTTTAAGGGACCTCTGGCAGTGTGATCAGGATCTATCCCTGGAGCATGAGCTAGCTTTCTGGATCCCATTACCTATGGTTGAACACCTTGCTCACCCTTGAGGCAGGGGGGAGGGGCTGGATCCAGCCTCACCTGAATGTATCAGGCTTTGCTCTCCCACCATGGGAGAACTTACCCTTTTGGAGGAAGAGATGAGGGATGGGTCGGGGGTGGGAGTTAGGTGCGGGTGGGGGAGTGGGAGGAGGAATGAGAGGGGGATCTGTGGTTGGTATGTAAAATGAATAAAATTTTTTTTAAATAAAAAAACATTTAGTTAAAAAAAGATCATAGGTTCCCAAGAAGTTTCTTCATGAACACTTTATTTTGACCAACCCTTCCCCCATCCTTTATTTATCACCAGTACTCCACTACCTTTCATAAGCACATATTTATACCAACTTCTCTAAGTTATCAACATATCCTTTTATATACATTATTCCTTCTTTAAGAAGGATCTACAAGGAGTTGGAGTCACAAGAGGGGCTGGGAAGATGGTTCAGTGGGTAATAGTGCTTGCTGAACAGGTATGAGGCTCTGCATTCATATCCCCAACACTCACATAATGAGCCAGGTGTGGCTGCATATGCTTGTAACTCCTGTACTGTGTGGAGAGAGAAAGAGACATCACTGGAGCTGGTTAGATACCAGCATAGTCAGAAAAAATGCAAACTCCAGGTCCAGTGAGAGATACTATCTCAGGGGACTAAGTAACAGTACAGGCCACTTAACATCCTCCTCTGGCCTCTGTGCCTACAAGCTCACATATGTGTGCATATACTATATATATATATATATATATATATATATATATATATACATACACATATACATACACATATACATACACACACATTTTATATATATACACACACATCACATACACACTACCAGCAACAACAACAAAAGAAAATATCTCCAGGGAGAATAACTTAAAAATGAATGAAAAACCTTAGGCCAGCAGAATATAGCAATAGGCAGGCAGCTAGTATTAGAAATAGGATTGACAGAAAGGAATTTACTTTGTTATATTGTGCTTTGCAAGAAAGTTGCTAATGTGACTAAAGTTTTGGCAGCTTGGTGATGGCATTTTCTCTAGTTTGCTACTTTTTAATATGGCAGTCCTTTTGACAAAATTGTGATTTTTTTTTCATGTGCATGTCTTACCTCCTTGACTAGGAGTTTCCTAAGGGCAGGTAGGGCTGTTGACACAGTTATCATTGTACCAAATGCCTTGGAAATTAAAGTGATCAGAATAAGTGAATGATGAGTGGAACAACTACATGGTTTTAGAAAAACATTTAGTATCAGTCCTATTTTACAGAAGGTTAAGAAGACTCTATGTCAAAATGAAGCTGTCAGACCCCATGCCAGTACTTCCTTCTCTGGCTCTTCATGCTCTCCTGTCCCTGGTCAGCCAGTCAGCAAATGCTGATTGATGAATGAGCTTGTCCAGATAAGGCTGAGCTTCTCTTTGCACACATCACACTTGGCTGCAGTGTATATCCTGAGACACACAGCACAGTGAGATGCTCACTTCCTTTTGTGTATTTCTTTCCTCACAGCTAAGATGTCGATGTCTTTTGGCCCTTGTTCTTCCTTCCACAATCACAATATTGTTTAACAGCTTTCCTGGAAGGACAACCACACCAGCCAATAACTACTAAACAGAGAATATCACTGAGTGCATGAATCTTGTGGCATTTATGTAGAGTGTCATCCAGAACACACATTGCTAAGTTCTACAAACAATTATGGCTCTGGTGTAGTTATCTTCCAGAATGATTTTGCAGCCCATTTTGCCTTGAATGGCTAGAAACACCCTTACACACGAAGTACCTTAGCCCAGTAGCCCATGGCAACCCAAATATTGCAAATACTCTCAATTTTTATGTTTAATTTTTTTTCAAGAAAAATTTGAACTCTGGGCTAAGGAATCAAAGTTATTTTCTACTAGCAAAAATCATACTGGAACTTTTAACCTTGGTCTCATGCAATCCAGGCAAGGAGCATATCCATTTTTTTTTTGCATTTTTAATGCAAAGGAAGTATTTATTTTATGAGGACAATTAAATGGGTTTCCTATGCAATGAGCTCTCTAGAACACAGACCATGTATGTAACATAAAACAGACATACTTCCACGCCAAGGGAATCTCTGGTCTTTTCACGTGCCTTCTCACCCTTCTGCACTTCCATCATGACTGAGTGATGCTTTTGCCTCTGGCTGGAAAATTCATAAATCTGAGGGGAGGAAGAGGTTGACTTCTTGGCTGTTTTCTCTCTCTCAGAGACTCATGGCTCATTTATCAAAGGGCTCCTCTCTAAGAACAGGCCTGTATCACCTCAACCTCCTTGCAGGGTTTCCGTGAGCTTTCCCTGTCTCCCCTTTGGTTTTTGAAGGCCAATGCATGCAGCTCCTGGAATGGAGGAGATTTACAAGGTTAATGGGAAACTTCCAGGAGGTACAAACTTTTGCCAGAGTGTGCATTGAATGGGAAGGGAGGACTATGTGGGGACTTTGCTATGAAGGGGTGCTTACACTGAGATGGGCAGGGTGAGTGGACAGACCTGTGTTTTGAGAAGGTCTGATTTAGGCAGTTACTCAGAGCTGTGTGGCTTTAGGACAACCCATGGAATCCTGACTATGGAATTTTATCTGTGGGTTTCAAACATTTCTCTGCAATGTTCAGAGCCCCAGGATTTATGATAAACAAATTTATCTTTGCTGCGCTTCCAATTTCCCAAGGAGACCAAGAGAACCCCGGAGGTCAGATCCAGCAGAGAAACATTCCAGTTTTCTTCTTCACCTCACTTTGCAGATCTCCCCACTTTTCCTGGATCTGGGGACCACCTGTCATCACTCTCATGGCCTGGGGATTTCTTCCCTTGTTCTCTATTAGCGTTGTTGGATTTTGTGGACCCACAGTGCAACAGTTTTGAAGCTTTTGTTCCCAGTTTGACTTAGTTTTGGCTTAGCTTTGTAGTTTTGAGTCAGTTACTTGATCCTCAGTTTTACTGCCTATAAAGGGGAATTAATAATTCTGAATTTGGTAAGTCACTGTGTGGATGAAACAAGAGCATATGGAACGCCTCACATGTAGTAGGCACTCCACGAGTGCTTTTCCCCCCTTCATGTGACCCTGAAAGAAAAGTTTGAGTCAGAGGACTGCGTGATCAGGTGTGTTTCATTCTGGCCGGTCTGCATTCGAGGTTTGTGTTAGCTATTTCTTTCTCTGTAGCCAGTTACAGAAATGTATTGCTTCATAGTTTCTGTGGGTCAGGTTCAAGCATGGATTAGCAGTATCCTCAGGTTTTATTATGGGGCTGCAATCAGAGTCAGTCAGGGCTGAAGTCTTATCTGAAAGCTCACCCGAGGAAGCATGCAAGTCCTAATTCATGTGACTGTTGGCAAGATTCAATAATTCACAAGTTACTGTAGACTGGACATCTGTTTCCTATTGGCTTTTGTCTTGAAGCCAGATTTCATCTGTTGCTGTGAGAGCCTTTCCATAGGTGATTTGCTTCATCCAAACTAGCAAAGAAAAGAGTCCATCAACACGATAGAAGTCAGACTCTCATGTGCTCTACTCGTGGAAGTGGCAGCCCACCATATTTTTGGTATTCTGTTGGTTGGGAGGATGGCCTCTAGGAGTCAAGATAGCACAAAAGAAGGTAGAAATCACTGTTAGGGGGTATCTCACCATCAACTCTACTCTGAGCACATGCACAAGAGAGACTAAAGCTAACATTCGGAACAAGGGTGATGACAATCTATGACAACAGGCATATAGATCTGCCATCTGGTTGGGGAAGGGATGCAGGAGGAGGTAATATAGAGGAAAGATGCTGGTGGTTACTTATTTGTTGGCATTCAGCTGGCAAATGAGTATGGTATGACTGGGCTTCCTGGCCAGGGTGTTACCCCTGATCCATTCTTGAGCTTCGAAATATAAGCAAAAGTTTCATTGCCCAAATTGATAATAGGATGAGGTCACAGGAAGGAAAGCCTCAAGGGTGGGGGGGCATCTCTGCAGTATCTTAGGTATCCTGTTGGTTTGGGGTTTGAATATTCTGACTTAAGACTTACCTCATATGTCTTCTTTTAAATTAGTTAATATGGAAACACACACACACACACACACACACACACACACACACACACAGTACTTAAGAGAGAGTACTAGCAGTTTTAAGGTCTGTGTAATCTGCAAGTGTTAGGAATGTGTTAGGAATCTATGCTACAAGTAGGCCTTTCCCTTCTCTATGAAGAAAGAGCCCAGTGCAAAGAAGGCTCAACGCGTGAGACTTTGAATGCCTCCTCTGTGAGGTACAAGTTCTTCCTTCAAATGAAAGCATTGGCTGAGATAAACACATGCTTTGCTCTTTGTCTGGTGTGTTTGTGGTGAGGGAAAAAAAGACACTGTTAATAATTTTCCCAGAACAATAGCTCAGAACTGGCGCTGTCTAGGTCAAACCAGAAGCTGTGTCCACTCCAACTTTGCATTAGTTCTCTGAGGAACAGTTACTAAACATCTTCTATATATCACTCCCACACTTGTCATATAGTTTACATGCCCCAATATGTTGAAGTGATCTGTTTGGTAACAGAAATCTATTCAGCCAGAGAGCAGAATGAAATCCAGTCATTTACAGCAAAATGGGTGGAAATAAATGACATTATGCTAAATGAAGCAAGTTAGACGCTGAAAGACAAACACCACATGTTCTTTATCTTACAGGGAATGTAAAATTCAACCTGAACATAGAATAGGAATCACCAGAGGGTAAAAAGCATAGTGGGATAGTATCGACTCCATTAATAATCCAATTAATATGTCAGTAAATTATAGGGAAAAAATTAAAAATTTTTCTGACTAAAGTTCGGGGTTAGTTGTATTTCAGGAAAAACTTTGGACATGCATCTGGGAAAGAATGAGATGCAGCTTCTAAAGGATTTCTCTGGAAGATTCGTGAAATGACACAAATCTGAGAATTGACTTGCTTTTATTATAAATATATGAAGTCGCTCTCATCTTCATCTTCCATATATTTACTAGACAGTAAATGTAGCACAATGTAACTTTATGGAATGATAAAATGTCTATAGCATAAAACATTTTGATATAAACTTGAATTTCCTTGGGAGGAAGCTGTGTTCCTATGTGGCCGGGGCGGGGGCGGGGGCGGGGGCGGGGGGAGGTGGTGTTGAAGTGCCTCTCGTTCTTTGTTCCCGTCAAGGCCAGGCTGTATCACAGTCTGTCCCAGGCTCTGCTGAGGACAGTGTCCTGAGGAAGGTGTAGTGAACCTTTCTGGCTTTTCAGTTTTCATAGGATCTTATGGTTGGGTTTTGTATCGCCTCCCCAGGGAGGGAGAGGGGAAGCTTGCAGGGACTGGCAAGTCTACAGCGTTTGCCAGGCGGGGTGAGGCTCTCCCGGCTCCAGGCCTGTGCTTCTTTCACAGGCACATGTAGCTCCAATTGATATTAAGGGTCAGGCGAGGTCCTTTATGGGCCTCAGGATGTAAAGCTTCTTCTTGCCAGGGGAGCTGTTATGGCTGGTATCACAGGGTTTATGGTCCCCAGGAACCGTGTCCTGGGGCTTTTGAGTTTAAATGGAGGCGATTCATAGGCTCCAGAAGACCTGTAATATTTGTAAGAATCGCAGCACTGGCTCTCAGGTGCCTCAAATCAAGCCTTGGGTTTTCAGCTGTTGTAGGATTCAGGTTGTCAACATGAGCTCTCATTTCTGGTAAAGACCAGAGAGCTAAATAAAAATCTTAGCATTGGGCTAAAGAGGCAACTCTCTAGACTGCTTCAACACAATGAAAAATGACCTTTCTTCTTAATATCCTCTACCTCTTAAACTGAGACAAGACTTTCCAGAGAAATGTGGAACTTGAGAAACTATAGTAGATAACACAGTTTTGGAGAACAAACGAAGTATCGAATGTTTAGCAGGAACTGACCGGGAACTGTGTAACTAACTCTTAACTTTATGTTTATGATGGTTTAGATATGTGTGTCTGTGTATGTATCTGTGCCTATTGATGTATTCCTATGTATATACGTCTATGAATGCCCATGTTATATGTGTAGATAAGTGCATGCTGCTATGTCTTTGTGCATACATGTGTGTATGTCTGTGTGAATTTACACATGTATCTATGGAAACTTATTTTTTATGTGCATATGAGAATGTTCATGTTTTTATGTGTATATATGAGGTGTTTGTTAATTTGTATGTATGCATGAATATGTATACGTTTATGTCTATATGACTGTATGTGTTTGTGTGCTCATGTGTTTATACATGTATGTAATTATTTCCACTTTCACTAGAGCATTGGAGAACCCTATTTGAGAAGCAGACTGGGAATGCAAAGGCAGAAGAATTATCAAGTGTGAAGACCTTGAGTTAGAGCCAAGTGTGATACATGAAAGGAATGTATTGAAAGGCAGGGTTGCAGAACCCAGTGTTCCCTGTCAGGTAGAGGGAAATGAGAGGAGGAGGCAGGCCTATACATCCCAGACCCTAGTGGAAACTGTATGGATTTGCATTTAAGCTAAACCTGTTGGATGCCATTTGAGGTTTTGAGTAGAGAAATGATATATTCTAATTTATACTAAACAATTATAACTTTGGCTTTTGGGAGGTGGGAGAGGAAGCAGAAAGGGCAGTTAGCCTCCTGAAAGCTTTAGTAGGAATTTGGAGTAGGGATGGGGTACTAATGAAGTGGGGCATGGACTGGATTTGCAGTCTGCCTTGGGCCTTGACAATTATGGTGATGAGGTATATGTGAGAGGTGGGAGTAAGAGAAGATAAGAAATTGTGTGCATCCTACAGTCAGCTGATTATATTTAGAACAGTAGCCGCTGTAACTTAACTTCGGTCACTATCTTCAAGCACAAGGTCTTATGAGTGGCCTCAAACTAGCTTTGAGCTGATAGTCAGGAGATACACACACACACACACACACACACACACACACACACACACACACACACACATTTTCTTAGATTTGGGAAGGTATGTAAGCCTGGTAGAGACATGTGTTGAGAAGATGAGGCTTAAGAAAGAATTAGAATAATTCAGGCAGGTAAGAAAAAAGTTCTCAGTATTTCCTGTTTCTTCCTCTGGGCAGACCAAAAGCATGTTCACCTCTTCCCAAGGATAGCTTGTCTTCTACCTTTCAAGGTTCCATCACCTTTCATCAGTGTCACAGGCTGGCATCCAACCTTCAACTCATGGTGTTTGAGGAGGGGACATTTAAGATCTAAGCCACACAAGGGCAATTCTTTTGGACATTAGAAGATGAGTAAAAAGTCCTTCAAGTTGGGATGAGAGGAGGTGATGAATTCCAAGTAGAGAAAAGGTCAAGCAGACAGGCACACAGAGCCTAGAGAAAGGGCATGCTCAAGACTGATATGTGCTGAAGGCCTAGGGCAAGTAGAGAGGAAGTACCCTTGGACAAAATTGTATGGTTCTTGTGCACTGGGCTTGTGACAAAGCATCTGAGGCCATTTGTACAAAATGGTTAGTTGGATAAGCTTACTTGTCAGCTGTGGGCACAGTCAGAAGCTGCCTTCTTGCTTGCTGGAGACTTGAGTTAACATGGAGTCTTGCATGGACAGCGAACAAAAGAATCTGTAGCCTTAGTTTGCTTCCCTGTTGTGATACTCTGAAAAACAAAACAACAACAACAACGAAAACCCAACCCACACAACTTCAGGGACTGTGGTGGTTGAAATGAGAATGCCCTCTACAGGCCCATAGTTTGAATACTTGGTTCTCACTTGGTGGAACTGTTTGTGAAGGATTGGGAAGTGTGGGCTTGTTGGAGGAGGTGTGGTATTAGGGGCAGGTTTTGAGGTTTCAAAGACTTCTACCATTTCCAGTATCTTACTCTCTATCTCCTTCACATTTGAGGACCAAGATGTAAGCTCTCAGCTACTGCTCCAGTGCCATGCTTGCTGCCATGCTCCCTGCCATGATGGTCATGGACTCTAACCTTTGGAAATTGTAAACCCCAAATATACTCTTTCTTCTCTAAGTTACCCTGGTCATGGTGTCTTATCACAGCAAAAGAAATGTGACTAAGACAGGCAGAAAGGGCTTAATTTGGCTTACAGTTCCAGGAGGGTACAATCTATAATGGGAAGACATGGCAGTTGGCCCAGAAAAAGTGGTGTTAGGAACAGGAGGCTGATTGATCACATTGCATTCATACTCAGAAGCAGAAGATGAACAGGAAGTGTAGCCATGCCATAAGGCCTCAAGACCTGTCCCCAGTGATCAGCTTTCTCAATGAAGGCTCCACCTCTTAAAGGCTCCTAACCTTCCCGAACAGCACCACCAACTGGAGTCCTAGTGTTCAAATAAGTGAGTTTATGGGGCACATTTCACTTCAAATCACAACATCTACACACATACTACTCAAAAGTTGGAAAATAAATTTTGGTTTTCCTTGGTTTCTATTTGAAAGTGCTGTGTATCATATAGATTTGTTTCATATATGCTCAATTTTTATGCTTTTGTAAATTCATATTCTCATCTCTTCTTCCTTCTTTCTCTCATTCCAGTTTTCTTTCCTTTCTCATTTATACCCAAGGACATATTATATATTGAGAAGACATTGATACCCAAGGACATATTATATATTGAGAAGACATTGACTTTGGCCTGTGGCATATCTGGGTTCATATTGACACCACTATGAGCTATCACTTAATCTTTCCTAATTTTTATTTTTTTGAGTACCCTTCTTAAGTGGGTAATCATACTTCATTTAGACTTTGCTGGAAAACCTGGGTCTTGGAATAATGATGGAATATTTTTAAACCAACATGTTTTGGATGGTATAAATGAGAAAGATGTTCTCTTTAGAATTAATTCTGTCCAGGGTATTCTGTATAAAGTAAACATCAGGACAGGGTATTTTTAAAATAACTTAGTTTAAAAAATTAATGAATGAAAAGGAATCCAAAATATTGCATGGTATATAGTCAACATTCATCAACATTATATTATGCAATTATCCATAGCTGCTCAATTACTTGTAGTCTCATGAAAACTGTCATATAGGTAATACTATGGTATGAATGATGGTGTACCATCAAATTTATGTGTTAAAACCTAAATATTCAATGTATTACAAGATTGGGACTTTAGAAAGTAGTAACTATAAGGCTCCTTTCTTATGAATGAGAAGAGCATCTTTTCTTCACAGGGTTCACAGGAGCTGTTTTACCACAATGTCCATAAAGAAGCAGGAAGAATGTACCATATTGGAAGCAGAGGGAAAGTGTTCATCATGCACTGAATCTGGTCTCCCTTGTTGCTGGACTTCTATATAAATCATGTTGTTTATCAATTACTCAGTCCAGAGAATTTTGTTACTAACTGTCTGAAGAGGCTAAGGCAGGTAAGTTACCTCTATTTATTATTATTATTATTATTATTATTATTATTATTATTATATTGTTATTATTACTTGCAATTGAAGATTGAACCTGATGATCTGTGCATTCTAGGTAATTACTCTCCCATTGAGCTGTATCCCCAGCTCTCTCCTAAAGCTAATTTTCCCTTTACAATGTACCTTCTAGAAATTGTTTTATCTTTAGGTCAGCAGTCAAAGAAGAAAACTATATGTAATGATTTGGATGATTCTTCAGAAATATTTATTGCTCTCCTCCTGTGGATGGGGTAAGTATATCAGTCCCTTTGATGTTGAGCTTCTCCATGTGGCATAGTTTGGCCAAAAGAATATAAGAGGATGGTCCGTAAGCAGAGGCTTAATTGTACTCCTGTAGGTTGTTTTAGCTCTTGGTTCTCGTGATGACTGTGAGGAAACCATGCTCCATAAAAATGAGAGACAAACTGGGTAAATCTGAAACTTACCTGTGACTTGAAGCCAAGCACAGCTGGCACATTTATTCAAGTATAATAATGCATATTGGTGCTAGTCTCTTGCTCCTGGCTGGCTTGTTATATAGTGTTGAAGAAGCAGTTGATTAGTACATTGCACACATCTTTCTTATTTGTGGTCAAGATTTTGCTTCCCAGTATACTCAGGAAACACTGCTTTACATATGCCCCAGGTATGAACTTTATAGACAAACTCATACTTTGTTTCATATTGATTTTTGTGCATTGGGCTCTTCAGCTTTGTTGGTAGAAGATAACAGAAAGTCCTTTAGTTTAAAATCATCAACTTTTAAACAAAGGAAGCAAGGGGGAAATCAGTTTAGTTAATTTTCCAGGTGTCATAACATGCAGCTTGAGCACATTTTATTTTTTTCTAGGTGACTTTCAATAATTTAATGTATCAGAGGCTTCAGGATCCCATGAAGTAGATCTCTGCCGGGAGAACTGATGGCGGACAGGAGGGTTAGGTAGAGACCTGAAAGTGTGGTGCTGAGGAGAGCTGAAAGTGATAGGTTGGTCAGGCATTTGCCATGGCTGGAAATAAAGACTCTTCTCATTTGCACAATCATGGGACTTGTTCAAAGAGTTTCTGTGGGAAACAAGGGATGAAATTAAGCCATGGAAATTTTTGGCCAAGTCATGAAAACACATTTTCCAAAAAAGCTGTTAATTTGATGGTGGAATGAGTCACAGCCCATGGGAAGGGCTGAAAGTCACATCAACAGAATTACTCAAAACTTAACTGGACAATAAAAAATGTATGGTTAAGGCTAACAGCCCTACATGGTCAGGCCAAGCAGACACTGTGTCCCTGTATGAACTTTTCCTTTGCATTTCCAGGCCAATTCTACATGGAAAAATACCTGGTACCTCAGGTCTGAGGAAAGTTGGGCCCAGTTATTTCAGGGCTGGAGAACTTCTCAGTTTCACTTGTCTTCAGGGTCAAATCGTTGAATGGTGACCAGAATTTCAATGCCACTGTGAGGGCAAGGCTGGCACCTACCAGTTGATATTTGGAAAATAAAGTTTCTCACTAACTTAAACCTGGAATTTCCCAGTTTGAGGGAAAAAACATAAGGTACTCAGTCATTAATAAGGACATTCTGGTGGAGCTCACATAGTAGAAGTGGGCAGGAAGGTGATTTAAGAAGTAGAAACCCAGCTTTGTGAGGGTTTGTTTCTAGGTATACAATGACCTTCCACCACCTCCTCTGTTATGTTTAAAAGGAGAAAGTGTGATAGGATCCCCATACATTGATAAACTGCAGACTTCCTGGTAGACACCAGGATGTCTCCACCTCTCATTTCAATTCCAGCAGGCCAGCGAAGTTTGTCCCACATATCTGGTGTAGAGCATGCGGAGTAACCACAGCTCCAGTTCCTTTCTCACAGGGCATGTTTTGACTTGCATAGTATATTCATGAGCATAATGACTCCACTAACACCTGTCCTCCTCCTCAAGAGTCTACAAGCCTCACACTTAGGGGAGACATAAGTAAGGTAGAAACTCTTGGTTTTCATTAATTATTTTCTAAGGAATCTGTTTATAACACTTCCTGTGTTACTGATCTAATGATCTCTCCAGCGGCTTCATTAGTTCTCTGGAGAAGTTTAGATTCTTCCTTATGGCTCTGAAGACCTCTTATGGCATGGGCTCTTGCTCCCCACCTGGACCCCACATCTTTCTGCTACCATTTTTACTCTTCAGAATGGCCCAACTTACAATTCCTTCTTATACTCTAGTTCAATTTCTCTTTTGTTAGTTTTCTCGTCCCATCCTCTAAAACCTTTGATCAAGCCAACCTGAGACTGTTCTTTCTCAGGAGAAACTGGGAACAGTTAAAATCAGAATAGTTGCTCACTGCCTCTTGGGTTGACAAGAGGAAGCCCATGAACATTCTTATATTAAGAACAATTTTATATTATGACCAAGTCCCACGAGCTTCCTGTGGTCATTCTCTAGACCCTTCTCTTTGGTGCTCATCAGCATCTTCAAGGTTCCATAGGTAGTTTCCTCCACAGACCTGATTGCAATACTTTGTGTGTGTGTGTGTGTGTGTGTGTGTGTGTGTGTGTGTGTGTGTTCAGCTCAGATGATATATTATTGATACTTTTCCTTAACATTTTAGACATTTATTTATTATCACAAATTATTGGAGAAAATTCCATGACCAGACATCATTATAGAATGTGAGCCATTAAGGCCTGTGAATTATAAAGGAAGGACAAAGAATATTATATAGAAATATCAAAAGAATTGTGATGCTGTCAAAAAATCATCCCCAGAAGAACCAGGAAAGCATTCATAACCTTCAGTGTACAATGGCTGATATCTAACCCCTTTATAAGTATGCTCCCTCTCACATCATCTCATACTGACAAGAGCCCTTTGAGGGAAGTATGCTTGTCACCATTTTGCACCATTAGAAACTGGGGTTGAGGAATGTGGCATACTTGTCCAAAGTGACAGCTCATCTGTACCATATATAAGACTGCTTTCGTGCTTCCCTCTTTTAAGTTGTTGAGATTTGGATATACTCAGTGGAGACTTGACTCATGTACAACTTAGCCAGTTTTTCCATTTCTTTTGTAAAGGAGAGCACAGTTCATTGGTCCAGACTGAATGGTTCGTATCGGCATAAGATTGATCAGTAAATTACAGCTTTTATTGTCAGGGAATTATTTTTTTTTTATATAGCTTTTTATATTACAAGATAAAAATCTAGGAAATGTATTTATTTATGATCATGTCTCCTTTGACCTATGAATGTCTTACATCTTCTTAGTTTTTATGACCTTGACAGCTTCGGAAGATTAATAATAAGATATTTTGTAGTATGACCATCAATTAGGGTTTATCTCCCCACCTCAACTCCATGATTGGATTGGATTGCGTGTTTGGAGGAAGGAGTGTGTAGATGTGAGGAACCCATGTCTCACACTGTGTCAAGGAACACAGGAGGTCACAACGGCTTATGTGGGCCCACGGCAACCTTCAGTTCTGGTGTTTTCTAGGGGTGTCCTCCACAGGGCTATGGTTGGGCTCTTGCCATGTTGTTTTTCAGAAGAAAGTCACAGTGAAGGGTGAACAACTAAGCTCTGTCCTCCTGAAGAGCAGAAAGTGTTAGTAGAATTCTTTTGTGAGCAAGATTAAAAATGCATGCTTGATCTCTTTTTTAAAAAATTATTTCTTTTATGTTTAATATTATAATTCCTTTGTTTCCTCCCTTCCTTTTCCTCTATCCAATTAAGGAATTTTCAAAGTAAGAGCATTATGTAAAAAAATAATGATAACAGTGTGACTCATGAAAAATTGGGGCCTTCTTTCTACAACCTGCATTCTTCGATGCCTTTTCTTTTTTGCCTGAGCTTGTAGAAAGGGTGCTCCTTCAGTATCTGTCACGTATGTGCTTGGTGAAGATGAAGAGCATTTTCTCAGTGCCCAGGATCCTCAACTGAGCTTCATCAACCAGACTTTAAACTACATGGGAAAGACCATGCCACGAAAAAGTACAATTGCCAGTGTTTCCATGGAAACCAGCGTACAAAAAGGCTGTTTGCCTGGAGAGGTCTGCTTATTTTGTTTTATTTTTATGAAAACCTATCAAGAATAACCCTCTGAGATGTGACGTTCTGTTTTCACAAGCACAGTCAAGGTGTCAGACAGAGCCCAATTTCATATTCCTTGAAAACAGAGCCTGCTGCAATGTTTGCTGGACTTTTCAAAATGTCACTTTCAACCAATTTTATGTACAAATGGGTTACAGTCCCAAGAAAATATTGAGAAAAAGAGGTAACAGTTTCAAAATGTAATATTAAGTATTATTACATTGAAAGCCATTCAGGGCAGAAAGCCTTCCCACCTGCCTTCCAACTTTTCAAACACCAGGGCAGCAGAGTATCTGTGTGATATGCAAAAGCCCATCTTTAGCAACTTGAGGTCAGTGGAAGCCACTTGTTCAATTGTCCATTCATCTCCCCTCCTTAGTAACTATGCTTGCTTTGGTAACAGGACCTTGTAGTCACTTTCAAAGGCATCAGTGGTCCCAGTCTTTCTTTGGTTCATATTTCAATTTTTTTCTCCACTATGGTTGCATGATGCATATACTTTTCCCCAAATTAGAGCTTTAGACATGGGAGAATTTATCACAGGAGGTTTATTGAGAAACATTGGATTGCAGGGTTTTCTGAGACTCATTTCCATCTTCATAATATCTTCATAATATATTCATTTAGAGGACTGAAGGCTTCTTTCTCAGATCTGTCATTTTAAAATATGCCCCATCTCACACCACTGAGGCTTTGATGCAACCACGTCTGAGCAGCAGGCTTTCAAGGTTGTGTCATGACAAGAAGTAGGGATAATTTAAAGTGATGGGCCCAATTTACAAACAGAAGCCCAGTGTTCCTTATTTTGAGGACTGGGCTCCAGCTGAGGTACTTTGTGGCCTCCAGAGCTTCTTAGAGAGTTTTTCAACTTTCACTTCAGTCCCAGGAAAATGAGACTTTCCACCAACAGTCCAGGTGGGGGCTTTGCCCTGAGTAGACATCTACAACTGAACTCAAGGGGTAGCATGCAAATAAGTGAGGTTTTTGTTGACTCTCCCATGTTTGGTTTCTTCTGTTGGCATTGCTTATAGTTTATAGATACATAGTCTGTGCACAGATATTTTTTAGTTCCCACATGAAATGTCCCCAACATTTCATCTTGTTGCCTCAGTGAAGTGAGAATCAGAAGTATCAAGGACAACTGTAGAGGGATTATCATCTACGTAGAGGGCCCCTTCCCACTCTCTATGCATGATTCTCTGTGCTGCTGTGCAAATACCTCTGCTGCTATGCCTTGAGCTGTGGTCCTAGAAACGGTGTGTTCAAATATTACCTGTCAGTGTTTGTGAATACGACCTTACTTAGAAAAATATTTGCTGGGATTTTGAGTGGAGATCATCCTGAAATAACCAAGTGAGCTTTCGATGAAATCAGATAATCTTAAAGAGACATAGGAGGAAGAGCCATATATATGAAGAGGTGAGTCAAAAGCCAATGGAGGTGGAGACATGGATTTGAGTTACACTTTCAAGTGCCTAGGGATGGCTTGTGGATTAGTTATTTCTCTAGTGCTGGGATAAAATACCAGGACCAAAAGTGGCTTGAAAAAGAAAGTTCGCTTAGGCTTATGACCCCAGAGGGCTAGATAGCTATTAAAATGGGGAAAGGTGCAGTGGCAGGAGCAGAAAGCTAAGAGACCATTTCTCGGGGCAAAGAAGAAACAGAGAGAGCAGGTAAAAGTAGAGCAAAGTTATAACTGACCCTTCCCCAGCTTGTCCATAGATATACACTTTGTCCAGCAAAGCTGTACTTCTTAGGGTTTCAGTAACATCCCCAAACACTGCCAGCAAACTGGAGACCAAGTGTTCAAATCCAAGCAGATAAGGAGGACATTTCTCATTTAAGACACCATAATCACATGAGACAAGGCTCCTGAAGGAAACATGTTGCCAATATGTTCCTCTCAGATTGGAGGCTCCAGAATGGAAGGATATAATGTACTTTAGTATTTCAATCACCCACCAGTGATTTGTTCTGGCTGATACATGCCCTGGGACTGCACAGGGAAGGAGATGGTCTTTCCAGCTTTTGAAAGTAGCATGAGAAACTTGCAGATGCCACTATGCCTCTCTTCTTTCTTGGGGAGGGTTTCTTAGCCCTGGTGAGCATGGTTTGCTATGGAGAGATTTTGGTGCTGGTTTTTTTTTTTCTGTGCATTATATAATGTTTCACTACACTCTGGCTTCTACCAGAGATGACATTAGTAAGTTCACCAGCTGTTCTGAGCAAATCTGTTCCCAATTGATGGTGACAATGAAAAGTATACCCACCCCACTGCCAAAGATGTGCCTTTTGTGCTTTGGACATGGCCCAGCACCTATATAAAAGTCAAGGCATGGTAATTCATGTCTGAAACTCTAACACTGGGGTGGGTAGGGGGAGATGGGACCTTTGATGCTTGATGAACAGTAAGTCAAACCATTTGATAAGACATAGGTTTTATAAGAGACCTTGTCTCAAAATGAAGAGCACACCAATTGGTTATCCAATACCAAATGGTCAGACCTAAAAACATACATATAAGTAATATCATATAGTATGAACAGGATGTATTTATATATTTAAGAATCTGTATCTATATACCTATATGAATGTAGCAATAATTACTGAAAAAAGAGGCCATGAATTTGAAAGAGAGCCAGGAGGGATATAGAGGAGGCTTTGGAAGGAGAAAAGGGAAGGGGGAAAGGCTGTAATTATTTTATAATCTCAAAAAAATAAAAGAAATAATAAAGAAGTAATATGGGGAGCAATAAAGACACCAATATCTACATGCACACACACGCATGTATTCGTGTACAAGTGCACACACAGAAATACACACACACATATGCTACAAACATCACAATTTAAAGAATGAATCTTGAACTTCCATTGGTGTGGGGGCACTTCTCTGTCGGGACCACCTTGGCTCTTGAAGCTTCTGAAGCCTCTCTTGCTTTTCAAGTCTGAGAACCCATTCTCATTTGCCACATTTCCTTTGTGCAAACCTTGGTTAAAGTGGTGGCTGGGAGTCTTTCTGTATTTTCTGTCCACACCTCTGTTTTTCTGCAGAGCATAATGTTCTGCAAGAGAATACAATGTTATCTTCATATCTTTGTTTCTCCCACACCTAAGGCTTAGTGTGAAAAGAAGGAAAGAGCAACATGAGCATACTGTGAGGCCCCCACTGGAGACCGGCATGACCCATCAGCCAAAAACCTCAGTATGAGAAAGAACTTTGTCCCCAGATCTCAGTGTTGTCTCCTGGTGAGCCAGGGTGAGCCTAGTGTAGACCAAAAAAAAAAAAAAAAAGCTTTTTTTGTACCTCTGGCCCGCAGCCAGTAATTTGAGTAGTGTGGGCAACTTCTGCGGTCCCTTTGCTGGGGCCAGCATTTTGTAAGCTTGTTCTGGGGCCCAGATGCTCTTGGAGATGGTCCTCTAAGGAAGGGTCTTCATGACCACAGATGTCTAGGAAAATTTACCTTCTAGAGTCCCCCTTAGACATTCACCTGGCACATTAGTGTAGACTGGCGATCAAGAAGGGAAGCTTGGCCGGGCGGTGGTGAGGCAGAGCCAGGCGGATCTCTGTGAGTTTGAGGCCAGCCTGGTCTCCAAAGTGAGTTCCAGGAAAGGCACAAAGCTACACAGAGAAACCCTGTCTCAAAAAAAAAAAAAAAAAAAAAAAGAAGGGAAGCTTGTTGCACATTATTTAGGTTAGTTTTCTAAACTTACCAGACCACGGAAGTTATCAGACACAAGAACTTGGTAACATCATAAAATGTATTTTAAGAAATTAATTTAAATCTGTACCCCAATCTAAGGCAGCGTTTGTGCACTGACCTATACAACTACTAAATTAACATCTAGAAATTAGTTTCACATAAACATAAGATTTGACTTTTTTTCACCTATCTTGTAGAGTTGGCTAGAGCAGCCGGGCATCTGCTTTAAATGGCTAAAATGTCCTTTGGTGAATTTGAACCCCTACCATTCCCTTTCACCTCCTGAAAGATGCCTTTTATTATATGCTATATACTCTTTTTATGGTGTGAGAAACATTCCTATCTTAGCAATGGAGATAAAGAAAGAGATGCTTAGATCGTGGATGTAGGTAATTGATATCTTGATACCTGGGCAGGTCTACCTGTTACACATTAAAACTTTCATTCTTTCTATGGCAAAGAGAGGCAAAGGAAAACTAAACTTTAGGCCAAGCTTATCTGAGCAAACAAAGACTCTTTCCTGTAAGACATGAAGCCACACACCTAAGCAGTTAGAGTTCCTACTAGAAGTGGGGACTACCCATTTTCTCCCTAAGGAAGATCCCTATGAAGTGAGGGATCATTAGAAATAATATAATTTGGTATCTGAATATGAGGGAGGGTATATGAATATGTGAATTCCTGCTAGAGATGGTAGAAAAACAAGTTAAGAGACTAGAGAATGCAAGCCGTGGTCACCACATCTGTAGGACAACCTACTGAGAAGCTGGGATTTGCTGTGGGACTTCATAAGTCAGAGCAACATGCTGTTCACCTGAAGTATATACAATGAGAAGAAGCTGTTTCATCACTTCTTGGGAAGTAGGAGAAGGGTTTGGTAGTAGACAGGGAAGAGAAATGAGATGTAGTAAATAAAGCATCCCTTGGAGCTTAGACTTACTGGATTGGAAGGATATCAGCAGACTCTGGGTTACCTCTTCTGAATTCTAAGACACAGACAGACTTTCCCACATCAGAGGGTCATGAAAGTTCGATAACTATAAAGACTCAAGCCAAATAAAGTTTGGAGAAGTGACAGACATCAGAGGGTGCCTGGGAAACAAGTTGGGTCCCTCTAAGCTACTCTGGCTGAGGGACTGGGGTGACAAAATGCAGTGTTTTGGGTGTCCAGACAGGCATTTGAATTTCAGTGTCCAAGCAATAATAGCACCCTCTTCTTGATGTAATCTGTCTTTATGAAATTGTTCACATTTCCCTAAGAGTTAATCTGGCCCCTCATCACAACCAGTGCAATTAAAGTGTCATTCACTCTCTCAGCCCTGGGCTTTAAAGGGCCTCAAATAAGACCTGAGGGCCCTTTAGGGAATGAGATAACATTGTTATTGGTGTGAAAGGCGGGTGAGGGGGCAGAAGTTCAGGGTCTAACCCAGGGAAGATAAATCGTCCTGTGCTGAGCAGAGGCCTGGCCATCTCCCAGCGATGTGGACTTTATATACAGAATCTGACTTGAGATTCATTAAACCATTCCTATCCTAGCCACCAGTGCCCACAAAGACAGATCTGTGCAATCTCATGCTGCAGGAAGTCAATGCAGAATTGCAGGCCCGTGAAATGAACTAGGCTGACAGGAACACACAAACAACCAGGTCGTAGGCTTTGCCCCATGTCCCCCTCTGGTGTTTATTTAGGAGTGGAGGTCCATTAAGTGCTCTTCGATGGTCTTCTGATAACATCCCCACCTTTGGAGGGCCCACCAGAGATGGCTGGCTGCCCTCAAATGTGGTGGCTGACATTTTAGGATGCACTTAGCGATGGGCTTGTCCAATACAGTGCAGAGGACAAAAACCACACACTGTAGAGTTACATCTGATAGTCCACACTTAGGATGGCAGGACTGTTACAGAACTTTCCATTAATATGGAAGGTCTCTTTCTCCTGTGACAATATTGTAAAACATGGCCCTAGAGATTTGGGACTAGAGGGACCTACATTTGGCACAGGCTTCTGATGTGTCAGAAAAACCCGTGATGAGATACATGGGTTTTATCAGTAGTATAAACTTTGAGCTGGGGATATAGTGACATAGCACAGTGGTAGAATGCTTGCCTAGCATGCATGAGGTCCTAAGTTCAATCCCCAGTACTGCAAAAAGAATTTATAAACTAGCAAAATATATTGTACGAAAAAATTAAGTTAAAAAATAAGTTAAAAAAGGAAAACTAATAGTGCAAACTTGGAGGGACCCGGAGGTGAAACCGTTTACCCCATTAAACTTACATTCTTAGGAACCAAGTCTCCAAAATTTAGAAAGAGAAGTTTAGCTATGAGGACCGCAGCCTACCCCTAAATCATATCTCTATTGGCTTCCTCTAAGTAGCCCAGTGTTTTGTTTACACTAGCCTCACCTTTGTGCCTTTGGTCACCACCTCTTGTCTCCCACATTGCTAACAGGACTTGCCTTTTTCTTCTTTTAATTCTCTTTTTTCTTAATAATAACCAAGTACTGGGACCTGCCCTGGTGCTGTGGATGCTGCAATTAGCCACTCTGAAAATTCTCTGTTGTGGACCTTACATTTGAGGGATAAGGCAGGAAGGGGACAGACAAAGTGAAAGTAAATGAATGTGAGTGATACCTTCTGAGAGGGATTTATGCTGTAAAGGAAGTGAGATGAGGTGATGGGAACCAGAGTCATGGTGGGCAGATTTAAACTGGGTGGTGAAGGAAGGCTCCCTGAGGTGCTAACAATGATCAAAATGGTGAGTGGTGCACTTGGCTTTGAGGCAGCTGTTCCATTTGGAGAGGTGGCAGGTAGTGTGCAAGTGAAGCTGAGGGAAAGGAGAAGTCCAGAGATCATGGAAGGAATGTATCCATGGTACATATAGGAGATGAGGTCACAGAACTAAGAAGGGCCATTTTCAGGGCTCTGAAGGTCATGCTTAAGGTACAATGTTCAAAGTACAATGGATAACATTGAGTGCTGTGGATATTACTCTGTATAAATAAAATGTTGATTGGCCAGTAGCCAGGCAGCAAGTATAGGTGGGACAAGCGCAGAGAGGAGAATTCTGGGAACAGGAAGACTGAGTGAGGAGATGCCAGCCTGCTGTCCAGGAAGCAACATGCAAAGGCAACAGGTAAAGCCACAGAACACGTGGCGACATATAGATGAACAGAAATGGCCTGAGTTTAAGTGTAAGAGCTAGTTAGTGGTAGGCCTGAGCTAATGGCCAAGCAGTTTTAATTAATATAAGCCTCTGTGTGTTTATTTGGTTCTGAGCAGCTGTGGAAATGCAAGGACACAGGAGCTGGGTGGACACAGTAAAACTTCATCTGCAATTGAGTATTTAAGTGGGGTTGAAATGATCAGATATGAATAAATCATTTGGTTTAAATCTCTTGAGTTCAAATGTATCTGGAGCTATAGACATTTGCTGGTAGAATGAACCAGTCCTGGGGTCCTGGCCTCATAGTACTAACATAGACAAGTTAGGGCATATGTTCTCACTGATGGGGAGCCCCAGGACAGTAGGAATCACGGCTGAGTTGGCTCTGCTTCCCACAGTGCTTTGCACACATTGCCTTGATGGTAAATGTCTACTTCACTGGTCTTAATTATGAGCTCTTGGAGGTTAGTAACTTCTGGCCAGTTTACTTTGTAAAGTTCCAGTGGGCCCTTAATAAAAGTCCTTTGATGATGAATTGAGCTCTTGGAGCCCTGGTTCAAATGGATCATCCCACAGGTGGCTTCTACCAAGGCAGAAACTAATCAAGGTGAACGTGACCAAAAGAATTTATTCAAATGACTTCCCCATGGTCATTCATTTTCCTGCAATGGTTTTAGCATATTGCTTAAAGGTTCAGGCAATGAAACCAAGGTGAAAACCCTACACTCCATCTTGTGTGTCCAGAAATAACCACACATTAAAAATGGCTGCTCCCCCAACTTCGAAATTGAACATACTACATTCCTGGGAGTGGGGTTTCAGCTTCTTTACATTTATGACGCAAATGCAGCCGTCCGTCCTCCCTCTGGTCTATAAAGGCGAGACTCATTAGAAGGAGGAAATT
Source organism: Peromyscus leucopus (assembly GCF_004664715.2). Lineage (NCBI taxonomy): Eukaryota > Metazoa > Chordata > Mammalia > Rodentia > Cricetidae > Peromyscus > Peromyscus leucopus. Next base: position 30,304,170 of record NC_051071.1, on the reverse strand, counting down.
TCCTTTATCATTAATAGGCCTCACTCACATGATAAAAACCGTCTCTGCTCCTGCCTCCTTCGAAAACTCCGATTCTCATTTTAAGCAGTTCCCACATAGACTATTTATCTTCCACAGTTTCCCAACTCTCAATGGCACCATTATATCCTTTATTTGGAATCATAAAACATTGAGAATAAAAAAGAAGCAAATTAATCCTCCCAAGGGAGAAAAGGAAGACAGCCCCTGCCAGCTTTTAAACTGTAGGTTGGACTGGCTTCGAGACCCAGTTTTCTTTTTCAACAGCTTAGCCAGTGGGGGGAAATGAATGGTTCTGACAGAGAGTCCCGCAATGAAATGCAGAACTATGCAAACGTGTTAAAAACTGACATCTGCGAGTAAAACCTGTTGAAAGCCTAAGAAATAAACAATGTGGGCTGGAATGGGAGCCCCTGGAAGCGCCAAAATGGGTCACTCTGCTTTTATTATTCACGGTAGAAAAATAGCTTCCACCATGATGCGAAAACCACAGTTTCCTTTATCTGTGGATCATGCCAGACTGAAAACAGTCAGAGAAGGAGAGTGGCTGGGAGAAGCGACAAGTCCAGGATCCTGTCTCAGATGCTGGCTAGCTTGGCGCGAAATTGCATAAGTCACTTAACCTCGGCGTGACTTCTGCCCCATCATCAGCCTGGAATTAAGGAGTTGGCCTTTCCTCTTGGGCTGTGATCTGGGCTTCCTGGTTGCCAGTTAGAAAGTATGCTTTGCCCATTGCAATTTGCTCTAAGGAGTCTCAAGGTTGTTGTGAAAAAAAGGATAAAAGTCAGTTAACAAGCTGGCTGCCATCAGATCAGCCAATGAGGAAGCAAGGCCACAGAATGCCTCAAAGCGAATCTTCAGGTTTGGGGTTCTGGAAACAGATTGTACGGCTAGTAAAGCTTTTAGTTCTTAAACTTTAATTGATTTTTTATTACCTTTTAGATTGTAAGGTTCAGTCCTGGGACAATGGGTGGATATTGTGTTCTCATAAAGCAAAATGAGAATCATCAACTTGAGAAACTGTATACACATGGAATATAGTCGGAAGTCTCTCGGAGATGATCTGGTCTAGCAAGTTTAGTTTTCAGGGAAGACACTTGTAGATGCTGAGGTCTGAGTCACTCACCTATGCTCCTGGACTCATTCACGGGTCAGACAGTCTTGCCAGCTTTGAAACTGGACTTGGACTGTGGTTACATTAGTTCAACAGATTGGACATGGTTCTTCCAAGATGGCTGACAACACTGGCCACTTTTACCTAACAGTCAATTTGATGGTAGGCAGGAGAGATCCAAGCATTATGGTGATAATGTCTTTTATTATGACAAATGCATTACAAATGTCAAAGGGGCATCATTTAGAGAAATAGTGGGGCACAGCTGTTGACTGCAACATTGGAATACAAATCTTGCAAAATTTTGTTTTAGTTTTTCCTCCCTTCTTCCTTCCCTTTCTTCCTTTCTCCCTCCTCTTTTCTTCTCCTCTCTTCCCTTCTTTTTGATCCTCTCTCACATCTTAGCATTGGTTTAACCGAAGAGTCATTCTGGAGAGAAAGCCTTGCAAGGCTAGGGCTAGGCTCCGCTGGTGACCTCACATCCAGAGGAAAAACCAAGAAAGCAGAGGCAAATGCAGGCGAGACAGGAAAGATTTACTCTGCCTTGCTAATTTTCAGAAGGAAATTAGTAAAATTGATTCCAGCAAAAACTCTAAGTGGACAAATAGAAGAAAAACAGATCAAGAGTTGTGAATATGCTGGGCAGAGAGCAAGTTCTTAGAGAAATCGTTCCCTGAGGGAGAAATAAATATTTAGGAGAAATCACTGACTGTAAGGGTCGTTAAAGCAAGGATCACTCATAGGATGGAGGCAAGCACTCCTGTCAGCCAAGTATTAATCTGGAGTTCTACACCCGGTGGCAGTAGCATGATTAGTTATTGTGGGTTCTGGAAGAAAGCAGAATCTCTGGCTATAAAGCCATGGAAATATGTATTTTTAAGTACTATAAAAGCCATGGGCAGCAACTTTCCTTTTCATCCTGGGGGCTAGAAATAATACACCTGAAAGGACAGATGAATGGCAGAATGTTGGCCTTCAATGGGGCATTAAACATTCTGTGCCACATTTATGGGGTTTTCCTGTCATTAATTCTAGGTAAAACAAACTCTAAAAAATGTTTTGTTGTGCTTTTAGACCGTGTTTATTTTCCGCCAACTTGCTTTTCTTTGCCTTTCTCCCCCAGCTAGGTTCTCGTATCTGTTATGTTTCCTTGTGTCCATCACACTCATGGCAATTTTTTTTAACTGCTACCTCTGGCTTACCACTTTTCTTTTTGATTCTTTGCTCTTTCCTTGGCATTCTGTCTTTTCAGCTGGCCACACGTGTTTGGACCCATGGTAGGATCGGATGTGGCTGATCCGGCTGTCGGGAGTTTCTGTGGTTTGCTTGTGGCGCCCTGGCATTGGCCTGGTCTTGGTTGGCCTGTCCAGAAACTACAAAGATTGGGGCAACCCGAGTCCCTCTGTTACTAGGGTTCCAGTCTACAATTGATCGTGATGGTAAGGCCTTGTATTTCTTTCTAGTTTTATTTGTGGACTTCTGTCTTAATTTGGTCTGTCGCCTTAAACAAAAGGACCCCTCTGTATGAGCAACCCATCTGTTTTCCCTTTTCAATTTGATGAAATTTACAGTGAAGGGACACGGGATGGTATCTGGGGAGAAGCAAGACATAAACCTTGAAACACCTGGCCTGTGGGTCTCTATTCTGCCACTCAGTGTTGTATGAGGTTGAGAGAGCCTTGGAGCTCTCTGATGGGCAGTCTTTAGTGATGATCTCTGCTCTGTCTCCTGAGATCTGTGGTGTATCTACTAGAGAGACACGAAAAACATCGGTCCATCTCAGATGATGTCCATCTCAGACAGTGCCACATAACAGCTGCGTTTCTGAAACCCCCACCTTCAGCTAGCCTTCTGCCACCTAGATCTTTACACCCCAGCTCCCTCAATGACTGTGAGTAGTTGGGAGACAAGAGGGTATGGTAGTCTGTATCTCACGTGAAGTCCCATGATCCATCCCCTTCCTTCCTTCCTTCCTTCCTTCCTTCCTTCCTTCCTTCCTTCCTTCCTTCCTTCCTTCCTTCCTTCCCTTCTTCCTTCCTCATCCTTCTCCTTCTCCCCCCCCCCTTTCTTCTTTCTGGGAATGTTAAGCAGAACTCAATGTTCAATGAAGAAACATCCCATTGTCACCATGCAGAAAGTGTCTCCCAGACACACTCTTCCTCTGCTCTTGATCTTTTGCAGCTTTGATCAGTCCCCCATGACTAACCAGCAGTTTATGAGTGTCATCAAGCCATGTCCTTTCTGTTTGAGTGTCCTCAGTGACAACAGAATGAAATACTGTGAATTATCATCACATGTTTGCTGATATAATGAATATGATTAAATTAATGAATTTAGGTCTAACATAGGCAGTTTGTCCAAGGCAAGGGTTATCAGCATGTTCTGAAGAACTCTGCAAACAAATCAGAATTAAAGCAGAGTATTAAGAAGTATATGTACAAAAGATAACATGAGCAATCTTACACTAGATAAAGGAGTAAGCAACATTTGATTTCACTGTTATAAGAAAGCAAACAGCACACCCTTCACTGATAGGTTGTTATGGCTTGGAATCATCTTTGTATTGTTAGAAACAATGTTGTTGGCGCATATCACTTCATATTGACAATGTGTATCATAACTTGTAAAGCACTCATATGCTTTGACATAGTAATTCTATTACTGGGAACTTATCACAAGGAATTAATTCTAAGTAAAGGTGTAGTTGTCTATAGTTTTCCATAGGTTTGTGCATTATTATGATGGAGCAAAGCTGATAATCTCTTATGTAATAAAAAAGATCAGATTCAACCTTACACGAACACCTATGTGAAATGTTTAACTACTATAAAACGTATTTCAGAAGGCTCTTTTTTTTAAAATAAATTGAGTTGGAGGTTTAAATGCAATATCCAAAGATAGAATATTATCATCATTTGGTAGTAACACTAAGTAGAGGAAAGTGAGTTGAGTGAGAGTTAAAATTCTAGGGGCGGTGTGAGGACATTTGTCTGGCCCTGCCTTACCATTCTTGATTGTTATAGTCTTCATATACCGAAAGGGCAGTTAAAAAAAAGAAAACCTTTCAGTGTGGTATCTGATGTGTCCAAAGTCCAGGGTCTATTAGTTATAAGCTGCTGCAACACAGTATCTGGGATAATCAGCCCACTAAAGGACAAAGCTTTGAGGTTGTGGCTTAAGTTTCAGCATTTCCTGTCCTAGTCATTAGGCCTTGTCAGTTTGGGCTTGTGTCAGCTCAGCATATCATGGTGGGAACATGTGGGAGAAGGGCCCTATATATCTTCAGGCAGCCAGGATGGAGAAAAGAGGAGGGAGGGGGGAGAAAGAGAGAGAGAGAGAAATAGAATGTGCAAGGGAGGAAGGAGTGGGAATGAGTCAAAACATCCCCTTCAAGAGCTCTGCACACCTGGCCCCCACCCCAGGGAGCCCAACTTCCATCCACTAAGCTCACATCTTGAAGGATCCACTACTTCCAACTATTTATTATGAAATCTAGGACTCATTCTTTTACATACAGGGTCCAGGAACCTTCCAGATCCAGTGTGTAGCACAGAGTTTAAGCCTAAATGTGTGTTCATGCAATCACTATAGATAGTATTACGATTAGCAAAATTTACTATGTCTAAAATTCAGATCAAAAGGCCAGGACTATAAAAACTAGTTCAGACTGAGTGTAAAAAAAGTTTTAGGTTAAAATTCCATCACAGATGAGAAAGGGATGCTGGAGGTGTTATTCCTAGCTGAGGAGCTGTTAGCAGGTGTTGGCTGCTGGGGAGGGAGAGTCATTTTTTTGGGGGGAGTGGCCCTTTTAGATTCCCAGTGCTCTAGTGGATGGTCTCACACCACGTGCATATGGGCAGCACTAATTGGACTCAGTGGGACTTAAAAAAGGAAGACATGAATTTGGGAAGGGGACAAGTTGAGCAGATTTGGGGGGAGTTGGAGTAGCAAAATGGGGGATGATGGATAGGATCAATATATATTGCTTGTATGTATGGAATTCTCAAAGAATAAGTGAAAAATATTATTAAAACATGACTTCTGTATGCCAAGTGGAAAATGGATTGAAATTCTTTAAAAATAAAGAACAAAAAATGGGCCCACGTGTTGCTCCCTGCTGTGGCAGTTTGCAGGAGGGACCGATTGCTGAGACAAGGCAGGACTGGGGGGAATTTTTGAAGGATGGGAAAGTAACAGCAGAGGAAAGAGGGATGGTGTGGGCAAGTAGGGAAACCGAGTCAGGGTGGGCTGTTGGGGGAGGCTGCTGATTGGTAGAGAGACATGTTTATGTGAGAGCGTGTTAGGATAGATTAGGTGGGCATCCTTTAGAGGACTTTCTTGGAATCCAGTTTTCAAAATAAGTGTTTTTTTTAATATTTTATTTTATTTTATTTTACAATACTATTCAGTTCTACATAATAGCCACAGATTCCCTTGTTCTCTCCCTTCCTGCCCCCTCCCCTTCCCCCTAGCCCACCCTCCATTCCCACCACCTCCAGATCAAGGTCTCCCCCGAGGACTGGGATCGACCTGATAGACTCAGTCTAGGCAGGTCCAGTCCCCTCCTCCCAGATCGAGCCAAGCGTCCCTGCATAAGTCCCAGGTTTCAAACAGCTAACTCATGCAATGAGCTCAGGACCTGGTACCACTGCCTAGATGCCTCCCAAACAGATCAAGCCAATCGACTGTCTCACCTATTCAGAGGGCCTGATCCAGTTGGGGGCCCCTCAGCCTTTGGTTCATAGTTCATGTGTTTCCATTCATTTGGTTATTTGTCCCTGTGCTTTATCCAACCTTGGTTTCAACAATTCTCGCTAATATAAACCCTCCTCTTTCTCACTAATTAGACTCCCAGCACTCCACCCGGGGCCTAACCGTGGATGTCTGAGAGATGGCTCAGAGGTTAAAATAAGTGTTTTTTTTTTTTTTTTTTTTTTTTTTTTTTTTTTTTTTTTTTTTTTTTGGTTTTTCGAGACAGGGTTTCTCTGTGTAGCTTTGCACCTTTCCTGGAACTCACTTGGTAGCCCAGGCTGGCCTCGAACTCACAGAGATCCGCCTGCCTCTGCCTCCCGAGTGCTGGGATTAAAGGCGTGCGCCACCGCCGCCTGGCTAAAATAAGTGTTTTTAAGAGATGATAAGTATTGAAACACAAAGTTTTGGAAGTAGAAGGCCAATGCTGTTCAGGATGCTTCAGGACGAAGTGAAAGCTGTAAACAAATGGCCCAACACCCATTTGCTGGAAAATGAGCTAGAATTAGTCATTTGTATATTCATTTGAATTTAAATCTTTTTCCTATTTTTTAAAAAAATTAAAAAATTATTTAAAATGTTTACATTTACATTTGAATAGACTGTAGTCCATTGTTTTGTGGGAGAAGATAACTAGTCATTGGGGGCAGTAGAAAGAACTACATACACTCTTAATTATGACATTTCATGCATATATTGTCATCAATTCTGTCTATATATACAATGCCACTTTTAGCATAAACACATGACTTAATTTGATCATTAATTGACTCATTTATCCATCCATTCATCTAATTATCACTTATTCAGCAACCTTTTGCTAACTATGTGCCTCATGGGAACAGAATGGTAGGCCACTGGTATTATGAAAGTAGCTGTGACAAATCCTTGAGCCTGGAGATCTTAGATTATGGTGCACACAAGGCTGCTTGAACTGCTTTGTCAGTATTTGTGTGTGTGTGTGTGTGTGTGTGTGTGTGTGTGTGTGTGTGTGTTGAATTATATAGATACAGAGTGAAATAAGATGAATATTCATGGTATGGAAATCTCATATCCAGAGGTTTTGAACTTGCTAGGTAGCTAAGTAAGCCCTCACTAGCCATGAGTATAGATTCCAAATTGGATACTGTGAAGGGCCCTCAAGAAGATCCCTCCCAAGTGTTCCTAGCCTCATCCCACACCCCATGCCTTACTCTGAAACTGACAGTTAAATATCTTCAACCAGAGTTTGCTTCTGAACATGCAAACATTTCACAGCAGTGTGCTTTTGTGAACAGGCTGTAAATAGTCTGTTTGAAAAAGGCTTCTTCCATCTCTTCTGGTCCCCACGCTTGTCCTAATCCTGCTCCCGTTCTATGCTCCCTCTGAAGCCTTGCTGGTCCTTCCCAGGTGGAGAAAGCCACTGTCTTAGATATGCTCAAGGGGACCCCTGGCCATGGTGTAAACCCACAGTTGTCAGGCAAAGAGGAAAGCTTGCGATTTTAGGGACAGAGTTGACCATGAATCCAGGCGCCAACCTTGTTTACGGACTGCTTGACTTTAGTCTAGCTCTTCTGATTTCTACATTCCTGCCTTTTTCTCCTGGTGATGTAGCGGGGCTAGTGGTCGTGTCACCAAGAAAGGACTGATCTCTGCTTTGAACATGTGCGTGCTCAGTATTTGCTCATGTAGCTTCACCGTTTTCCTCTTTGATATGGCTGACTCCACTATATTTGGTGATTGCCACTGTACTAGTTCCTTCTCTGTACCCCAACTCAAAGGAAGATTTATTCTGGTTCACTGTTTTAGTCCATCATAATGGGGAAGGTTTGGAGGAGTTCATTATAGTGGGCACGTGGGGCGTCTTGGGCTTGTTCTGTTCATATGTTGTTAGATCTGGAGGCAGATAGCTCAGACCGGAGCCCAAACCACCTATCACCGTCAAGGCCTAAGCAGCAAGATGCATTTCTGCCAGCAAGCCCCCACGTCCCACAAGTCCACAACCTCCCAGACGGCACCACTGGCTGGGAGCCAAGCACAAACGGATAAACCTATGGAAGACATTTGGCCATTCACATACTTGAATCTGCATCTTTTCTAACAGCCAGCACACACTTCCCAGAAAAAGCATGGCATAGTGGCAGTGCTGGGGGGAGTCTAACATCAAACTGTTGTGTGAGGCTAAGGCTTCTACTTCCTAGCTAGGCGGAGGGAGGTGACTGGCTCTATGGCCTGGTTTTCTCATCTGTCAAGTGGAGATAATCATAGTTTCTGCTCCCACAGGGATGCTAGGGGTTTCCATAAGGACCTGGCATTGGTAATCCCTCATTAGGGGTGGCTATTATTAGTAGGTGTTTGGGAACTGCTTATTGAGTGGCCAATGAATAGGTTTTAGTGTGTGATAGTCTGAGGAGGCCTGGCTCATGCGAAGGTGTTTATTTGGTTCAGGATGGCTGCTTCTTGATCTATCTATAATTAGTTTATAGTATGTTGAGAGGAAATATTTTCTGTGATGCTCAGTGTCCCGAATTCCTGCAGGGCAATGCTCCCGATGCTTCACACACCAAAGTGGAAATTATTTTGTGGGTTTTAGTAATATGGCTGAGTTCTATGGTGAGTAGTTGGTAGAAAGTACAGATTTTCCTGTAAGCTGTGACCAGAAGTAGCTGCTCTGGTCTGGGGAACATCTGGAGGCCTTCTCTTCAACTCTTATTTCTCCCATGCTAAAGGACACCAGGCTGCTGCTTGTCTTGTGTGTGAGAAATCCAATAAGATTGTAAACCACCTCTTCCAACCCCAGTCTCCAACCTCCACAGAGGGAAAGAGGCTTGCCTTATTTCTTGGATCCCATCCAGCTCCTAGAACAATCCTGGCCCTATACCTCTGTCCAGTAAAGAGCTATAAATTAATTATTAAAATAATGAATATTTCAGCCAGGTGGCAGCAGCGCACACCTTTCATCCCAGCACTTGGGAGGCAGAGCCAGGCAGATCTCTGTGAGTTCGAGAACAGCCTGGTTTACAGAGCGAGAGCCAAGACAGGCACCAAAACTACATGGAGAAACCCTGTCTAGAAACACCAAAAAAAAAAAAAAATCCTCCTTTTTACCTTAGAGGACACGCTGAAGTCCCCACAGTGGCCTCACTGGCTTCCAGGAAAAACGTTGTGTCATTCTGTGTCCATTGTTTCTTGTTTCGACTTTAAAATTGTTTGAGGAACATAGTGGCTTTCCGTGAAAAATACGGCGAGACCTGTGACCCGCACTGCCTCTGACTTCACTGACATTCTGGTCACCACCACCACCCTTAGAAATTCTGTTTCTTTGCCTTAGTGGAAGAAGGTCAGTACTCCTGAAGACATCAGTTTTGACGGCCCTCCTCTGACTGCTTTGTGCCATCTTCCCTGGCATTTCACTCCACAGAAACCAGATCAGTGGTGACTGCAGCCCTGCTCCTTCCTATAACAGCGAAGGAACAGAAGTTTAGGGTGGAGGTGCTCACTTAAGGTGTATAATGGACTCAGATTTGAGCCTTAGCTTCTGTATACTCTCTGAAGCCACGACAAGTCATCAGTGACAAAGAGCCTTCACGCGAATGAGTTTTTCCATGGATTAGGAGATGACTTCCCCAGGGTGCTAAAATCTCCCTTTGCTCCTCATTTCCTCCCTCCCTAACTCTACCTCTCCCAACACTCATTCATTTAAGGCTGACCGTGTCCACAGTAAGGTTCCCTGGATACTCTCCCACTAATGTCCTGTGCTTTTCCTTTATTGTATGGGTGATAATTGTTATCAAACCATTATTTACCTGCTTATGTCTGTCGCTAAAATGGAAGCCCCAGAAGATCAGGGCTTCCTCTGTATGCATCCTGAATTGAGAGCTTATCTAGTTCAGAAAGCTAGACCCTATGAGAAATGTTGGCGAGAGAATTGAAAGAATGAGCTCCCTCCCACTGTGTGCCACTTGCTGGGTGAAGTCAGAGGAATGAGTAGATGATAAAAGATAATAATGTGTCTGTTGAACCAAGCCTTTCTAACTGGCAAACGAACATGCTCCACCACATACATCAAGTGACCACTCTTCTGGAGTGTGCTAAAAGATCCACTCTGATTGGACAGAAAGTCACCCGTGAAGAACGTTAAAGTCCTCAGTGATCGTGCGTATGTTGATTAGTGTTTATTCACTCACTCAGTCTCTCTGTTAAGCAATGATTCCTACTTCAAACATTTACTGAGCACTGTGTGAGCTGCTGCTGACACAATTGTGTACAAAGAGCTTATCATTTAGTAGAGAAGAATGCTAGTCCCTCTTTGCCAGTACCTCCCAGGAAGTATATACACACCATCTGTGGTCTTCATAATGACTGTGAAGGTCATTGTTGTGGAAAAGGTTCAGGAAGGTTAAGTGGCCTAGCTGACTAAGGCCACACAGCTAGGTGGTGGCAGAGCTGGGACTCCCACGTGATATTGATAAGATTCTGCTATTCAGCGAGAATGAGTCGAGAATGTGCTGTTTTGAAAGGACAGCGTGTGTGTGTGTGTGTGTGTGTGTGTGTGTGTGTGTGTGTGTGTGTGTAACATGAGGTTGTTAAGTCCAAAGTTTGCTTGTTAAGGTGCTTCACAGAGGTGTAGAACCCCAGTGCAAAACTTAAGGGGGCATCAGTGCAAGGGGCAAATGCAGACCAGCTGCAGCTGGACATGCTCCTCCAATAGCTCTGTGGAGAAGGTCACCTGGAGACAGTCTGCGTGGAAACACAGGACCCATGCATGGGGGCTGTTGAGGCTTCCCAGGCAAGGAAAATTCTCACACACATATTTTATTTTTTTATTTTGACGGGGAAAGAGGTTGAATTTGACTTTTGGGGGATCGTATAGCTTTCTTTAGCTGCTCATTGATGCTTATATTGAATGACGGTGTCTGCCTGCTGTGCAATCCGTTGGCTGCACACCAAGGACTTCCTGGGAGAAGGTAATTTGCCCTTGCACAGCCTTTACCATGACAAGCAGAAGCTGGGCAAACACAGGCAGCCAGCATTCAGAGTATTCAGTGTTCAAGTTCTAAAGCCAGGATGGTGTTTCATGGTGAGCTGAGCACTGATTAAGCATAACGAGTTTGGGTTTCTGGTTCCTCCTGGGTCTGCTTCTAAGATGATTGTTGTTTTGCTGAATGATCATGCTGTCCCACTGCGCTCTGTATGTTTGTGTGTCAGCCTGCAGATTTGTGCTGCTCTCAGAAGCTTCATTTTGCAGTGGGTAGTGGTTAAGGAAGACTCTTATCACTCATCAGAGTATGACCATGAATAACTGTGAATGCTCAGTAGTGAAAGAGTCTTCTATATCCACCTTCCACTGTTCAGGGCTCACAAAAATTTTTGGGAGAGGGGTGCTAAAGAAGGGCAGAGCAGGTAGAATTGTGTGCAATGTTTCTGGACATGAACTGACTTGGCTATAGCAATTCACAGCAGCTGTGGTTACCTGTATATGACCTGCACAAGATAAAGTCGAAATTCTTGTATGGATGGGGGAGGGACCTCCAAATCCCACCCCTGTTGGGGGAGTTATTAGAAGCTGATGACTGCTGAGAGGTGTGGGGGAGGGTCACTTCACTTTGCTGGTGGATTGCTCACACTCCATTGGATAGGCACACACACAGGTGCATATTGGGAGCATTAACTGAATTCAGGGAATTCAAAATAATAAAATAAAGAGGAGATGAAGTTAGGAGAGAGGTGAGGTGTGGAGCACTAGGGGAACTTAGAAGGAGGTAGGAGTGGATGGATATGATTAATATACATTGTATAACTGTGTGAAACTTTCAAAGAACAAAAAGGATTATTTAAAAATAACAAGAAAAACTTATTTTTAATAAGTAGGAGGCCAGAAAGGCCACAATCAAGGTGCCGGTGGATTTGTTTGGCAAGACTCCAGTTTCTGGTTTTGAGATGTTGATTTTTTTTTTACTTCATCCTTACATGGTGGAAGGAGTAAGTTAGTTTCCTTGGACTCCATTTCCCAGAGCAGTGATCTCATTCACGAGGGCTCAGACCTCTTCCCAAATGGCCCGCTTTCTGAGATTTTTACCTTGAAGCTAACATTTAAATGCTGTTTTTGAGGGCACATACAAATTTTCCATTTTCCCTAAGTGTCTTGATGATTGTGTTCCTGTCCCTAAAGTGAAATTAGGCCAGGCTGGACCAGACCAGAGGGTGACAGTCTAGGTTAGAGAGTGGTGTGGGCTCTGAGGAGGGCTCAGGTGCACCTCCGCAACACTGTTCCTGCCTGTGTTCCTCACTGGTGTCTGCTTACCATGTCATTTGAACCATTGTTCCTCTTTGTGAAGGGAGGAACAGGTCTCTGGGCACTGCAGTGCTTGGAAGACTCCTTACAGGGATCCTGGCTGCCCACTGCACATCGGGCTAAGGTTTCCCACTACCTCGTGTAACTCCGGTCTTTTACAGTCATGCAGGCCTGCTCCAATGCAGCCCCGAGAACCAGGACTTGGTTTCAGGCCAGGAATCTTGGTAATGTTGGTGTGGACTGGATCTGGATGCAGAGCCTTCCAGAGAGTGTGACTTTTGGGGAGGATTGGGAGGAAATTTAGCAAGTCATTAAGGAAACCGGCTGGTGTGAGTTCGTGATCTGTGGCCAGTGTCGGCTTGTTTGTGTGACTGATGGTTGAAATTGTATCCCACCTGTAGCTTCCCCTCGAGTGGCTCCAAGCCAGCCCTTCAACAGTCCGTCTAAAGCGTCTAGCCCCCACACTTCTTGAACCGTTAGGACCCGTGACACATCAAGTCAGAGACTGAGGGACATCCAAGAAAAAAACCTGGAGCCAAAGAAAGTTATCTCTTGAGGTTTCTCTCTTTGACAGTGTGGAAAGTTCTAGTCTAAATTCCACGCAAAAAGAGGCCATGGATAGAACTGAGGCCTTTGATTGTGTAACTCTAGACAAATTACTCTTCTGAGTGTCAGTTTCTTTGTAAAATAGGAACAACTATTGCATATGCTTCCTCAAAAGTCTATAAATTCTACACAATAGAATTATTTGCCTATCATATAGCAGAGACCGTGACAAAGGAAGAAGTTATTTCATTTAATATTCAGTTCCCTGGAACCTTCTTATTTCAATTAAAGTAGTTTTAAAGACAATAAAGTAGGAAGCTATTCACTTTTGGGTCTGGGGACAATGACTTTTTTTTAATATGTGAGTGTTTATGTATATCAGTGCATATATGATATGCTCTTCTATTGCTTCGGTATGATATATGTGTGAGCATGTATATGCCTAGGTATAACACATACTCACACGTATATGTGTGTATATATACATACAAACATATCTACACATACACATGTATGTGCATTGTATCTAAGCAATATCTGAGCACATAATATATTCAACAAACAATGCATATCTAACCATGCCAAATAGGTAAGAAAATTTTTCACTCATGGTCTCTGCTCAGTCACTTGCTTTAGAAATAAGGAGAGCATATCTACCTCAGATTAGGCATGGTGCTAGCTGTTGAGGATGCACTCAGGGTGCCTTCCTCAGTTGACTTCGCTAACACAGCTGCATAGATTTCCATCCTCTCACTCACTGAACAGCATTTAACTGGTATTAACTTTGTGCATGGAATTCTTATAAATGTTATCTGAGGTAAGAAAACATTGAAGATGTTTTTCCCTCTCAGGAAACTTTGTCTTGTGCGGCAAGGGGGTAGTTTGTAGCATCAATAGGTATATAGTGGCTAGGTTCTTAAGGCAAGATGATTCAGGCTCCCCGCCCCCATGGTACCAAAATCTGCATGACCTAAGGGCTCCTACTAGCAGTCTTTCACTAGAGAAGGTTTCCTAGGTGATTTGCAAGCTCAACATCAGATATAGGAGAGTTGATCAAATTTCAAGTGGGAATCAATCATTCTCCTTCTATTTTGCTCAATCAATTAAAATCCAAAGCCAACACAGTATGGGTAATGACTTACTCTTCCTGGGGTTTTATCCCTGAACCAAACAGTTCTAACCTTGAAAGCATTTAATAAGTATTTATGGCACTGAACAAGAAATAACAGCATTTTTGACATATTGCTTAAAAAGAAATGCTTGAGAAGCACTGCCACTGTGTGCAAAACTCTGAAGTACTAGGTCTTTTGTGCAACCATTATTTTTTCTTCTTTTATTTCTTTATCTATCTATTTATTTATTTTCTTTATTAAGAAATTTTCTACTCACTCCTCATGCTATCTACAGGCCCTCCCATCCTCCCTCCTCTACCCCTCAGCCCTCTTTCCCAAGCCACCCCGCATCCCCACATCCCCCAAATTGAGGTTTCCCATGGGGAGTCAGCAGAGCCCAGCCCACTGAGCCTAGGCAGGTCCAAGCCCCTTCCCAGTGCACCAAAGCTGTGCAAGGCATCACACCACAGGCACCGGGTTCCAGAAGTCTGCCCATAGAACAGGGACAGTTCCCAATCCCCCTGCCTGGGTGCCCCCAAACAGTTCAAGCCAAACAACCATCTTCCATGTCCAGAGGTCATAGTCCAGTCCCATGGGGGCTCCACAGCCACCAGTCCACAGTTCATGGGTTTCCACTAGTGTGGCCAGTCATCTCTGCACATCCTCCCATCATGATCTCGACATCCCTTGCCTGCAGTATCTCTCCTTTCTCTCATCAATTGGATTCCCAGAACTCAGCCTGGTGCCTGGCCGTGGATCTCTGTATCTGCCTCCATATGTTACTGGACAAAGGTTCTATGATGACAGCTAGGTTATTTGCTAGGCTGGTCACCAGAGTAGACTGGAACAGGCACCCTCTGGACCACTGCCAGCAGACCAAGGTGGGGTCAACCCTATGGATTCCTGATAACCTTTTCCAGCACCCTGCCTCTTCCTAGTCCCATGATGTCCTCATCTATCATGGTATCTTCCTTCCTGACCTCCCACTCTGTCCCTGTTCTAGCTTGACCCTCCCATTTTCCTATGTTCTCATACCACACTCCTTGCCCTCTTCCAACCCCCCCACACCCAGTCCACTCATGTAGATCTCATCCACTTCTCCTTCACAAGGTTATCCATGTGTCCCTCCTAGGGTCTTTTCCTGTTAGCTAGCCTCTCTGGAGTTGTGGATTGCAGTCTGGCCATCCCTTTCCTTCCATTTAGTATCCACTTATGAGTGAGTACGTACTATGTTTGTCCTTCTGAGTCTGGGTTACCTCACTCAAGATGATATTTTCTAGATCCATCCATTTGCCTGCAAATTTCATGATATCATGTTTTGTTTTTTTTTTTTAACCACTGAGTAGTACTCCATTGTGTATATGTGCCACATTTCCTTTATTCATTCTTCAGTTGAGGGGCATCTAGGTTGTTCCCAGGTTCTTGCTATTACGAATAATGCTGATATGAGCATAGTTGAGCATGTGTCCTTGTGGTAAGATTGAACACTCCTTGGGTATATGCTCAAGAGTAGTATAACTGGGTCTTGAGGAAGACTTATTCCCAATTTTCTGAGAAACTGCCATACTGATTTCCAGATTGGCTGTACAAGTTTGCATTCCCACCAACAGTGGAGTGTTCCCCTTGCTTCACATCCTCTCCAACATAAGCTGTCTTCAGTGTTTTTGATCTTAGCCATTCTGACAGGTGTAAGATGGCATCTCAGAGTTGTTTTGATTTGCATTTCCCTGATGACTAAGGATACAACCATTATTTTTAATAGAAAGATCCTTTTTGTATCCTCCTTGCTTGTTGTCTGTGGCTCTAA
Source organism: Peromyscus leucopus (assembly GCF_004664715.2). Lineage (NCBI taxonomy): Eukaryota > Metazoa > Chordata > Mammalia > Rodentia > Cricetidae > Peromyscus > Peromyscus leucopus. The sequence continues at coordinate 30,288,550 of NC_051071.1, read as the reverse complement.
CTGTGCGTGTTCCCACAAGACTGCTGTATCAGTGAAGAGCATGCTGCAAGGTATTGAGGGAAAAGGAGAATGGTGTCTCTGTGGGGAGGACTGTGGGCATTCTGCTTTCTCTCCCACCACCTCTAATTGGTGTCAGGGGGAACTAGTGTAGGGGGATGCTCACTCAGAAGAGAGGAAAGAGATGGAAGGGGGCAAAGCTGAAGTGGTTCAGGGCTGGGAGATGGTATTGATTCTCCCCGGGACACAAAAAGAGAAAAACTCTTTATACATACATATATGTAAATAATGTGTATATGCAAGATACACACATACATGATTTGTGTATATGTCCAATGTGTTTATATAGACTGCATATATATATATACACACAAGATATACAGATCCATTATTTGTATATATATATGCACTGCTTTTATTCTCAAGTAGTGCATTTCTCTAATTCAAGCCCCAAATTTCATCATTCTAAAGCCAGTTTCCCCACGTTTAAAGTCTCAAACATTGGGTTATAGTTTATAATTTCAGTTGTATGGCAGAGATAATGCTAATATTCTCATTCATAGATTAGGACTGTATGTTAAAATTGGAGATTGGATACCAGCTGCTTTTATGAAAATTCTGGAGAATGCACTGGAGCATGCATCCAGTGCTCCTGGTGACCCCACAGATGGTATAGTATGTGGAAAAGCATACCCAGTGATGACTGAGCAGACATGAGATGTGCAATCTGTGCATGCAGCGATTTTATAAATACCTAGATGATTTTGTTTTGCTTTTATTTTCTTTATGTATTCAATACTTAAGTAAGTCCCAAAGTTCTTTAAACCAGTGGAAAATTAAAGTCCTGGTTTAAAAAAAAATCCAAAGCCAAGTGCAGTAGGCTCTGCAGTCCCTCACACTTCTTGTCCAACTTTGTTTTCAGTTCCGTGAAAGTGGACGTGGCTGTCCTTACCATGTAAAAGAGGCCTCTGAAGTTCTCAGGGCATTTCTGTCCCTTGTCTCAGGTAGCTCTGAGTTTCCTTTGCAGAACTGAGAACTGAGGCAGGGGGTTGAAGACAGCGGCATTTTAGGGGCTTCTAGGGGAAAGCCTGGATTCTTACAGCCTCACTTAGAGAAAATGATACTCCCTGTCTGACCATATTCTTGTTTTCCCACTTCTATCCTCAGGAGCTATTGTGGATCTCTTTTGAGTTATCTCTCTGTGGGGGCTAATAACCCTTCCTCTGGTGGCCATTTGCATTTAGGTCACCTCCATCTCAGCTGCCTTCTCGGCTGGGGCTCAATAGATCATTTCTCTCCCTGTCTCATCTATTTAGATAGAGTCTTTCTATCCCACTGAGTCTATTTTTAATTTTCCAAAAGACCCGAGTGTTAGAATTTTAATACTGGAGCCTGCTTCCCGGTTGGGTCTTGTCTCAGCCAGCCAATGATATCATGTTTCTTTTAAACACATGGCCGGTGGTTTCATTCTCTCCCACATTTGGATGCTGTTTATGGCTTCTGTGAGGGAAAGGTTAATTTCCCTTCTTGGTGTCTGAATTTCTCCTTTTAAGACATAAATAGCTGCATGGTTTTAGTTGGAATCAGATGTCTCTGTGTTGACCTGAACTCTTAGTGTGTGCACAGTGCTCAAAAGTGCTTGACTAATAATTTGGGAAGTACGCTCTGCGGGGATGGCCATGCTTGCTTTGGCTTTCAGGTCCTATTGTGTCTCGCTCCGTAAAAAGCTGTGTCTGCTCTCTTCTCCCTGTTTCTGTTACCTTCTGCCCTACTCAGGCTTCTTTCTGTGTCTTTCTTCTAGACAACCCTAGAGTCATTGGTCTCCTTGTTCAAGTCTATGCCTGTGTCTTTTTTCCATCTCACCCACTTCTACTAGATTCTGGACAGATTGCTCAATGTAGTGGAGAAGGTACCCACTGCTTCATTTCTTAAGTTTTCTTCAGCATATATTTCACAATATTTTCTGTCTTATTAAACCTCTATCCTGATGTTTTATATGACAAAGAAAGAAGTCATCTCTGTTTCTTCCAGGCAAGCCTTCCAGGGGCACAGCTTAGATGCTATCATACAACCTCTATAACCATCCATGACTACTACTTCCTACGACAACCAAGCTCAAACACCTTATATAAAGTCTCAGCTGAACCCTGAGCTTTTTGTGTGAGATTTTATAGCTCAAAGTCATACATAATAACTGGGAACTTTAAATCTTCTGAAAAGTACTCTCATCAACTGGGAGCTTCTTTTTAAATCACTAATTTTTGCTTAGTGTGCAACAATGATGGGCTTCATGAGACTTTCATGGGTGTGTGTGTGTGTGTGTGTGTGTGTGTGTGTGTTATTGTCTCTCCACTCTATTCTTCCCCTGCTGCCTTCTCCTGTCCCTCCCTACTTGCTGGTCCTTTTTCTCTCTCCCAGTGGTCTCCCTTCTGTTTTCTTGTTGAACCTCCCAACACACACAGTCTAGAGTTTGCATATGGAAGAAACACGTGATAGTTCGTTCCTCTCTTTTTCCTTAAACTCCTTTTCTTTTAGATATCTTCTCTCTCTTACTGTCTTCCCTCCCCATCTACAGTCTTGCCATTCATATTTGTGTACAAATTCCACAAACAACAGAAACTGTGGAAAACTTGCCTTTAAGCCTGGTTTATTCTAGATAATGTGGTGATCACATATTCTAGTTATTTTCCTGTGTCAAATTTCATTATTCTTTGTGGCTGGATAAAATTCCACGTAGTGTATATGCCACATTTTCTTTATTCACTCATCTGCTGATAGATATCTAATCTGACTTCATGTCTTGGCCAATGTGAGTAGTGTAGCCATAGACACAGATGTGTAAGCCTCTCTGGAGGGTGCTGACTTGAATGCCTTTGGGTGAATAGCCAGGAATGAATGGTTTGGCTGAGTCATAGGGTGTAGTTTCAGTATGGTGTGTGTGTGTGTGTGTGTGTGTGTGTGTGTGTGTGTGTGTGTGTGTGTTTGTAGGACAGAAAAGGGCATCTGATTCTCCTGAACTGTAGTTACAGATGATTGTGAGCTGCTGTTTGGGTGCTGGTAACCAACTCCAGATTCTCTGGAAGAACAGCCAATACTGAGCCATCTCCCCAGTCCCTAGTACATTAAAAAAAAAAAAAAAAAGATTTATTTTTTTGTGTGCCTCTCTCTTTTTCTTTCTGAGTGCATGCATGCATGCATGCGTGCGTGCGTGCGTGCGTGCGTGCGTGCGCATGTGTGTATCCACGTGTATATTTCTATGTAAACCAAGTGTGCATGGGTGTCTCCCGAGGCCAGAACAGTACCTCAGATCCCCTGGAATCTGAGTTATAGGCACTGTGAGCCTTTCTGTATGAGTGTTAGGAATCGAGCTCAGGTCCTTGGGAAGAGTAACAAGCTCTCTTAACCACCAAGCCACCGTTCAGGTCTCTTGTCTGTTAACCAGCAAATACTTAATTTTTCTTCTCTCCTAACCCTCTGCTCCACCCTCACCGTCACGCATACAAAAGCAGTTGTCGCAGAACTGCAGACTTTGCCATGCAGCTGATTCCCCCCATGCTATTCTGCCCTCCCTCTCCCCTTTAAGGATTCTTACCCTCCTCTGGCCCTCCGCAGCCTTTCTCTCTTTTGCTTGCTCCTCCTGTGACAGTTTCCTCAGCATCTTGCCACAAATGACACTTTAAAACCAATTAAACACATTTGTCTCTTTCTTATCATTGAAAAAGAAAACAAATTCTTCCTTAACCCTATCTCATTCTGCCCAACACCCTAACCTCCTCAGCCAGTGAAATGAAATCAGAAACTGCTTGGCTTGAGGAACTGGAAGATGGTCCGTATGAATTGACCCCGTGACCCAGGAGTTTGGCTTGGAGATGAGGCTGAATTTGATCCTTAAGGGATGTTGGCTAACTTGGATGACACAAAGCGTTATGTTACCAGGTAGTGTTTTTTTTTTTTTTTTTTTTTTTTTTTTTTTTTTTTTTTTTTTTTTTTTTTTTTTTAAAGTAACATTTGCCAAGGGTTTAGTAGCCACATGGCAATGTGAGCCAGAGTCATTGCTTACAAAGAAGTTAAGATCTAGCTGGAGAGAGGCAGTATCAGTGCTTGAAGAGGTGGTCCTAGTGGGTAGATGATACTGAATGGGTTAAATCTGAGCATATGTCCTGAACTGGATCATACCTTCCTACCTCTCCTATTCTGTGATGGGAATTCACAGCCCCATTTTTTACTGGATTTTTTTTTCGTTAGTATTCTGGTTGACCTCCTGACTATCCTCTTCCTTACTTTGGCCAATTTGCCAGGTTCTCTATATATTTCTTTCCTCTAAACTTTCTGTCTGGATCCCAGACTTCAGGAAAGTTCAAGTCAAATACTTACCACAGTGGGCATGCCCACTGACCTCTGGCATCATCCTCTACTGTCTAACTGGCTTGACTGGCTACAGTACACAGACCTGTGTGCTGAGGCTGAAGTTTACTGACTGGACACCTGCCTCGGGGACTTTGCACACCGTGCCACTTCTGTGTGGCCAGCTGTTTCCTTACCCGTCATTTTGGGTGCTCTTTTCCATCTGTCACCTTACTAAGAGATCCTCTCCTGATCAAGCGTATGCGAAGCAGCACCTGTCTCTCCTGGTTATATATTGTTTTACCTTTATTTCTCTAGTGCTCATCACCGTCCATAAAACAGTTTTTAAAATATATTGTATTTAGTATATTATGTTGTGTTATATCTAATGGGAATATAGACTCCATCAAGGCAGAGTCCTCATCTGATTTATTTTCTGATACACTTCTAGGCCATTGTACCTAATAATTGCTTGATAGTGTATGGATGAATAATGGATGATGAAAAAGAATCTATTCCCCAATCTGTCCTGTATAATGATTAACTTGACAGATGTAAACAGAGGTGGAGTTTTTCTGTCCCAACTGCCTGGTCCCAAATAAACACACAAAAGCTTATATTAATTACAAAATGGTCGGTTAACAGCTCAGGCTTATTACTAACTAGCTCTTACATTTAAATTAACCCATTTTTATTAATCTATGTATTGGCTTTACCAGTCCTCTAGCATCTTGCTTCTTGGGTGGCTCACTAGTTCCTCTCTGGACCCCATCCTTCTTCAACCCAGTCCTTAGTTTGATTGTCCCACCTAACTTTATCCTGCCTTGCTCTAGGCCAAGCAGCTTTATTATTAACCAATGAGAGTAATACATATTCACAGTATATAGAAGGATCATCCCCCAGCAGACAGATGTTTAAGTACCTACTATGTACTAACAGGTTTATTAATGTTTTTGAGAGGCTATGTGTTGGGTAAATCATACAATCAATCTGAGTGCTTCAATGACATCCAAAGCAAACTGAGGTGACCCAGTTGCCCCCACCCCCCCACCCCCATTCAAATTCTGTGGCTGAAGGCTAGAGTGTAGTTTAGTGATAGAGTGTCTGCCTGGCACTCCAGAGTGTCTGGGTTTCACCTCCAGGACAGCAGCAGACAAACAGACAAAGCAAGCAAACCCAGCCTGGTTAAGAGTAAATATGTCCCACACAGCAGGTCATGGAGTGAGCAGGTATCCATACTCTCCTGTTCGGTGTGGTATCAAATAGAAATTTTCAGCATCCAGAGGTTGGAAAGGAGAGTCAGGCCATCTAGACTTAGGATACGGCTTTACAAAGGAGGGCACTTAAGCTTAAGTAGGAGGACCCTTGCCTCGGGTTAGAACAATCCTGGAGTGCTGCTTTATGGACTCCCAGAGGAGCTTTCCACTCCACCACACTGCCCTTCCTACCCACTCTTTCCGTCACCCCTTCCTCTTAGTGTCCTTTTTCTTTAAGACAGCCAGAAGCTTGGTAGGGAGCTAGGTAATGTGTGATATAAAAGACAACTTTACAGTCCTGTGCTGTTATGATCATATTTGGGAGGCGGTGAGAGAGGCGGGAAAGAGCCCGGAAGACTTGTCTGCAGGATGCTGTGTTTTAATGGGATCCCTGCTGGTCATTCTCACTCTGGGGCTTTCTCACCTGAGGGCCACATCTCGGTCATCCAGCAGTCAGGGAAATGAAAACAGTAATCTTAGAGCCCAGAGCAGAAGAGAAGACAAGACCCCTCCCAGAGAGGCCCAGACAAGGCAGCAAAGGAAAGGAAAAAAGGCAGGGAGAGGGGGTCAGCAGGGACCCTCCAACAGGAAAGATGGAGGAATTTATTTTTTCAGAGAAGTCAAAACAAGAGTGATCTAAGCGGATGCATTTTTGACTAAGATGAAAACTATGATAGGAGAAACTGGTGGAAAAGAACCTACTGTGTGACAGGCGTGATTCACTTATGAAACATTTGTCCTTAAAACATCTAGAGTCAGAGTTTAGAAAGCTGCAATTGTCTGAAGAAAAATATCATTTGATAGCCCTAAAATAGCAATATCAATAGTTAACAATCACCAATGGGTCTCAGGAAGTGGAATGATGCCATGCATACACTCTTCAGTTTTCTCTTCAATCTGGTAAGAAAGGTGCTGTCTGGTCCTGGCATTGCAGAGGGGAAACAGAAGATGAGATAAGTTAATAGCTTACCTCAAGTTAAAGAGCTATTAAAAGGTTGCAAGAGGAATCCATTCCACAACCAGATTTCAGTCCCATCCTAGTTAGAGTTTCTATTTCTGTAATGAAACAGCAAGATCAAAAAGCAAATTGGAGACAACAGGGTTTACTTGGCTTACACTCCTACATTGCTGTTCATCATGGAAGGAAGTGAGGACAGGAACTCAGGCAGGGCAGGAATCTGCAGGCAGGAGCTGATTTAGAGGCCATGGAGAGGTGCTGCTTACTGGCTTGCTTCTCCTGGGTTGCTCAGCCTGCTTTCTTATAGAACACAGGACCACCAGCTCAGGGCAGGTATCACCCACAATGGGTTGGACCCTCCTGCATCAATTACTAATTAAGAAAATGCCTTGGCCGGGTGGTGGTGGCGCACACCTTTAATCCTAGCACTTGGGAGGCAGAGGCAGGTGGATCTCTGTGAGTTCGATCGAGGCCAGCCTGGTCTCCAAAGTGAGTTCCAGGAAAGGTACAAAGCTACACAGAGAAACCCTGTCTCAAAAAAACCAAAAAGAAAAAAGAAAAAAGAAAAGAAAAGAAAATGCCTTACCAAAGCCAGGGGAGCCCTGAAGAAGAGGAAGAGGAAGAATTCAAGGAACCAGACGAGTCAAGGACACCATGAGAAAATGAACCAGAAAATCAACTGGACAGGGCTCATAGGAGCTCACAGAGACTGAAGTGACAATCATGGACACGGTGGGTCTGAACTAGGTCCTCTGCAAATGCCTTATGGTTGTATAGTTTGGTGTTCTTGTGGGACTCCTAACAGTGGGAATGGGGGGTATCTCTGATACTTTTGCCTACTCTTGGGACCCTTTTCCTCCTACTGGGTCACCTCATCCAGCTTTAATGTGAGGGTTTATGCCTTGTCTTTTGTAATTTGTCACGCCAGGTTCAGTTGATATCCCTAGGAGGCCTTTGGCCAGGTTCAGTTGATATCCCTAGGAGGCCTTTGTTTTTTTTTTTTTTTTTTTTTTTGGTGGAGGAAGATGTGGGTGGGGGAGAGAAGGGAAGTGGAATGGCTCGGGGAATTGGGGTTAAGGGAAATTGAAGTCAGGATGTAAATAACAACAAAAAACAAACCTGGAAATAAAAGCTAATGGAATATATTATGTTGAAATGTAGAGAAGAGTTATTTTGAAGCCTTATTGTCTTAAAAAAAAAAAGCTTGGATTTAAAGACAGCTGTAATTCACTGGGTTGTTAGTAAATCTTCTAACCACCTTCACCCTAAAAAAAAAAACAAAGAACAAAAAACAAAAACAAAATAAAAAACAACCCCCCCAGAAAAAAACAAAACAAAAAAAACAAAAAAAAAAAAAAAATGCCCTACAGGCTTATCTACAACTGGATCGTATGGAGGCATCTTCTCAATTGATGTTCCCTCCTCCCAGATGACTTCAGCTTATATCCAGTTTACATAAAACTATCCAGCACACTCCCCAACCATGTTACTAATTCTATTGATGTATTTCCAGGTATTATTTTGGACACTGATAAAATGAAACAAACTGAGGAGGAATAACCCAACTCCTGTCCACCACGGGGACACTTATCTGAAGTAGTCAGCTGGTAAGAAGCGATAGAACTGAGTTTAAAATGAAGGCAGCTCACTTGGTGTGGTGGTGAATGCCCATAACCTCAGTCTCAGAGGAGCTTAGGCAGGAGAAGCACAAGTTCCAGGCCAGTCTAGGCTACAAGAGATCCTGTCTCAAACCACAAAGGGCTAGTGATGCAATATAGAGATGGAGTGCTGGTCTAATATATGCAGGGTCAAGACCCTTGATTCCATCCTTAGAACAGAAAGAAAACACAATAAAAACACAAATGTGTTGATTCTAATGTTTGTGTACTCTACATTTTCCTGGGATTTTAACCTTTATCAACACAGAGCCACTTTACCCTATCCTCCTATCTTCCCAGAAATACTCCACTTGAACTAACTCCAACTAGTCTTCACATAACCACAGCAGGTCTGTGCATTTGTACTGTGTCCTTCCTCTGTCTGAACAGGACCCATGTTCTCCTTGCCTCCCAGCAGATATGTCTCAGGACCTCTAGGGTCCTTGAGATTGTTCTAAGATTAGCTTATTGCAGCTTGTAGCGTTCCCATGCCAATCTTGTCGACTGTAGTAGAGGCAGAACGTTTTAGTGTACGTACTGGCAGATGAATGGATGTGGTGATCTCTATCAGGGGGCATTGATGTGCTTTTCTGAGATTATTTGTTAGTTTTGATTAGCTGCTCATCTTTTCCAAGATCTCAAATCACAGACTGGGTTAAGAGCTAAGTTATTCCTGGGTAGCAGGTTATGGAGTAAGCTGACATTCACATTCTCTTATTCTGGTCCCCTCTCTTAGTGAAACAGGCTGCAAGGACACCATGTGAAAGTCCTGAGGGAGAGGCTTGGGATTTTTAGAGAGAGATGAAGGTATGGTAGACTGTACGGGAGACTAGAGAATCAGACAGCAGGGAGAAATGCTTGTGTCAGTGGCATTCCTCCAGAATGGGTGCCTTGTATTCTAAGTGACATCCATCTCTGTGGCATGTTTTTCTCTAACCATAATCAGCTGCTTGGGTGCAGAAGCTGTATTCAATTTCGTGGACATTAGGTTTCTCTAGGTGAGTGCAATAGATGGTGTAGGCACAAGATGCTGAGCACATCTGCTAGAGCCTGGGGAACATATGCCAGGACAGAAGGGAGTCAAGGATAGTGAGAAGAATTCCAGCAGGAAAGTTCCTGGATAGAGGGAGCTGAGGGACAGGGAAGGGCAGAGAGCTGAGGAAGCTGGCATAAGGAGGTAGGGACAGTAGTTAGTCAGGACAGCATGTCAACTGTGACCCTGGAGGATGGCCAAGGTCCAAGGAGAAGAGGCCAGAGAATTAGAGTGTTGATTGAGAGGACATTTATCTTCGAGTGTGTGTGTGTGTGTGTGTGTGTGTGTGTGTGTGTGTGTGTGTATGTGTGTGTGTGTGTGTGTGTGTATACTCATAGGAGAGAGTGCTCCAAATCAGTTTCACAAGGGAGTATTGGGGATTTGTCCCAGGGGGTTGGGGTGATGTCCTATTTCATTTCTGTTGCTGTGAAAAATGCCTTGACAAAAAGAAATCTAGGAGAGAATAGGTTTTATTCAGCTTATAATTCCACGCTACAGCCCACCACTGAGAAGAAGCCATGGCAGGAACTTAAGCAGGCTGTCACACTATGTTCATAGTCAAAAGCAAAGTGAGAATAAACATGGACTCTGCTTGCTTGTTTCCTCATTGCTCAGCTTAACTTTCTCTACTCTTAAACAGTCCAGGGTCCAGCCCATGACATGGTACCACCCACAATGGGCTAAGTCTTCCCAGATCAATCAATAATGAAGACATTCCCCCATAGGAAACCCCCACGTGACAACCTGATCTCAGCAATTCCTCATTAAGACTCTCTTCCCAGGTTATTCCAGGTTGTGTCAAGCTGATGGTCGGAACTAACCAGAACATGCAATGTATTCTTTTGGCATACATTTCTAAGTAGTATTGTGCTTCTAGGGAGGAGGAGTGGCTAATGGTCAGAGTACTGACAAAGGAAAGAAATGACACCAATTTCCACAAGGTTTGGAAGACCATGGTAGAAATGGTGTTCTCAGGGAAAGCAGATTTAGGTAAATCAAAAGATGTAGGGACCACCCCGGGAAGAAGTCCAGGCACAGGGACTTTTTCTGATGACAGATTATGACTTGTCCCAGACTTTGCAGTTCTCCTTTTAGCAAAGAGCCTGTCGGGATTGGTGCTCCTGTTCTGCTGGAAGAGTGAGGGGTGGCTGGTGGATAAATGAGTGAATATTTGAAGGAATGAAGGGATGCATAAGAGCCAGCTCAGTGTCTGAAACAAGAGGTTCCAATCTGTCCCTCCAAATTAAGGCTGAGTTGGCAAACATTTTGCTACCTGACTTTCAAGGCCTTTCGTATTTCAGCTCATTCCAGCCTATCCTATGTTGTTTCCTCTTAGTCCTAATTTCAGGTTCTGTACCTGACAGTTTAGGCTTCTAGTTGCCCATCCAAATAGCGTGCACATTCTTACTTCTCGGTCAAGCTCTGGTATTTCCTCCCAGTAGAATGGCCTGTTGTCATCTGCCTTCTACAGCTGGCTCTGCTCTCTCCTTCAAGGCCATGGCAAGTCAAACTCAGGAAGATTTTCCCTGATATGAAAACTTGCCCATTGCGGATTGTCTAAGGCATTTGTGAAATGAACCTTATGCAGCACGGTGAAGTATGCCTCATCTTAGATTATTTATGTTAATGAGCCTTGCATTTCCAGGTAAATACTGGGGTTCTCCATGAAGGCGTGTGTCTTCTGCAGTGCATGTGATTCCCTCCTGGCAGCTTCCTTCCCTCTGTGTTTGACAGTGGCTAACAGTGGCTTGTTTGAGTCGTTTCTGTGAGCTCTGCTGTTCTCCTCTGACAAACTGAATTCTGCTCACTCTCCCTCCTAGGCTTCCCTAATAACACTGCAGAGAGATGGTAATAATAATAACACTAATAATAACACTGCAGAGAGATGGTAATAATAACACTAATAATAACACTACAGAGAGATGGTAATAATAATACTAATACTAACACTACAGAGAGATGGTAATAATAACACTAATAATAACACTACAGAGAGATGGTAATAATAATACTAATAATAACACTACAGAGAGATGGTAATAATAATACTAATAATAACACTACAGAGAGATGGTAATAATAACACTAATAATAACACTACAGAGAGATGGTAATAATAATACTAATAATAACACTACAGAGAGATGGTCCTACCCTTCATCTTCCCTGGCCTGGTTTGTCTTCTTCAGTGTGAAGTGTGGACAGGTGAGCTCAGACCTTCTTATCTCTTTGTACTTTCTCTAGAAAATCATGGAAATTTGAAGCATTGCTAGTTACAATTACACAGTAACTTCAAAATTAATTTCTCTTCAAAATTAGAAGTATTTCTGTAACTATGTGTTGAACATTTCTATGAGGGTGTCTCTTCCAATTCACCATGCTTGATTCAGTCTCTCTCTTCTCTTTCCTCCCCACCTTCCATTCATCTCTCCCTCCCTCCTTATCTATCTAAATCTACTCTTGTATCTGTGGGTATTGGCACATGTGTATATATGTAAATAACTATATATAATATATTAATAAGATTGACATTCTTAGCATACTGAGGACTATTGGATTCCTTATGACCCATAGAATAAACTTGTAATTCTTTGTTATGATGCTGAATAATGTTGATTGGATTTCTATCATCTCTCCAGCCTCATTTTTCTGATGTTACAACTTGAAATTCAAGAATAATAAAAATATCCATTTCCCACATGTGAGCAAGTTCATTCCTCTATGTTTGGTTCGTGTTCACACTGTTTTTTTTTCCTGCCCAGACACCGTTTCTTTTTTCTCGAAGGAAACCTTTATATCCAGTGCCAGTGTGTATTAGTTACTTTTTGTGTCTTTCAAAGGAATGTTCAAGGAGGAGAGATTTATTTTAGCTCAGGTTTTCATGGGGTCCATTCCATCATAGTAGGGGAAACACGGCACAGCTTGTGGCACCAGGGTTGTATGGTGGATGCTTGTCCACATTTTGCTGGATAGGTGCTTGGAGGGCTAAACCAGATTTGGTCTCACAGCCTCTCCTAAAGCTACATACTTCCCTCAGTCAGGTTCTGTCTCTCCAAGGCTCCAGAGCCTCTCAGAATATGCCACCAGATGGGGGTTGAACACTTAAACTGTGAGTCTACAGGAGACGTTGCTCATTCAAGTCATGACACCTTTCTTACTTTACTAAGTTGTTCACTGCCATGCTAGAGGGTGTTTTGTGCACTGGGGTATACCAGGTCTAAGACTCATTGTGTCATACTGTTTATGTCCATGCGGAGCTGTCTAGATGCAAGCTCTTTGTTTAGGGTCTCTAGCACAGTGCGTGGGGACAATATACAGTCATTGAACAGATAAAGGTATAAATGACCAAATGCAGGGGACTTCTCAGTCTCCTCAGGCTTTAAATGTTGGTTTAGATTTCACGTCCTTCTGTTCTTTGGCTCATCTGTAACTACACTGAAAGTACACTGTCCATGTCATAGTCTTTACATCTAGACAACCATGATAAAAACAAACCTGTACATCTCTGCTCCTACGTCTGAGACTCCTGTCACAGCCATTGATACTATTACTCCCACCACACTCAGTCGGTCCATGGCTCATCTTTGTTCACAAAGAGCCCCACATTCAAGTGTGAACTGAAAGCAGGCTGGTAACTTAACTGTTCCCCAGAACTCTTGAATATGCTTTGTGTCTCTATTACCAAATACACTTTCCTGTATCATTTATCCCTAGGGTATCTACCACTGGGCACCTCTCTGTATTTTTCTTTTTCTTTCTTTCTTTTTTTCTTTTTTTTTTTGGTTTTTTGAGACAGGGTTTCTCTGTGTAGCTTTGCATCTTTCCTGGAACTCACTCTGTTGCCCAGGCTGGCCTTGAACTCCCAGAGATCTGTCTGGCTCTGCCTCCTGAGTACTGTGATTAAAGGCGTGCACCACCACTGCCCGGCTCTGTATTTTTCTGCAATGCTCAAAACAACAGTTTAATTTTATAACAATCTATCTATCCTTTAAATATAAGGAATCTAATTCTCAGGTGTGCTAAGTAACTTATTGAAGACTGCCAATATTACAGAATCTGCAGTTCCCAATAGATATCTGTATTATGGGATTCATTTTTCTTAGGTTTAAGTCTTATTTTCCCACCCAATCCTACTTATTCATGGAAATAAAATCATGAGCTCAGTATTGACATACATATTGTTTTCAAATACCCTTGAATGTACTTTGTAACCACAGGTTGAAAGTGATGCAAATCTTCAAAAGTCTATGCAAAATTCAGGAGGAGTCAGTTACATACACTATTAAAGAGTATTTAACACAATTCTGGCATCTAAATGGAAAACCGGGCCAGCAGTTACTCATCATTTCCCACGACCCTGGGATTTTATGGACTTTCTCAGGTGGTTCAAGCCAATGATTGATCAACTTGATTATCCCTCTGAATGTCTGAGATTTACGAGGTGTCAGCCAGTCTTTCAGCCACGGTTTAATTGTGTTAACTGCAAGTGCAATTAATTGTGTCACCTTTGGGGAAGAATTTCACAGCTACATTTTGGGGGAGGGTGATAAGTCCCTTATTAAAGTACTATGTGTTGAAAAATCTCAGGAGAAACCCCAGATTCTATGATTTTTGTGAGACCTGATCATATTCATTGTTTTAAATTTTTGCTTGTTTTTCTTATTATTTCTTAATTTCTGTTCATCCTGGCAGGCAGTAGCTGCTTGTTTGTTGCAGTTTAATTTGGGGAACAATGGCAAGTGTTGGGGGGCATTTTACCTTCTTTAATACCAGCCGTCAAAATCAATAATACCCCAGTGTCTCTCCCCAGACAGCAGTACCTGTTCTCCTGACTTGATTTGCTTAGGTTTATCCTTCTTCATCTCTTGCAGCATCCAGGCACTCTGCCTGACCCTGGGGACCCAGGACAGGTTCCAAATACCCCTTCCTGCTCCCAGCCTTCCACTCACTCCCACCTGCAGTGGCTCCGGGTCTGCAGATAACAAATCATTTTCCCTGTTTCTAAAACATCAGTCTGTGTTGTGATTTCTTCGGAAAGGAATTAAAAAAAAAATTAGGTAGAATTCTCATGCTAGAACTCATGGCCAAAGAAAGAATAGTTGGGAAGTCTCCGAGAAGGTGTGTGTGAGGATTTGGGGGACCACGGATCCAGGTGGGTGTTGGTGGTGAGGTTGCACCAAAAAGACTGAAGTTTTCTTACTTTGGCCAAAGAATCTCTGCAATGTGTGAGTGGAATTCCATGCCAGAAATGCTGGGAGAATTTAACATATCAAGCACAAATAACAGTGACATGCAAATGGTTAGCTTATGAAGCAGCCTTGTGCAGCGCTGGGCATCCTCCATGCCTGCGGTTTTCCGAAATCTCCTAAGTATACACTCTGGATTAAACTTGCTGTCTGCCCTTCCAAGGCTTGCCCTTCAGTCTGAAGCCCGCTCAGGCTCAGGTCCTGTCGATGGAACCCAAGGCCAGCTAGTCCCCAGCTCGAGAGCCATTTAAGATTTTCTGTGGCTCAATTAAGCATGTGCAGTGCCCCACAGCCGCAGAGGGCTGTTTATTCAGTGAAAGTGCTCTGTAATTTATTTAAAATAATCCATCTTTCACAAATAAAGGGGCCATTGATGGTCCAACACCCCCCCCCCCCGCCCCCGCAGGCCTCCGCGCAAGGACCCCTCTTGACAGTGGGCTTTGCTGGTCACAGCTTAAACGGCTGACAAAAGTGATTCAGGCTTATTAATTATTTTTTCCTTTCTCTTAACTTTCTCACATAAAAACTTAGGGTTTTACTGAACTGCCTTGTTTTCTTTCATGCTAGTAATCACTGTGAGGCTTCCTTCCCTTGTCTTTAAAAAAAATCATTTTTAAAACTAAGGGAGAGAGAGAGAAAAATAGTTTGGCCATTAAAATGATTAATGCCAGCCAATTTGATAATCGCCGGGTGGAGGTGCCAGCCGTTCTGGGGTTTAGGGCAGCCGGAGACCCAGCTTCTTTATAGCCCCGGACTAATGAGGAGCCGCATTAGGGCCTTTTTACTCTATATGAATTGATTGACTGAAAATGAGATTGCGTCCGAGGGTGACACCCACGACAAAAGGTTCTTTCTTCTCTGCAACTTCCAGTACCGGGTCACCCCTTGAATCTGAAGACGGGCCTTTCTCTTAGAACTCCAGAAAAACATTGGATGAACCTAGGGAGTACTAGCACAGAAGTCGGGTCAGCCTTGAAGACCTGCCAGAGGAACAAGAATGTGATCTTTGGGACCAGCGTTCAGGTCTCTGGACTGGTCAGGTCTGAGTGAGAAGTGGGTCGGGACCCAGAGCTGTGCTTGCTAAAATCGGATGCTTTTCTTTCCTTCCATTCTTCCTCTTCCATCCTTTCCTCCAGATGAACCATATATATGAATCTCATTTATCAAGCTTGTGTGTGTGTGTGTGTGTGTGTGTGTGTGTGTGTGTGAGAGAGAGAGAGAGAGAGACTGGTCACTGAACATAAGGCTTGCACCTTAGTTCTTTTTTCCTCTATGTTTTTGAGAATTTCATACTTACATACAATGGAATATGATCATATCTACCCTTATTTACCGTTTTAACATCCATCCATAACAACCCAGCACACCATCTTCCCAACTTCACGTCTATTTCTTTTCTTTTTTTGAAACCCTCTAAGTCTAGTTAGTGCTGCCTTTGGGGGTGGGACCGTCCACTGGAGCATGGAAAACCTACCAGTGTTCTCATCCTCAAAAAAAAAAAAAAAAAAAAAAAAAAGAGTGATTCTTCCTCCCTCCGGCAATTATCAACTGCCAATCTGCCAATAGCATCTCAGGTGGGAGGGGGCTGGAGATCACTTACCCCATCTGTGATCAGGCTTTTGCTAGTTTGATCTTGTGTAGGTCTTGTGCAGGTAAGCACAGCTGCTGTGAGTTCATGATGTCAACAGCCATGCCGTGTGCAGAAGACAGCATTTCACAGTACACCTCCACATCCTCTGGCTCTTCATGCTCTTTCTGTCACGGTGCTCATGCGTTGATCTAGGTGGTTTGAATAGGGCTGAGCACTCAGGCTCATTCTCAGGACTTTGGCTAACTATACACCTCTCCATTGACCTCTGTCTACTCAAAAAGAAGTTTGTTTGACCAAACTTGAAAGCAGCCCAAGTTTATGGGTGTAAACATAAAAATTGAGGAGGCAATTTGACCTCACACATCTTAGCAAAATAACAGCAGGTTTTACCCAAGGACTCATGACCTTCTCAGACATTTTTTTAACCAGTCATGACATTCCCTCCTGTGGAGCAGGCCTCATATCCAATCAGAAGGCTTAATAGATAGTGGTAGTGTCCCTATTTCATCACTGGGCACATCTTGCCAGGAAGGTCAATATTATAGTACTCAGGCTCCAGAACTGGGGGAGACTGATGTATTTTCTCCCCCAAGAGCCTGCATAGAAACTTCTGGTACTTATGAAAGCTAGACACCAGAGAGAAAGCTTCCTGCTTAGTTTGAGATTGATTTCTCTTATCCCACAGGCAAAGTGCATGAAGTCTTCAGCAATGGGTTCTTTACATGTAGTTATGGCGGGCAACCAGAGGAAATGGTCATAGCCTATGTTGTTTTGGAGATCTCTGGGGCCTCCCTGATCAATGTCTTTTAGGGAGGCACCCCATGCCTTGTAACCTGACTCTCATTTAATAACCTGTCTTGTCAGAGAGACATTGTTCACCCATGCAGGATAATTCTGTTCCATGACTACAGTAGTCTTTGATGTGTTGTTAAACCTCAGAAAAGACTTGCCTAGGTAGTCCTGTATGAAGAAAGGACCCAAAAGCTGTGTCTTCTCAGGGAGAACCATTTCAAATGAATTTGTAAGTTCTATACATTGGAGCCCATGAAAGGTAGAATCTGGCTAATTCCTGAGATGCTCTCAAGAAGTTTTCCTGTGGTCCTGGTGTAAAGTATTTGTTTCCACATTTTCTCATTCATTCATTCATTCATTCACTTATTAATTAATTCATTTTTTTTTTGGTGTTGAGTTTATGGCCCTGTGTGCTGCTGGACAAGCACTATAACACTGAACAAATATTTTAGCCCTTTCTTTTCTTTCCAGTTTTTGAGACCTGGTTTTGATAAGTAGCCCAGGTTGGACTTGAAATGACTATGTAGCCCAGACAAGCCCTGAATCTAGCTTCAGAGTTTCCTTTGAGATTCAAGCCAAATTAAGCCATGAGTCCTTCTGTAAATAAATAAAAGTTAGCTGTCACTTACTTCAAATATGTAGTGACTCAGAGTAACCAGACCCATTTCAAAAAGAAGGAATAGAGATGTGGAAAAACAGGATTGGACCAAAGTAAGACAGAAACTCAACAGGGAAACCATTAATCCTAAAGTTCCATGAACAACACTGGGGTCACACTGTGATCAAATGTAGAGTTGAAAGGCTATGACAGCCATGCACCCATAACCTTGCTGGTTAGGAACACCAAAATCAATCTCTTGAGCCCCTCTTGCTCCTTAGTATCTGTTTCTTTTCTCAGTAGGTTTTCTATGACCCACATTTCTGGAGTCCTGGGGCCCTTCATTGCAGCATGGGCTTCACTACCACACCTCTCCCATCAATCTGCCGGAAACCCTTTCTAAGAACTCACTCTGAAAGTGCCGGCTCTCCCATGCTTTCCTTAGAAATCCAGGAAGAAGCCTTTCTGACTCCACGACACTTGATTTCTGCAAAGGCAGCATTGTGTTCATGATTCTGAGCATGAGTGGTATTTAGTCTGAAATGCCCCCGAGTGCCCTGACAGCTAAACACAGAACAGAATTCTGGGGAAACAACCCCATAGGTCGGTTTATGCATCAAGTCATGCTGTTTTTTGTTTGTTTTTTTTGTTTGTTTGTTTGGTTTGGTTTTTCCTACACATGGAAGTCTTTGTAGTAAGCTTACACTTAACATATATTACTTGGGGCCTTTGGGGCCTTTGGGGCCTGCTGATTCATGAGCAATTCTTGAGTCCTCTTGGCTTTTTGTCTTGTGCAAAGTCCTTGGCTTCTTTTCCAGTGGTGCTAATCTCTTTAACAACTGTACTCTTCTTGGAACCACCCTTCAACTTTCTTCATTTCTGGCTATATTGAAAGTTGCCCAAATTTTCTACCCTGCCATTCTTTGCTCCTGATTGTCACGGCATAGTAAGTTGGTCTGAAAGGTCTGTTTCGGTCTGAATGGTGTGCTTGGAATTTCCTCTGTCAAATCAACTAGCATATGCCTTTACACTCAGCCTCCTCCAAGATCGCAGGGCACAGACATAACAATTCAAATTCTTTGCCCTAGTGTGGCAAAGGCATATGTGAAACATTGAGAAAATCAGTAGATGTTCTTATATAGTAATCCTTGGTTTATGGTGGGTTTTCCTGATAAATCTATTGTGAGTTGGATATATCCCAAGTTAAAAAAAATATTTAATCATACATTAGCCTAGCTTACTTTGAATATTCTCAGCACTCTTATACCAAGTAACAGATGGGCATAATCACCTATCACTAAGCATATTTTATAAAGTATTTAATTTCTCACAAATGTATTAAATACTGTATTACAATTTTAAAAAACCCAGAATGGTTGCTGAGGCACACTGGGCCTGGAGAACAACTAAAATGTTGAACAAAAATTAATTGCTGCATAATTGAGCTGCTACAGTGACAGAATCATCAATCTCTCTTTTGTTGATATTCTAAAATGGCTTGTAGACTACCTCAGGGCATCAGTACATATTGCTTGTTGATAGGAATGGCAATCAATAGGAAGAAATCAACTTTTGACTGTATGCTATATTTTTTCTTTACATTAAATATTTCTCTTGAGCACATGAGAATCTTGGTTAAAGTCTTCAGATGTGTCTTTGTGTCTTCACAATTTCCTTCCAAATGTCATTCATTGTAGTAAAGTGTGAACATGTAGCAGCAATGTTGTATGTAGATGGCCTTTAGAATAGCAACACCTTTCCCAAACTTCCAGAGAATTTTGCAAGATTCACTTGCTTCATTGGGATGCCTAGACACTTGTGTAAAGGTTATTTTCTTCCATTGGTTGAGGGAGTGCAATTGTTTTCTGCAGCAAATACATTACCTTTACATCAGTCAAGATACATGTCCTGGCATGTTGTAGGTGCCCTGGAGCACTGTCTAAGACTGTTGAATGAGATGCCATTTTACCTCTCATATCCTTGTTACCTGCAGAAGTAAATAGATCAAGGACAAGTCCTGAGACAGCAGTTACGTCACTCGGGCTTTCTTGCTATGTTTATATTAGATAGGAATCTTTATACACATACACAGTCTTATCCTTGAGTGCTCTTGTGCTCTTGGCTACTAGATTAGGAATGGTTTTACCTTGACTCTTGCAAGATTTACACCCCCAGATAGCATTACACAGTATTCCTTGGCTATCTTGATTGTGACATTTTCTTGGGTTCTTGATAAGTTTTTGTATGCTTTGCCATACACTTACAGAATAAGACCCTTTCATTTATATCATGTCTTTGTGATGATGACCTCTCATTTGCAATTATCCCATTCAGCTCTGCCCAAAGGCACTGGTATTTGTGGCCTCATTGTTGACCTTCACATTATGAATATTACATTACCTCTTGAAGTACTTGAAGTACTAGAGCAAGTATGTACTTGCTATGAACATTCTTGTATATGTAAGATCAGCAGCACATTCTGTGTGGGTTGTGAATCGACTTACAGTTAGGCCAAAGTGACAAGGAAATGATATTGCTGGAGGCTCCACTCATGATTCTTGAAGTAGACCTTCCCATGGTCCAGCCTTGGATGACCATACCTCTGCCTAACACCTGGGCTAACACTTCTGAGAGACTCTGAGCCAAAGGATCCAGCTAAGTTATACTGCAGCTTTTTGTTTGTTTGTTTGTTGGTTTCACTCTTTGCTCTTTGAGGGCCTGCCACCCAGCTCCCAGATAAATACACAGAGACTTATTATTACTTATGAATGCCCAGCCTTAGCTTGGCTTATTTCTAGCGAGCTTTTCTTAACTTAAATTATCCCATCTACCTTTTGCCTCTAGGCTTTTACCTTTCTCTGTTCTATATACCTTTCTTTGCTTCTTACTCTGTGGCTGGCTGTGTGGTTGGGTGACTGGCCCCTGGCATCCTCATCCCCTTCCTTTTCCCACTCCTCCCCTCTTCTCACTCTTTTATTTATTGTTTCTGCCTGGTAGCACCACTTATTTCTATCTCCTGCCCAGCTATTGGCCATTCAGTACCTTATTAGACCAATCAGGTGTTTTAGACAGACACAGTAACAAAGCTTTATGGAGTTAAACAAATGCAACAAAAAAGTATGCATGCCAGGTGGTGGTGGCACATACTTTGAATCCCAGCACTCGGGAGGCAGAGGTAGGTGGATCTTTGTGAGTTCAAGGCCAGCCTGGTCTACAGAGAGAGATTCAGGAAAGGTGCAAAACTATATAGAGAAACCCTGCTGTGCGATGGTCTGTATGTCAAATGCTCTGATTTGTCAATAAATAAAACACTGATTGGCCAGTGGCTAGGCAGGAAGTATAGGTGGGACTAACAGAGAGGAGAAAAGAAAGAACAGGAAGGCGTAAGGAGTCACTGCCAGCCGCTGCCATGATAAACAGCATGTGAAGATGCTGGTAAGCCATGAGCCACTTGGCAAGGTATAGATTTATGGAAATGGATTAAATTAAGCTGTAAGAACAGTTAGCAAGAAGTCTGACACAGCCATACAGTTTGTAAGCAATGTAAGTCTCTGTGTTTATTTGGTTGGGTCTGAGCAGCTGTGGGACTGGCAGGTGACAAAGATTTGTCCTGACTGTGAGCAAGGCAGGAAAACCCTAGTTACAAAACCCTGTCTTGAAAAACAAAAAACAAAACAAAACACACACACAAAAAAAATAACAGAATGGATAAGAAAACAGAACCCATCCATCTGCTGCATACAAGAAACACACCTTAACTTCAAAGACAGACACTACCTCTGAGTAAAGGGCTGGGAAAAGTCTTTCCAAGCAAATGGACCTAAGAAACAAGCTTGTGTAGCTATCCTAATATCTAGAGAAAAAGGATGTTTCAAAAGAGAAGAAGTCTTGTGGCAATGCCTCAGTGGTCCAGGTAACTACCAGAATTCGGAAATCCATGACAGAGACTAAGGCAGCAGAGACGAAACACATAGATGTACATACAGGAAATAATAAAGAAAAAGTCAGTAAAGCCAAGAAGAACAAAAGAAAGGTGGATGCTGAAGCCCATCCATCAGATGAGCCTGTGAAGGAGGAACCAGTGACAAAAAAGAAAAAAAAAAGATGGAAAGCAAATCCAAAAATAGTACCGAGGTGCCAAAGGATGACAGCAAGACGGAGGAGACTAAGGGGGACAATAAAAAGCAAAATAAAAATTCTTTCAACAGTGGAAAAAATGCAACACATCTTTGCATCATTAAACAAATATTCTGCAGCATAAACAAATATAACACATTTTCAACTAATACTCTACAATACCGTACCCATATTTGGGGCACACAGAGCTATCTAATACATGTTGTTTTAATCTGGAAAGGCAAAGGAGCCATCTTCACTTGTTCATTTCCATACCTGTAAATGTGGGGCTAACAAACAGTAATATGTGCCATGTTTCTGTGTTGTGTGACCAAACCATATATAATATGCCTAACACATAACAAGCATTCTATTGAGATGATCTATTATTGCCCTTCAGACTTGTTCCATGGAAGTGTCTAGTTCATATTTCCAACATGCATTCTCATTGGTTCTATATATTGGATCTTGAATGTACTTGTTCCATGGAAGTGTCTAGTTCATATTTCCAACATGCATTCTCATTGGTTCTATATATTGGATCTTGAATGTTCCTCAAAGGTCCATGTGGTAAAGGTCAAGTCCCCAGGTGGTGCTATTGATTAGATGATAGAACCATTAGGAGGTGGGGCTTAGTCATGGGTCCTCAGGCATCATCAGCTCTGCACTTGGGAGAGACTGTAGGACTCTGCCTGTTCTGGGTCTTTTTTGCTTTCTAGTCTGTCTTGAAGTGAGTGGTTTTGCTCATCATTCATTTCTGCCATGATGGACAGCCTAAACACAGACCCAAAACAATGGAAGCAACTGATTAGGGCTCAAAAATTTGAGCTCAGCTAAACCCTTCTGTTTATAAGATTTTTTTTTATCTCTGCTTTTTGTTTTGATTATTTCTTGTGATAGGAAGCTGACCAACACAACAGGAAACTGAAATTTTCTTTATAGCAGTTGACTTTCAAACTAATTATTAAGAGCTTCAAACATTTATTTATTCAGTGCACATGCATATTCATAGGTGTTGTATGGTGAAGTGACAACTTATAGGATTTTATTCTCTTCTACCACATAGGCTCTGATGATCCAACATGGGGTCATCAGGTGTGGTAGTCATCTTTGCCCGCTGAACCATCTTGCTGACCTAGAATCAGTCTTTATCACTTCTTTCAGTTCAAAACAATCTTTTTTTTTTTTTTTTTTTTTTTTTTTGGCCAGAGAGATGACTTAGAAGATAAATTACTTGCCATGCAAGCACGAGGACCTAGATTTGGATCCCCAAACTACAAGTGAAAGAGCCAGGCATGGTGATGTGTGTCTATAACCTCAGTGCTGGGGGAGATGTGGGGTGTTTACCCACCACCCCCACAGCTTCCCAGAGTTTTCTTGAGTGCGAGCAGCAGGAAATATTAGATAGAAGGATTTATAGCGGAGAATCTTGCAGAGATAAACAGATAGAAAATAAAGGATAGCCTCGAGAGGGCCTGGAACCTATTCCAACGGGCCCGGACTGTCTCTGGTCCAGGGTTTTTATAGAGACGCCAAGGGGTGGAGCAAAAGACCTCCTCCCCCAGCACAGCCAAGTGCAGACCATCTCAGACACCTGCACTCAGGCCCGTGGTCCTGATCATCCTCTATTCGGACCTGCTGGGTAAAGCCACGAGGAACCCGAGAACGGGCTCCCACAGGGAGAGAAGACAGGTGGTTCCCAGTGACTCGCTGGCCAATCTATGTGAAATAGTGAGCTCCAGGTCCAGTGAGAGACTATGCTTCAGAACAGAAGGTGGAGAGCAATATAGGAAGACAGTATCAGCCTCTGGCCTCCATGTGCACAGACAAGGGCACAGATTCACACAAAAAGCTGAGAACCTACAGTGGCTTGGAATTACTATAGGGTTCCTTCTCTGCTCCAAGTGAGTTGTCAAGTCTTGAAATTTACTTGCCTTCCTAGCCCACAGTTTACTTGTTTATGACAAGGAAAAGATGGTGCCTTCCTGTGTTGCCAGAATTGTGCGATGAAGTAGGAACTATAGGCACTCCTTCCCTGACGTTTTCTCAGGAGTTAATGAATCAACGCTTGCTTCCCCTGTCCCACACTTCTCTTTGATGTTCATTTCCTTCACCTATTTCCCTTCCACACATAGTACTATAATAATGGTAAGAATTGTGAATTTTGCCAATTAATTAGTTTCATGCAGTGTTGCTGGGTGGCTTAATTCTCTTTCCTAGCACACCTGGGACCATATGAAATACAAGTCAAGCATTCTTGCAGTAAAGTTATATTGAGGAATTTAATGAACAGAAAATGCTATACACCATCTGTATCAAAATAAAGTGTGTGACTTGTGCTAGCCACAGACTAACTGGGCACCTTTTTGTGCAATATCTGTTCTTTCTGCTTTCATACACTCTCGGCTGCTCTTTTCTAGCTTTCTACTATCAGTGAATTCATCTAAATGAGAGCATTTGGCCCTCTCCTGGGTCCATGCATGTTCATGGTGGATTAAACTCATGGAACCAGGGCAGTTACCTGAGTTCAAATGCCAGTTCCAGTAACAAGGATGGCCAGTTTCTATAACAATGCCTCAGTTTCCCCTCGCATAAAACAGTTGAGTGAAGACAGGGTGATTTATACTGTTTTTCTAACTAAGCAGATACCAGTGGCTTGATGCAATTATATTTTATTTCTTTCTCCCTTTTTAGCCTCATGATGGAGGGTATGGAAGGTTATAGTGGTTATCACAGAGAAACTATGCCTGGAGGTAGGAAGATGCCCTCTGCCTAACTTCCATGAGCCAAGATCCAGGAATCAGTTCTTGTTGGGAGTCAGGGAAGAGTGGTAGTATGAAATGTGGCCTTCTTGACTGTCAGGAAAATGCAGTAGTGACTAGAGATTTCATCATTGTCTCTGCCACAGTGGGGACAGTAGTGACAGCCATGATGACTAGAAAGTCTCTCCATGCCTCGTGCACAGTAAGACCTCAACAAGCGACAACTACTCTCATCAATGTTCCCTTGTCAGCATTACCATCTGATGGTCTCATGGTCCTTGTTTGTCCAACTAGTTGCAGGAATCCCAGAAGAAGCAGACATCACTGTTTTTGGAACCATGACCTCAGGGTAACTGTCAGTCTCTTGGAGAGGCAGCTAAAATTAGTGAAATTTTTTGGTTATTTGTGATTCTTGTATTTATTTTTGGCTTCTCAGTTGGCTTAAGGTGACTAGTAATTTCTGAGTATCTTCATGGTGATTTCTTGAGAGTATGAACAAAATGGGGACCCTAGTTAGCTTTATGGAAGAAATGGATTCAACATAAACCTCTTTGAATCCTTTTTCTGTGAGGATTATTTTTCATCTCCTGAGTTCTCTCTTTTGCAGTTAGACTACTGGAGTCATCATTCATTCATTCATTCATTCAAAAAAGTTTCACAGGCCGTTATGCCTTAGGCAGTTCTGGGGAATTTATCAGTGAACAAAAGATAAAAAAAATATCCTCAAGGGTTGATGTCAGGGTGAGTGGGGACTGGCAGGAACTGGTAATGCAACTCTAAATATCTCCCATCAGATTCCACGAATGCCATGAAATAACAACCATGGTCAAGAT